>NC_138510.1:18417224-18758423 GCF_964252035.2 Podarcis erhardii | reverse complement strand
GCATTCACTGGTATGTTTCCTCTCAACCTGATGGTTCCATAATCAATAACGGTCAATAGGCTGGTGCCCCATTACAGGACGGTCTCAACATTTCTGCTTCCGAGAACATCCCTTATACATACAAGTAAGATTAACTGTGTTGTATTTTACTACTGAATGAAAGGAAGACTGATGCACTTTATATCTTGGTGCTCAATGAAGTTACACCTGATTTTCCAAATGGCAGGAGATGGTCGGCAATTAACTGAAGTTTTCCAGCTTTGCTGGATCAGTTTTGGGACAAGCTGAGATGAACACACACAAATTAGTGCAAATAATAATAATAATAAATCAGTTAAATTCCATATCCATAGACTTCAGTCTGATGTAGCTTGGACCCAAACTCCTTCCCAACATTTGATAGCAACATTGTATGAGGGATGGCCAACTACTTCAGGAAAAGAACCGGAAGGCCGCTGCTAATTAGTATATCATTAGTTAATTGCAAAAACAATTTGCATATTGTTTTTTCTGGAACGTTAAAGGTGCCAAGTACTGTTGTTGCATATAATGTGCACAACCCAGAGATTGAAATACCTAAATTCAATTGAAAACAGGAGAACTTAAGTGTGGGTTGCACCCCACTGTGCTTATTATTTTACAATGTATTTCTTCCGATAGTCTTTATCCTCACATGTTAAGAACCTGAGTTAATACTCTGAAACTCGTGGAAAATGTAGACTTTAAAAACAAATGAATCTGTGCATCCTGTTGCTCTCTTCCTGTTTTCTGATCATTTAAGCTTTTCGCTGTTAGATTTATAGACATTCATCTCTGTAAGCGTGAGGACTAGAAACTAACGTTTACAAATAAAAGCTAAGATTATCAAGACTCTCAGTCTCTTGCAGACCGCACAAAAGAGCCTTGCCAGACATATTTGCCATATCAACAATATACCCGATCCACTTTGACCTATATGAGATTGTACAATTGCTACAGCACATTCATTTGACTTTGTGCAATGCCCTGGAAACGCGAGAGATGCTGTTATTTAATTGTTACATTCATTATGCACAAGCAAGTAGAAATGGATAAATAAACCTTATAAACTGGCTATGACATTATTTAGTTGTCAACAAAACAGATAACTGTTCTTTGCATCTCTTATTCAGCAGTACTTATGTGAGGAAACTTTCAACCGAAACGTTCAATGGACAAATTGTTCCCAAGGTTGTATTTAAAATGTCAATAGCCATACAAAATGGCAGGATCATAAACATACACGGACTTACACATCACACAAAAGAGTCACTGAGGCAGCCTCCCCCAACCTGGTGCCCTCCAAATTTTTCGGACTACCCCTCTCATCACACCAACTGCATTCAACAATACCAACCGTGATTGCTTTTGAGTAAGAGCACTTATTTAAAGCTGCAGCTGAAGGAATGCAAACTGGAGATTTATAAATACCAGCATGGAGGAGTTGCATTATTTGTGGCAGTTAAGAAGCATAGTAGACATTTTTCTTCTTCTTTAAAAGGATCGTATAGTACAAAATATATATATTTTCAAAAAATAATAATTGTGCTATCTAATTTCAAGAACTTTGAGATATAACATCAAAAAGCAGCATGTTTTTAATATAGTAACCTAGTGCTATCTTTGAAAATATTCTACATTTTAGAACGTGCTGTATTTTAACAAGAAGATGGAAAAGACACATCTTTACATGAGACACACAGTCAAGGCAGGTGTAAGCATGAAGCCCCAATGATTTTGACTGATGGGTTAAGCATGCACTTAACTCTCTCTCTCTCTCTCTGAAATCAGTGGGTTTGTGTTGTCTATATGACGTACATCTTACGTGAATCTACTATCTAGCAAAAAGAAGAGAGAGAAAAAGTGCTTCAATTTGGCTGCATT
The DNA here is from genome assembly GCF_964252035.2 of Podarcis erhardii. Lineage (NCBI taxonomy): Eukaryota > Metazoa > Chordata > Lepidosauria > Squamata > Lacertidae > Podarcis > Podarcis erhardii. The sequence continues at coordinate 18,756,521 of NC_138510.1, read as the reverse complement.
GTACCCACCGACAGTATTAACTGAGTGCAAACCATAACTATTCAACATTCTTTCTACCACTGTCATCACATCCAGCAGACACTTTAACCTCAAAGCCACTAAAATTCAGGTGATCTCAAATTTTGTTCAATCTCACACATTAAAAATAGAAGAGAAGCCTCCGCCCCCCCCACACAAATAAAAAAAAGAGGGAGATAATTTGTAACCAAATTGTGAGCATTTAATGACACATTATCTTCCTCTGCAATTTCTCCTCTGGCAATCTTTACTTCCAAAATGCATTCAACAATGACAAAAGGCCCTTCCTAACATCTGCCGTCTCTGTAAATACCCGCCGACTGTTTAGATGTTAAGATGGATGGCTTCATTTTTTCTGTATTGTCTAATTTGGTGCAAAAGTTTACAGGAGCTCATCCTGTAATTTGCAGGCAAAGATGTGATAGGAAAGTGAGTTTTTTAAAAACCAACACAACCCAAACACAGTGAGATGATCTTTGGAGTCGCAATATTTTGCTTATACTTTAGCACAGTATAACATTGATGGAAAATGCATTACAGTTGTCAGCCTACAGACAATGCCTTGGGAGGACTTTTGGTACAATAGCAGGAAGGCACTGTAGTGAAACATTCAGATAACTGAGGAAAGAGAGAATTTCCTCATATGCAACTATGGCTGCCTTCCAGAGAAACTGAGAACAAATTACTCACACAAGGCAATTCACTTGCCCCTGGTGAACCTGATGTTACTTTGAACATACACACACTCCACTGCCCCCAAAGCTTGCGTCAACATTGCAATCAATAATGCTGCAAAACTATTGCAAAAGGAAAAGAAATAATTTAGTACACGGAAGCTTTCAACATTATTTATGCTACCCTAATGTATCCACTTATTTTATTAGAAAGAGAGATCTATACAGCGGCATTGAAAAGGCCTCTCTTGCTTCGGAAATACATATATACCTGGTTAAGGCTTTATTATTAGCAAGCAGGTGCTTGCAAAAATGTTCAAAAGCTGATACAGTAGGATAGCTCGCCTTCATATAGCCATAACAAAAAATGTAGTCTATATACTACAGATATATGAAACTGTAACCCAGCAGGTAAGGGGGATATTAGAGGATTTAGCAGTACACCTCTCATTTATTTCATTGCAACTTGCAAGGAAGAACTGAACAAAGCATATGGATCATTCTGAAATAATCTGTTGTGAGTTCATCCCCATGGAACTTGGAGAAAAGAGAGCATAATTCATGTGTCTGTGCTTTTTAAAGCTTGTGATGAAACCTGATGGTTGCCTCAGCGTGTGTTAAAGCTCTGTATCTGTCACCTACCCTAGATGGATCCCTGTATGGATATTACCATACAGGATGTCCCTGATTTAGCAAGAAAGCAGATACACCTCAGGATTGATCAGAGGTACCACAATGTGATTGATAACATGATGTATTGCTGTCTTGTTGGGAGGAAGGGAAAAAGCAGGAATGCAGCACAGCATTCCAAAATAGCCTATACTGTAAGCTTCAGCACGTGCACAAACTTACATTGCCCTGCTCTTGAACAGAAATGCAAGTTCAGGGCATCATTCTCAACGAGCAATTTTAATTCAAATAGCTTGTTAGAGCCTGTGATCCACACACCAGAAGTCCTGTTCACCTATGTAATATGTGATGGGAACTGTGTTGAAATTAGTTTGTTTCACTTTACTGCTAGTCTTTCTATTAAAAAAAATGCACTTTAGTCCCTTTATTGCGTAAGCCTCATCACAAGTCCACATAGTTCTCCTAGCTTATAAGAGTGTCCAAAGGCACTATAAATCTGCCAAATGTTTGGTTTTCGTTTACTGCTGTTTTGATGTTTAAAGCCTTGCCCAATTTGCACCACATTTTTTTAAAAAATGCATTTTATATTGGCTTGTCTGTACTGAGCCAAGGTAAGCATTATATTTTAAAAGGCACTTCTTTTTAGGACAAATAACAGCAACCAAAGAATGAACAAAACAATTGGATGTTTTGTCTGGTACTTTACTTGGCATGAGAATGACCCCAAGGTATGATCTGAAATCCAGATATCCTGACAGGCATCTGTGGATTCGTTGTTGAAATGAATATGAATTGTGATTGAGGACTGGCTTTAAAAGATAGTCAAGTGAAACTGAAAACCAGTTCACATGCCAGAAACATCTGCCCTGCCCTCCAGTTGGAGCTGCCAGGTTGCAAACTTGGAGATTCTCCTTTTACTGGCACAATATGCTGCATAGCTTGTAACTACTCAGAACAGACCTGCTGAAGTTAATGGGACTAAGTTAGTCCTGCCCATTAATTTTAATGGGCTTACTCTGAGTAGGACTAGCACTGATGACAACCTATTTTAATCATGTCATTATGCTTAGTAGATGTAAACAGTTGACAGGCATTTGGGTCCCACTGAGTTGTTAGTGTGGGATTTTTAAATAAGTGAAGTACTTTACTCTGGAGGCCCTTTTTTGAGGGGAGAGGATGCTTCTTTTTCTCCCTTCTTCCTCAAAATAACAGACTCTTTATAACAGGCTTCTTCAATCTCGGCCCTCCAGATGTTTTTGGCCTACAAATCCCATGATTCCTAGCTAGCAGGACCAGTGGTCAGGGATGATGGGAACTGTAGTCTCAAAACATCTGGAGGGCTGAGGTAGAGGAAGCCTGGTTTGGAACAATTTCCCTTAGCTACTTTCAGTGTTATAATGTGCCTTGCTAAACAAGATCAGCTTTAATGTCATTATGGCTTCTTAATGGAAACAGTGACGTCCCCCAAAGGCAGAAAAAAAAATGCAACAAGAGTTTCTGTGGCCTCGTTTTTAAAAAAGAAATAGGATGGAATGCAAAACTCTCATCTAACTTTGTGTGGCCTTGGTAACTTTTGATTTGATCATCTGGTCAGGGAGCTGTGCCAGCACAACAGAACTCCTGGAATGTAGCACACTTTGCCAACATTGCACAAACTTTAAAGGGGCCCATGGCAGATGAACTGGTCCCACTTTCTTTGCTTGGTAGTGCAGACATCCCAAGAGGGAATCAGATCAACAGTATGGAGAGCAGGGAGCAAATACTGCTACAAATTCACTATCATTAATAAAGAGATGGTGCAACGGGAAGGACTTGTTATAGCTCTGGGTCTGTAGGAATTCTTCCTGCTGCTACTAATTATTTTGGAGTGCCCAGTTGACACAGGGCGTTAGGACTTGTTTCCCTTCTGCCCAACATGTGTTGTGGGGCCAGGGCAGGGGACACAAACTGTGAGCCAGTACTTTAGCAGTAAGAGTACTAACTGTTTCACTATACTATTTGAAAGACTATGCTTGAGTCAGTCCACACATCTGGGTACAGAGCTCCCGGGATTGAAGATAGGGAACTATGTGTTTGAAGCCACCACAAACACACAAATACAAACACACAAACACACTTGTGGAAAGCTAGCATGTCAGGTAGAAGAATCTGCTCTCTGACTCTGACATGATACTTTCCCATAGGCAGGAAAATGTTCTGGAGAAACATGACGACATGCAACAACTTCCCGCTTCCCCATCTTCAGTCTGAAATGGTGCAGTTTCAGGAATCTGTACCATGTGCTTTACCCAGATGTGTAGACTGACTCTTGAGTCCCCAATTCTGCAATACGGCAAGGTGGCCAAGTAGAGAGGCTGTTCCTCATTGCAACACAACCGTTAAGAGAAAACAAGATCTCCACATTGAGAACATGTTAATCATTCTTGCTAGGAAATTTAAATATACTTCACTAAGGGGAAAAACACTTCTGCTGCAACATCGTTAAGAAGGATCCCTGAGTTTTCTGGGTGTTTTGAGAACTATCGCAATGAGCACCAAGAAACTGCACTTGATTTCAATAATTGGCAGCACAATACTATATGCAGCTACTCAGAAATAAGTCCCAATTGAAAGCAATGGTACTTACTCCCAGGTAACTCCCAAGATGGCAGCCTCAATTATTCAGTATCATATGTTTTCTGTAAATAAAAACTTGAAAGCGTAAGATCTTTTAGGGTTGCCTGCTCTTATGATTCTTATGAGAAAGCTTGAGATTTGATGAACTTGAAAAGCCCAAGAAACAAAACATAATAGCACTTTCCAGTTTAAGTTGAGATGACTTTAAAAACATTCTGCTCTTTGTAGGGCTGAGGGGGAACCTAAAAACAACAACCCCTGTTTCAATTTTGCAGGGCCATCCATATAGTCAAATACAGCGCCTCATAAATTAAAAGGAAACTGGAAGCACCACCAAGCCAAAGTTAACCACTGTAAGTTTCACCGATTTCAAAAATGAGTTTTAAGCAGATGCTGAAATCTCTTCTGTGAAATCTGCAGGCCTTACAAAAAAACTACAACTGAATTTTGGGCTGTACTATGCCTTGAGTTTGTCTCTTTTCTAGTCCAAAGCAGTGAAAATGTGGCTTCAGTGCATCCCATGATCTGAGCAACAATGTGGTAAAGCCACAATCACAAAGCATTATGCCCACACTGCCTGGTTTTCTTCCCCCTTTCCATTACAGCAACCCTCCTGCATTACACCGAAGCTCCTATGATACCATGCAGAGTGATGCCTCGGTTTAAAAAAGAACAAAAATACATGATGCAAGCAGAGATCTGTTCCTTTATGTTTTTCTGCCTCACACTGCCTATGCGTTATCTCATAATTAGTTCTGGCCATTAATTTCCTCCCTCCCCAAATCTGATAATTTTCTAGGAACATCACACTCTGTATTTTGCTGAGCGGGCGACTTTGCAATTGATCTGTTGTTCCCAGCACACATAGAATTCTACTTTGCTTCAACACAGGCTTCTAGATTGATGTTCTCTTTTCGTTGCTGCTGAAGTCCTCCCCCCCCCTCTCTCTCTCTCTCTCTGTGTGTGTGTGTGTGTGTAGTCATATTAATAGGTTGTGCCAAGCACATGCATTGCTACATGAGAACGACATGATCTTTGGACAAAAGGAAGAGTGTTCTTTTTGATGTTTACAGTGAGAGGTGCCGAGCTGCTAAGTCAAAGCTGTCAGTTTGAAGCCAGTGCATTGTTCCTGGTGTTGAACCGGTGCCTTGAGATGATCAGTTAAGGAAGCAGGAGGCTGACGGGGCAGGAGAAGAATCTAAGAGGTCAGGTACGGAAGCATTCAGTAAAAGTTGTCGCGCAAATCTCTTCTTCTATGTTTGACTTCTGGCAGGGAGTCCAGAAAACTCTTTCCTGATAATTTCGTTAACTGTGAAGGAAAAGAGGAAGCAGGGGAAAAAAGGTGTTACAATTAAAGGGAACAGTAAATGAAGTCACTAGTGTGATTTGCCATCAAAAGCAATGCAGAGACCCAGCATGGATGAGTGATTAAAGACCTGAGTTCGAATCATCACAGAGTCGTGAACCTCACCGGGACAGTCACTATTTCTCAGCCTAATCTACCATCTCAGGGTTGTTGTGAAGATAAAATGTAAATGTGTGTGTAAATGGAGGCAGAAGTGGTTTGGTTTCTTTTGAGCGGCAATAATAGCTTTGTGACACAGAGAGTAGACCTCTATGTACTGGCTTAAAGAAAACCACCCCACAAAAAAAATGAGTTAGATAAAATTGCTATAAATTTTTGTGGTGATTCAGAGGTTTAATCTGAAATCAAGCTGGATTTGAGTTAGTTGCTGCATCTGGTAACTTCTCTCTCTTACATCATGGATGTTGGTGATTTGGATTTTAAAAGGGCAAAATAATACTTGAATTAGAGCTGTCAAGAGATGCACAAGGCAAACTGCTTTAATGCTAATAAACATGGCTAAATCTTTGCAGATTTTTATATTACAGATGTATGTTTTGTATTACTCTATTAATAATATTGCTTAATACAAATTTGTCATGGCCTTTGGCTAGAACAATAAACTAATGAACTGGAAAAAGTGGTGTGGTGTGTGTGTGTGTGTGTGTGTGTGTGTGTGTGTCAGGTCAAACTCTCATTAGCTTTGCTCTGTGTCCTTCTTGGCTGCTTTTGCCTAGCTGAAATACCTCTTTAGCATCACCTACTTTTTGCTCTGCCCCCAATCCTACAATGGGCATCAGACCCTTGCCATACATTATTCTCTGCTCTTTGGAGGGAGGGAAGAATACAAAATGGCAATGCAATGTAATAATGCATCTAAAACTATTTGCAGCATAATGCTATAGCTTCTCATTTTTACCCCCCATTTTTCAACCTATACTCTGAACTAAGAACAGGCAAAATTGACAGCTGTATATGTAGGAGTTCTACCCAGCAGTGAAGTCTGTGCATCCTCACTGAAAATCCTTTTTGGCTTGAGAAATTCCACTAGATACCACTCACAGAATGGTGAGCCTCTTTTTGCAACCTTAAGAACTTTTTAAAAAACCTTTTTGCAACAAGAAGATGAGAACTAACATATTTTCTGGATAACAGGATTCTGAGACAATGATTGAAGTCTGTGCTTTTTCTAAAGTTTCACAACCCCATGACTCCATGGCCAAAGGTATAAAAATACTATCCACAATTTCAGTATTAAAAAATCCATCTCAACTAGTGTTTACAGAGTTCCACTGTCAAACCTGGCACTAGCTGTTTCATTTCAAAGAGAATTAAAGCATGCTTCCTGTTCCAAAACATTTATTTCCACAATCTGAGAACACAAACAGGGGATTTTGCATGTTTAGCTGGGCAATGTTTAGCTGGTGTTCAGGTGAGGTTACTGAATATGCACAAGTAACCATTATGTGGTTCACGGGTAATGTGAACAGTAATTGATCGACTATGTATTGGTTCATGTGGGGAATTATGCATATTGGCCAGGCAATGTACAAAAGCATCTCTGATCAATTCACATTCTTGGGCATATTACGATGATTTCTCATAATGAATGGGAGATGTACCCAATCCCCTGTTGGTTTTGTCAGCCAGTATGTATTCTACATGCCTCCATGTGCTTAAGCACATTCTCCATAAAGCTCACAGGAATAACCCCTCATCAAGGTCAAAATGATAGAACAAACCAAAAAATATCAAAGCAAGTACATATCCAACTAAAAACAAAGGATTTTAAAAAAGGATTTTCGGGTAAAAGATAGAAGGAAAGGGTTAATCCCCACACCGTGTGTGGCCCTGATCCAGAACACCTGTTGCTAATTCTTTTCAAAGAATGTTGGCATCCCAAACACAGTATTTAAAGATGTGTTTAGCATCACATATTTTTGTTGTTGTTCTTTAGTCGTTTAGTTGTGTCTGACTCTTCGTTAACCCAAAATCAATGACCACTTAAAGCCAGCCTAAACAAAGAATGTCCAGTATCTGAAGAGCACAGTGATGCTAGAATCAAAAAGGTCCCAAGGCAGATTCAAGAGTGACTCCTCCTAAATCCTTAAACTCTATGCATGGATAACATGGCTAGGAAGAGCATCCTCTCTGGATCTCAGCGACCATGGGAAAGAATGTCTGAAGAGGCAATCTTTCAGATAATGCAGTTCCTTTTAAAAAATAAATCTGCTGCTCCACTATTACCCAGGGTCTCCATTTCCCTTCCTTTTGGGCAATGCTGAACATTGGCTGACTGCTGTTCGGGCTCAGCTACTTAAACATAGCTTAAACGTAGTGCAGGTGGCACTGAGGTCTAAACCACTGAGCCTCTTGGGCTTGCTGATTGGAAGGTCGGCGGTTCAAATCCCTGTGACGGAGTGAGCTCCCGTTGCTCTGTCCCACCTTCTGCTGACCTAGCAGTTTGAAAGCACGCCAGTGCAAGTAGATAAATAGGTACCGCTGCGGTGGGAAGGTAAATGGCATATTAACAGTTTAGTCATGCTGGCCACATGACTCACAAAGCTGTCTGTGGTCAAATGCCGGCTCCCTTGGCCTGAAAGCGAGATAAGCGCCGCAACCTCATAGTCGCTTATGACTGGACTTAACCGTCTAGGGCTCCTTTACCTTTTACCTTTTACTGAAATGTGCAGCATGATGCAACTGGCCAGGTTGCATGTGGAAAAACTTAATGAACTCTCAGAATTCTATTGATTAACAATTGTCCAATGTTCTTGACTAACATGCCAATTTATAGTGATTTTATTACAATTTTATTACAAACATTGGCTTTTGAATTTTGAAATTGTTAGTTAAATGATTATCATGTTTTGTTTTGTTTTGTTTTGTTTTAATCTTTCTTGGGGGGGGGCAGTGAGAGGGGGCTGGGATATTCCACAGGATATCACGTTAGATTCCTCAACTACAACCACAGGATTGCAAAATTTACAGTGAAAAGATCCGTGAAGTCCAAGACACTGTGAGATTTTATCTTACGAACAGAAGATATGTGTCTAAGATTGTTGCAGTCTTATACACTCTTGCTCCTGATAAAACGTCCTGCAACATAAAATTGTGCTGCGAATGTGCTCCAAACCTTTGGAGTGCAGTTCAATGCACATGCATGGAATCAGGCAGTATGGTTTTTTTATATTTGGACTTTCGAGAGCTGCTTGGTTTTTTGTAAATAATGAAGCCTGAAAGCACACTTGCTTCCCAGATCAGCTGCCCTTCTGGAGTGTTGCAATGTAAGGGAGCAGCCAGCGGGAGGTGAAATTGATCTAGTTTCACACGACCCAAAGGCTGACACTTAAAAAAAAATAAATTAAAAAATTAAAAAAGCCTTCCTGTTTTCTCTACCCAGGAAATGAGAAGAGCAGATCTTCAATGGAAATTTTTCAGTCTCTTGAGTGCTAAAAATAGCAGTTAGGTAAAAAGAGGTGGGCATCAGCACTAATGAGGGAGTGGAGCTTCATTTCCTTTCTGTAAACAAGCAAGACTGAGCTGTGGGCTGGTTTATTTATCAACACATTTGTTCACATAGTTAGGTATAGGAGAAGGAGGGGGGGGGAGCTCTCCATTGTAGAGACATTTCCTTTTATTTAATGAAATCAACCTGTTTGGAAATGTGACATTTTTCCTGTTAGAAAGCACCAAGGCAGCCAAATAAGAAAAAGAAAGAAAAGTGTGTGTGTGTGTGTGTGTGTGCGCGCGCGCGCAGGGCGGAATGGTTGAATAGTGTTAACATTTTAAATGTGAGCAAGGAAAATCCCTGATGGATTAAAGAGCAAAATGACGTTAACCTTTTTTAAGCGTACTGAGGCAAGTGCTTCTAGGGATAGAAAAAGCCCAGTTCAGAGCTGTGCTGAACACATCTCATGGAAGAATCAGGTCTCATTTCTTTCACAGGTTTGCTGCCACACCTAGTTTCCTCTGGATTATGCCCACAAAATGCAAGTCAGTGCATAAGGTACGCATACCTTGCCCTCACCTGTGTCTGGTCTGTACCTCTTCAGATGGAAATTTATAGAACTGAATGTTCCTCCCATCCACCCCCTGCCAAAAAATAAAATAAACATTCACAGAAAACTAGATGCCAGGGAGTATAGGGTTGTAGTCTGGCCTCCTGCAGGGTGATCTCTTTTTTCCCATCAAGGAACATTCTGCCACATGAGAGAGGAAGCCTCCAATAATACTCTGAAGTGGTACGGGCCAGATCCAGGTTTACTGCCGTGGGGAGAAGGAGCCCTGAGTTCCAATTAACAGCATTCAGTGCTAAATTCAGCATTTCCCTTGGTGGGTGTGGGAGCTCTGCAAAGTTCTTGCCAGCTATGGAGACTGCCATCAGGAGTCCTGCACATGGATTGCTGAAACTGGGGGACGCAAGTGTAGAACAGAGCGTGCCCCTTTCCTGCATAAGCCCGCTCACCCTTTTGCGTGTGGCGGCATTGCAGGACGGAGAAGTCTTCATTGGGGCCCCGACGGAGGAATTCAACCTGGCTGGGCCCTTCCTGATGGGCGGAGGGGGCTTTGGCAAATGGGGGTGCAGGCTGGGACTTGGGCTGTGGGGGGGGGGACAGAACCAATGGTGGGCTTCCCTTGGATCTATCCCTCGCTCATTTAAGCAGCCAGCACCCTGGGCTCGGCCGGCTTCTTCCTGTGCCGGGTTTTCTGATCTCACTTTGGATTTCTCTTGCGCCTATTTGTGTCCCGATTTTCACAGGACATTCCTGGAATTACACAGAACCCATACCGGCTTCTGATGTGATCCTGGAATGTCCTGCCCCCCCCCCACTCCAGTGCCAGCATGGAGGAGGAGCAGCTGGTGCTTGCAGTGGTGCCACTGTCTTGCACAAGTCAGTGGGCAGCCGTGAGACCAAGGCACCAAAAGATACACGTCCCGATTTTCATCAGAGGGGTGTTGGAGGGTAAGTGCTGCACACATGAACTGTAATTTAAACACAACTGAAGCCACATGGAGCACCACTAACGACCTTTGGCATGTGAGGCATCAAGTTTCAATCAGCATTTAAGCTCTTGCAGCTAAGATCAGAACTGAAGTCACACCCCCTACTCTGATTTCAGCCATTTTTCATTTGTGCCCATTTACACATGGGTCTTCCTGCCCACAATGAGATCCCCCCTCACATCAATGGAGAGGAGAGCTCCGTGGACCCTGTTTTGACATGAATGGTGAAGATTTGTGCATTATGTGATTGCGTAAAGAGCTAACTGCACCCGGAGCAGCGCTGTGGCCAACGAATATTCAAAAAGGATGGCAGCATCCTCTTTCGTACACAAATGCAAATGCCGTCGTACTGCATGCCCAATAAAGTGAAGCTGTTTAAAAAGCAGGAATGCTTCCTAGCACAATTCTTAAGATGTTTGCTTGGAGGAAAGTCCTGCTGAATTCAATGGGCCTTATTTGCTAATAAGTGTGCTTAGGATTGCATCCTGAAGCTGTCATCGCCTGTGCTCCAGCACTGAGGGTGCCTGCTGAAATAGCCCATGCCTTGACAGTCAAACAACCCGCTTCTGCATATTGTGTCACTTTTGAGATTTTTTTTTTTTTTTTTGCACTTGTCTTTGCAACAGTAATGCTCTCCAGTAACTTGCAAAGTTAGTTAGTGAACGTTTCCAAGTTGTCCTCCATGGCAACTCTTAGCCCCCCAAAATGCGGTTTTTGGGTAGCACAACTGTTGCATTTGCACTGGGCACCACAGGGGTCACAAAACAGAGTGTGAGAGGCGGGGGGGGGGAGGTGTCACTGAATTTTAGCATTGCATGGGGAGCCGCTGAGATTTGAGAGCCCAAAGTCTGCCACTGCAGCTCAGTGCTGCCCAGATACATGGAACATCATTAAAGAAGTCACACTGATTTGACCTGCAACTTTGATAAGGGTATCTCCAGAGTATAGATGATTGGATATGAATGGTTAATACTGTGTAGCATCACTCTAAATCAGGGTAATTTCTAGAGCTATTCCCCCAGAGCTATCCAAAAAATGTCAAGACCTGATAAGTCACACCAGCCTTTTAAAGGTTTAAGCAACATCCTAAGCTTTGGCAATTGATCAGCAGCACACTTATCTTAAACTGTATGCCCGGATGCTTTTGAGTGGATGGTTGACCTTCCAACTGCATGCCAGTGAGCAAAAGACTAATAGGCTGCACCCTGATGTAACAGAGCCTATACTACACAATGTGCAATTGCTGGTTCATGATTAATGCTATGGAGCCAGCAAAAAATCCAAAGCTAGATTGGCAATGGGCTGAGCAATGCCGTACGGATTCCAGGGTTTTTCTAATAAAAAAATAATACAATGTAACTCATGCCACAAGCTTAGATTAATTTAATCAGTAGATCAATCAACTAAAGTTTGCTTGATTAATTGGTAGGAGCTGATTTTAATAGGCAAGAACACATTACAATTTGGTAGAGCTGCAAGTGAAGTCATTTTGAGGGCTATTATCCACGCCTTATCATAAGAAATCCGAAAGAGAATGTAAGCAAGAGTGTTAATTGTGCCAATGAGTGGAATATTTTGCTAAAGTATATAAGTAACCTTCTAGTTCTTCCAGTATTTTGCATATAGGATCTACGGCAGCCATTTGGCAATCCAATAATTAAATTAGCAACACAAGCAGTTGTTTAATTAACGAAACATCCTCTACTTGGTTGAAAGTCTCCAAGTCTCTTCCTTACACTTTCAAGTGCAATGGAGTGGGCAGCATTGAGCATGCTGGAGAAACACCTTGAATTAATTGTCAGTAATTTCATCTAGGCAGTTTTTGAACTAATTTTGAATGCATCCGGCAAGTCAAATATATGCTATTCATAGCGGGGGTGTGGAGCACATTGCTTTTAAAACCTGCCACAAGTTCATGTCATCACCCCTCCTGCCCGGTCCCCATATCACATGAAAGGGTAAACAACTGTTCCATATTCACTTTTTCCAATCCACTCATATTTTTTTATGTACTTTTGATGATTGTACAGCAGATATCTCAGGCTTATTATGACTCACTCTGCCTTTGCAGTGGAGGGGGAAAGGGGGAGATGATGGTAAAGAGTCCAAAAATTCCTGAGGCCTGAATACTGCGCTTTGATTCTCGTAAATATCTAATAAAAATGTGCCCTCATTTAGTCAAACGGTTGGGACGGCATCCAAAAGATTAAGATAATCAGAGGTTTAGATAAAGGGGAGTGCTGTGTACATAGGATTACACTGTTGTGGACAACAGATTTTGAAAGAGTGTGCACCCAAGAACAGCCTGTATTACAGAGCAGAAGCATCGGCACACATCCCAGCTGGTGTGTTGTGCATGTGGCACGAGCCATGCTCAGCAGCGTTTATGCATTTGCTTCGGCATCCTTATAAGAACTTGCATGAAAGTGGTCCCCCAAGCTTTCTCACAGGCTCATATAAGATCAGTTAGGCCTGGTGAGCATTTAAGGTCCTCATTCCTACTTTGCGGGTTGCCATCTGATTGGATTTCACTTTGATTCTGACTTGATTTTAAGATGTATTTTAATTGATTGCTTGATTTTATGGTGATGTGTTATATATTTGATGTTAGCCACCCTTAGCCCAGTTTTGGCCAGGGAGGGTGGGGTATAAATCTTCTTCTTCTTCTTCTTCTTCTTCTTCTTCTTCTTCTTCTTCTTCTTCTAACTAGCAATTTAAGCATTGTTTGGTTAAACTATAACTAGTGATGGGCAAATGTCTCAGTTTGATTTCTCTCCATTTCTCAATGTTCCGTTTTCAATTTTCCATAAGGTAAAGGTAAAGTTAAAGGACCCTTGAGACTTAATTCTAGTCGCAGATGACTTTGGGGTTGAGGTGTTTATCTCGCTTTACAGGCCGAGGGAGCCGGCATTTGTCCGCAGACAGTTTTTCCGGGTCATGTGGCCAGCATGACTAAGCTGCTTCTGGTGAAACCAGAGCAGTGCATGGAAACGTTGTTCACCTTCCCGCCAGAGTGGTACCTATTTATCTACTTGCACTGGTGTGCTTTTGAACTGCTAGGTTGGCAGGAGCTGGGATCGAGCAACAAGAGCTCACCCCGTTGTGTGGATTCGAACCGCCAACCTTCTGATTGGCAAGCCCAAGAGGCTCAGTGGTTTAGACACAGCACCACCCGTGTCGTGTTCAATTTTCCATACTTCCACACAAATATTTGTATATATTTAAACTGCTCATGAAAATTCATCACGATTTTAGCATGTTTCTCCTAATATACGTATTTTTGTATGCAATTTCCCATAATACAATGAATTTTTGTTTGTTATTTTCACCAATATAGGCAATTTTATGCATACTTTATCATATGCATTTTTGAAACACGTTACTGTATTAGTGAGCTGCATTGCTAAATCTGAAGAACTGCAGATTTCGAACGGTGGCTGTTTTTTCAGTTCGTGTGTTATTTCAGAAAGTGCTTATTAGCCAGGTTCACCTTTAAATGTGAGCTGATTTCTAACCCATCTCCAGCAACAGCTCTATCCATTTCAGCACCTCCCAACAGAACCACAAATGTGGCTTGTATTGCAATCAGCCAGCATGCCCTGAAGCTCTTGTGGCCTCTTCATCATTTATTGAAAGCAGAACAGGTTCATTAATACCACCCCAATTTAGTTGTGTGAATTTTGCTTAAAGACAGCATGGCAAATTTTAAATCTGTTGATTAAATTTGTCCCTTTCCCATTTTATCATTGAGGCTGAGATAAAAATGTTTCCCACAGTGGCAAGCAGATGACTCCAGGAAGCCCAAACCTAGGTCTTTCCTCCCTGTCCCCCTACAGAATGTTCAAATTCCAAAAATGAGGGGTGCCAAAATGTTGTAACATGTCTTGGGAATTCAAAAGATATTTAGGTTCAATTCATGTAATTGAGTTTTGCTTGGCAAAATTGAACAGAAATTATTAAAAAGGATTGCAAAGTACTTGCAGTTATATTAATAATATTTTAAATTATTTTGATTACCATTTAGAATTACCTGACATTTTCAGAAGGTAAAATTAAAATTCTCTGGTTTTTCACAAGCAGTTTATGTGCTTCTTTCGTCAAATGTAGACTTAGGGAGCTAATTGTTGTCCAATTACAAAAATAATAGCAAATTTGAATTGCTCACACCCAAACACGTATTTTTGAGGCATCTCACTGAAGAAATTTGAAAAATTACATTTCACCTCTTAAAATGACATGTCCCATTCCCCCACCCCCACCCCACCAGAAACCAGTACAGTGGTACTTCGGGTTACAGACGCTTCAGGTTACAGACTCCGCTCACCCAGAAAAAGTACCTTGGGTTAAGAACTTTGCTTCAGTATGAGAACAGAAATTGCACGGTGGCAGCGCAGCGGCAGCGGGAGGCCCCATTAGCTAAAGTGGTACCTCAGGTTAAGAACAGTTTCAGGTTAAGAATGGACCTCCGGAACGAATTAAGTTCTTAACCCGAGGTACCACTGTATTCATTGAAATGCATACACTATAAAGGGCATCTAGACTCACTGGCTTCTTTTTCTCTGTACTAAATTTGGTGAAAAATAAATAAATTTGAAGATGGCTTAAAGATCTTTACAGATGAGATCATTTTTGGAAATGTCCTCTCTTGCCCCTTACACTTTCTCTCTCCACCCCTGCCATTTTCCTCCCCTTTCCTGGTGCTAAACATGGTTCGATATTTAATGCATGCTTAAGCAGCCATGGTTAACCCAAACCATAGTTCCACTGTAAACCAAAGGTTGAGGGTCGCAATAGAAGTGATGGCAGCAGCTATGCAATGCATCCACCCAGTTCGTGCATAAAGCAGGAGTGAGGTGTCCAGTTTATATCTCAAAAAGGAATTTGCAGGTGAAGGGAACGGAATCTTCCCTCATCCCTCACCTTACTTCCAGTGCTTGAATTATAGGAGCCTTCAAAGAGAATCCTCTTACCAGGGCCAGATTTAGGTTTGATGAGTCCCTAAGCTACTGAAGGTAAGGGGGCCCTTTATATGTCCAGCTGCCCTTTGTCAACAACAAATTGTCGCGTTTTGTGTGTTGAATATATATGGTAATTTATGGACCTAATAGGTATAAACCCCACAGCACAGCTGTATATAAAGGTAAAAGGTAAAAGGTAAAGGAACCCTGGACAGTTAAGTCCAGTCAAAGGCAACTATGGGGTTGCGGCACTCATCTTGCTTTCAGGCCGAGGGAGCCAGCGTTTATCCACAGACAGCTTTCCAGGTCATGTGGCCAGCAGGACTAATCTGCTTCTGGCGCAACAGTACATTGTGACAGAGTGCCGAAAACGCCGTTTACTTTCCCGCCACACCTATTTATCTACTTGCACTGGCGTGCTTTTGAACTGCTAGGTAGGCAGGAGCTGGGACAGAGCAACAGGAGCTCACCCCGTTGTGTGGATTCGAACCACCAACCTTCCAATCAGCAAGCCCAAGAGGCTCAGTGGTTTAGACCACAGCGCCACCTGCATCCCTACAGCTGCATATAAGCCAGTGTTAATGCCCTTCATTGCAGCTCAGCTGCAGTTAAGCCCTGAAAAATGGGCATTCCAGCAGAGTGGCAGGAGAAGGTCCAGGCAGGGGGATGTACAGCGGATCCTAACTCCATTCAGCTTGGTTATAGCAACATGTGGAACTTGCACTGATAAAATGGGGGGTGTTTTCCATCTGCCAGCCTAGCCCTGAGTGGATTGTGGAATGGGTGCAATTTACGATGGATTCCTATATTCAGGATTGCTCTGTAAATTATCAGCAGCTGGATCAAGCCCCTAGTGTTTGGCAAAAGAACCTGAAGTTAATCTGCTATATAGGTTGCATTCTGGTCTCTGAACTATGCTGCAGATAAGATACACACCATACGGCACGGCTTGCTCCAAGCAAATTATTCCTTCTGAAATCAACCAGATTTTTTTATTTTATTTTTGTACACAAAATGAGCACAGCCAGAGAATTAAAAAACCAATTGCACAGAAAAGTCCCCATAGGAAAATGATGCTAGAGATGGGGCAGCCTGAGGAGCAGGGGCCACATTAATTTTTGGAACAGGCAAATGCGTTTGAAATACCTGGAAAACTCCAGACCCCAATGCTTTAAAAACAAGAACAGCCAGTGTTGGTAAATGCCAATGATTTTTAAAACACAGCATGCGACATGTCACAGCCCTGCTGCCCAACCACTTCCCTACCCACCAAATACTATATATTTCTACAATTAACCTTTCAACCAAAACCAAACCAAACCAAAATGACATTGACAGAAGAAACCCAGCTAAATCAAACAAAATTTAAGAAAATCTGCAGCTAGACAAAAGTCAGGAAAATGTCAATTACCTTGGACTTTGATTGCTTGGTTCAAAAAAGCACAGTCATTCTGTCTCATATAATGTTTTGTATCCAGCTAAGGTGTGTGTCTATCAGCTCTGAAAAAGATTTGCAAAACCATTTTTGAGAAAGAAATGTAACCTTTGACCCTGTTGAAAGGTCAAATGTTACAATGCTTGCTTTCTGTTGCACATTAAATGCTATCACATGAATTGCTTCTCTACACACCCCTGGACCAACTAACCAGCATTCACACGAAATGTTTCACTTGCAACAGCTGGAGGTATATTTGAAGTAACTTTCTCATGTTTTCATGTTTGACGTACAGTACTCTAACCAAGATGCAAATTCCATGAGAGCTCAGTATTAATAGGCAGTCTACAACAAGCGTATCCTTTACGTTCTAGAAAAGATTGCAATGTAATTTTCCCAACAGGTTCATGGAAATAGTTCATATGTGTGTGTTTGTGTGTGTGTATGTGTGTTTGTGCGCGCGCGCGCGCGCCTTAAAGGTGAAAACTTACTGGGCAATATTCAAGATGTTCCATGTGAATACAGGTAGGTAGCTATGTTGGTCTGCCGTAGTTGAAACAAAACAAAATAAATAAAATTAAATTTAAAAATTCCTTCCAGTAGCACCTTAGATACCATGTGAATACAGTCCACTAAAGCATAATCTGCAAACAGCTCAGTTTTTACAAACTCCATGCCGCCTTGAGGACTAGCACCTTGGTTTATTAGTTGGATGTTAGGCACACAGGGTAGAATTTAACTAAGTCATATTCAGAGTAGACCTCCTGCCCCCGAAATCAATGGACTTAAGTTAGTCATAACTACTCCCTCAGTTTCACCTGCTGTACACAATCATTCTCCATCATGAATATAGTGCTAACCTTAGTCACACTGCAAGTGGCACAAATCATATTTGGAAGGGGGGGGGGGAATAACTCTGCTCCGGACATTCATTTCTACATTTTATAACCTACCAAGAAAGAACTGCGGGGGGGGGGAGGGGGAATCTGAAACGTACAAGTCTTTATGAAAGTTCTCATCACATGGCCTCAATTCAATATTGTTTCACTTTTCCAGTCAGACCTCATTAAAGTCCCACCGCACAGTATTTGCTTTGACAGAAACATTAAATGACGTATTAGTATAATAACGCATTGCCATCCATAAATGCTATTTGCTACTGCAGTAGAATTTTCTTCAGTGTTTCCCTTTCCAGCCATCTTCGTTCAGTCAGTAAATGCAACTGCCACTTTTCAAAAGGGCTGCCTGACACCTGCCGTTTTGCTTTTTTAAAAGAATGCCCCACAGCTTCTCCACTGACCCTTTCAATTTAGGACCTTTTAAAAGCAGGGGCTACCCCAGGCACAGGCAAACTCAGCCCTCCGGATGTTTTGGGACTACAACTCCCATCATCCCTAGCTAACAGGACCAATGGTCAGGGATGATGGGAATTGTAGTCATCTGGAGGGCTGAGTTTACCTGTGCCTGGACTACCCCCAAGCTGCTGGCCATTCTTGCTGCTTTTAGAGGCAGTATGGGAATCCTTAGACCTGGGACCAAACTGTGACCCTTTCTGCCTCTCCATCTGGCCCTCAGGACCCTTCCAGAACACCCCTTCCTTAGCCACACACCCTCTTCCCAAGTAACCACTCTCAGCGCCCCTGCTTCTCGCCCTCCTCAAATACTTTTCCCTGTCTGGAATGTGTCCTTGACCTCAGATAATGCTTCCTTGTTGAATGAATGGATGATAGAGGGATGTGTGAACAAACTAGCCTACTGTAAATACGGCAGCAGCAACAACTACTTTATTATTTATATGCAGCCCATATGACTGGGTTGCCCCAGCCACTCTGGGTGGCTTCCAGCAAGATATAAAAACACCAAAAGTTGTGTAGTTATTTATCTCCTTAACATGTGATGGGTGGGTGTTCCACAGGGCTGGCTGCCACTACCAAGAAGGCCCTCTGCCTGGTTTCCTGTAACTTCACTCCTTACAGTGAGGGAACTGCCAGAAGGTCATTGGAGGTAGACCTCAGTGTCTGGGTTGATTCTTCTTCAAGTATACAGGACCGAGGCTGTCCAGGGCTTTAAAGATCAGCACCTTTAAATTTACATTGGCTGCCCCACCCCCTTTTGCTTCTGGTCCCACCTACCATTGCCACATGGACCCCAGAAGGTGGCCCAGACAGGAATTTGGCCCTCGGTGTGACAAACTTCCTCTAAATGAAGTTTAGCCACAGAAGGAGAGGGCTCTTCTGCTTGTGTCTTGCTTGTGAGCTTCCCCAGTACTATTTCTCTAGAAAAGAGGTGCCAGAACTGAGTTCCAGCAAGTTCTGGCTGCAGAAAAGCCATGAACTTCCCAGGTGCATCTAGTTGGCCAGGTATTGAACTACCAGAAGGCTGAATTTCATGCCCTTCTTTTGTTAAAAGCAAAAAGGCTGGATAAAAATGCTTTAACATACAAACAAACACCTGTTCTTTGCCCGAGGAATCTAGGTCTCAAGCAGAGGTCTTTCACATCACCTGCAATCTAGTCCTCTTATTGGGAGATGCCAGGAATTCAGCTCTTCAAGTGCTCTACTGATGAACTGCCACCCGTTCCCCAATGTCCCCAGGCAACCGGGAGGGAAGCAGAGGCAGAGAGGTTTGTTCCCAGCAAAGGGCCTCCTTATCCACACACACTGAGTCACTGGTCTGCAAAGCCCCACTCTAGCTTGCTGCGCAAACGGCCAAGGCCCTTGTCAATCATTAATGCCACACCTGAGACTGCAGAGTGATTAGCTGAAAAGTCATTACATTTCTGATGGCCAGAGGACTTTCACACAGTTAATCAGTTAATGGGGGTACTGTGTGCATGCAGGCTGCTTAATTCCCTGGAGATCAAGTTACAGGGATAATGCTGTAAAGTAAATGTAGATTATAAGACAAAACAACAAATGGTGAGCAGGGACAAGTTTTATATTAAAAAACAAACAAACCCAGTTACAACCCAGTCCTGCTTATGTTGACCCAGAAGTAAGTCCTATTGAGTTCAATGGGATTTCAAAGTTGTTGGCATCTGTCTGTTTCGGGAGACAATGGAAGAGTGTGCCTTTGTGAGTGAAGTCAAACTGTTGGAAGGTTACAGCGCCTACTGTGGCTGTAGAAACCAATCTGGAAGAGGCATGTTTTGTTGCAGCTGGGAAAGGGGATTTGCCTCTATATAACTGTGCATCAGAGTGCAGGTTTGGAATCAGAGGATAGAAGGAGCAGAGGTACCCCACCCTTGCTGTAATTTACCAATTGAAAACCTCAGCTGACTTTAACAAATGGCAGCCAGACTATCAGCACATTACAAACAGAGCAGCTGCTGCTAAAAAGTTTACTACCTAATGCATTAATAGTTTGTCCCATAGTAGGTAGAATCTGAATAACTATAGGTTTGTGGTGCCTTTTTGAATGAACATAGGAACCTTGAGTGCTGTGGAATTCTAGTGTGTGGCATATACTATTTATTTAGCTTCAAACAATGAAGTAATCATAAAGTACAATTTTGCAAAAATAATAAAAATAAAAAATAATATGTAGCCAGATGGTTTTGGTTGATGGGGGTTGTGAAAGGAAAACCATGTGTGTCTGAGTCAAGCATTTGACTCTCCTAGCTAGTAAATTGCAGAGAACATATTAAATGGGTGGTTAATTTTAGTTTACACATGATTGAAGTCAGTGTGTACTCATTCACACGTTAGAATTTCCCAGGGAACAGACACAAGCTTTCTAACTTGGGGAATCTGGTTAGCCTGAGAAAAGAAACAAGAAAACCTATGTTTTTTGTTTCTGCTCAGAAACTTCACTCGGCTTCCGAGACGCTTCTTACAGTCTTGCTTCTGAAAAGGTTTCAGTTGATGTGAACATGAAAAGAGAGCTTTTTGAATTGTGGTACCCAGATTACAAAACGGCCTCCCAGGAGAGGTACGTTTGCTTCTTCCACCTCCTGGTCCATTCCCTGCTTTTTAATAGGCATGAAAGGCAATGGGCTTCTTTTTTTCAGTCAACATCGTCTCGATTTTATTGCTTCTCTCTGATTCATATTGTTTTAATTATCTGTTCTTTTATTGTGCTGTAATTTTTATTGCAATATTGTCTTATCTGGTTTTGCTGTTAGCTGCCTTGTTCCAGCTTGTGCAGAAAGAAGCGTTATTAAAAATAAATAACTGGTGGGGCACTCAGCAAATAGGGTTGAATCTAGTGCTACTTCTACTTAAGAGCAGATTCACAAAAATTAATGAACATAACTAACCTATGTTCATTCATTTCTAAGTGCCAAACCAAGTAAAAATTAGTCTCATTTATTACTTGTATGAAACTGGGTGATCAATGCAAGACGTGGTTCTATGTGGGGAAAGCTCAGTTGGGTTGGAACTGCAAAGTTTTGTGTATAAGTCCATTTAAAATGGATTCTTCCTTCATCACTATCCCATCCTTCTTAACAGAGGCGAAAGCACAATTTCAACAGTTCTTAAGATTGCAGCTCTCCCAACAACTGTTGCAACACCGTTCACTCTCATAAACCTGAAAGTTAGTCCAATCGATACTACTGGTCTGCAACCTATTGCAGATTAAGTGTGCACAATGGATATGGTGCTTTACAGAGCAATTATAAGCAAAAAGACAAGTCCCTGCTCTGAGGAGCTTTAAATCTAAATGCCAACAGTAGAGTACACAACAGGAGAAAAAGGGAAATGAAGCAGAAGGGGAATTTATATAAAGGCGGTGGGTTAATCCACAAAGCCTAGGACTTGCCGATCAGAAGGTCAGCGGTTCGAATCCCCGTGACGGGGTGAGTTCCTGTTGCTCGGTCCCTGCTCCTGCCAACCTAGTAGTTCGAAAGCACCTCAAAGTGCAAGTAGATAAATAGGTATCACTCTGGTGGGAAGGTAAACAGCGTTTCCGTGCGCTGCTCTGGTTCACCAGAAGCGGCTTAGTCATGCTGGCCTCATGACCCAGAAGCTGTACGCCGGCTCCCTCGGCCAATAAAGCGAGATGAGCGCCACAACCCCAGAGTCGGCCACGACTGGACCTAATGGTCAGGGGTCCCTTTACCTTTAATGCATGTTAGGGATGTGGGAGAAATTGGTTTGGCTCACATTTTAATGCAAACTTCCCCAATTTGCACTTTTCTGGATCAATACACAAACCAAAACACAGCTAGCCTTGAGCTATGGAAAAGCAGCATACAAATAAAATGATGTACAGTATGTATTACAGTATTTTTTTATTGAGCTATTGCTCTCATTCAGATGACTAGCTAAGTCAAACTACAGTTTTAGTATGGATGAGCTATGAGCTTCCAGAAAGGAGATCATGGTTGCTTTCCTCTTTTGTGGTTGTCATCTGCAGCACTGCACCCACAGGGTACAAAATGTTAGTACAGAAGGAGTGGGGTAACTCGGAGCAGAAAAAGTAGACCAGAATGGAAAGAGGTTCAGTAGACCCTGCTCACTGCCATTCTCATACTGAAACTTGCAGCCTCCCAAATTGCATTTTTTTAAAAAGTCAGCTGTAAGAATCATGTGGTTTGGGCCTTATTTAAGTAGCCTCTCTTTCACTCAGGCCAGGTTTTAGCTAAGTCATAATATCACACCTGTACTCCATGACTGAGCTTTGGCACTGAAAACAGCATCAAAGACTCATGCCCAGGGCAATTTAAGTTCTGGTAGAAAGAAGTATATTTTTAGGTACAGAAGTGGTAAGACAACAACAACATAAAACCCTGTCAAAATCCCCCAAGGCTACCTTTCAATTAGAAGGGAACATGAAACTGGTACTGCAGCACGCCTCACTGTCTCATAAACAAGGCCCGCAACATATTGCGAAGAACGACACTGTGTTTAAGAGAAGAAGAGGAAGAAATGCTCAGTGTCAGAAACTTTCAGTATGAGCAAGCGACACTGACGGTAATGCCCTAGGTGAAAAGGGTGCCGATTAAAAGCAATCCACTAGGCACACTTCTGATTTTACAGTGGCTGGTGTGAAAAACCCATAGCTTTGTAAGGGTTAAGAGGATCAATGAAAATTGAGGTTGGAAACCGAAGAGCCTGCTGGGAATGCCAAAGGAAAAGTTGTTTCTCCAGCACTCTGTTCCATCTCTTTCCCCTGCACTTTTTCTTAATTTGGGGTAAAGTTGAGGATTCCTGCTTGCAGTGACATACCATGGGTTGCCAGTGCCCCGGGGCAAGTGTTGCACCCCCTGGTGGACTGGGCAGCTGGGGGGAGATGCGTTCCCCCCAAGAAGCTCCAGAAGGCAGCAGGAGTTCAGCCATGCAGCCTCGATGAGGAAGCCTGGCATGGGGACTCCACTGCCTGCTTGACTTCACTGAATGAAGAGCTGTCCACTGGTCATACAATCACAGCAGATTTAAAACAGGACTTATTCATACCTATGCAAGAATGGGATCTTCTTAAACTTGATTCTTTAGTAAATAACAAAGCCAGCTTGGGAAAGTATAAGAGGTATAGTAGTTTTTCTTAAGAAAGTGAAAGGTGTTTTGACTGAAGAATGAGCGAAAGCATGAGCGAAAGCCATGGCCCTTTCAAGGCATTTTCAGCTGTCTCAAAAACATTTATCTATCGTTCTAGTGTGCATGCTAAAAGTGTTGTTTTCTGAACAGCATTCCCCCCCCCATTTATTACCCCCTCTTTGAGCTATAATTAGGGAACAGCTGGACATCAAAAATCTGGAGTGCAAATGCACTTGTTGCAAGCGTACTTCAGAAAGTATCCATTCTTAAGAATGTTGTTACTAAGGTGATCTGCAGAGGATTGCTTGGTTGAAAAGGAGAAACGGAGGATTTCCATACAAATTTTGATGGGAAAGAACAGCAAACCAGCTGTAAATTCAAACTAACATTCCCCTGTAACTCATAGTTCTGCAGAGACTTGGCCGTAGAAATCTGTACACACTAGGAATCTGTTAACAGCTGGATGCAGGCTGCAACGGTATGTCCCAGTGCAATGCACTCTGCAGTCACCTATTTGCAGCCAGCAGTAGTCAACTATCTTCCAGACTTGGAATTACCTTCCCTGATTGCCTGCCCAAGCCAAAAATGAAAAAGGAACGTCCAAAACACAGTTGAAGAATGCTTGGCAACCAAGCAAATCCATTTAGGGTGACATAAAACCTTAGTTTATGAGACGTGGACAGGGACCTCATATATTCTGTGTTTTAAAATCAAAACTATGGGTCAACAAAAGTTGAATTCCGCAACCTGTATAAATTAGGCAAAGTAAGTTGATCTGCAGATCCAGCTGCTGTGCATGATTTACCGTATTCTGCTTCGAGTCACAGAGCTACACATGGGGCTGACTGCCCATTATTCCTGCTTGCAGATCACTCTGGATTCTGAGATTCTGCTAGACAATGCCCACACATAAAAATATATTTAAAAAAAATAATAAAAAAAACCTAAAACCTGCAAGCTTCTAAAGAAAAATGGTAAACACTGGGATTCTGAATGTTTAGTGGATGGAGAAGAAGTGTTGATTTGATTTGAGGATTCCCCCACCTCTCTAAAGGGCCCATTTATTTATTGGAACAGCTAATTTCTCCCCACACGGCTTTTGTTTGGGCTGCAGTCTATGCCATGGAGCAGTGCCTTTACTTTTGCATTGATCTCCTTGACTCTGGATTGATAATAAAAGAATCACCTGCCTTCATACTAACTTTACCAAAGACTTGGTTCTTCCTCTGTTTTGAGCCTCTCTACTCTCAGAAGAATGGCAAGTGTGTACCCAGGACAGAAACTCTTTAGCTATGGTGCCTAATATAGTCTCTAGGGAGGCCTCTCTGATCCCACTGCTGCCCTGTTTAGACAGGCAGCTTTGACACCTTTACTTCAGGGAACTTTTGCAGATTATTGCTCTTGGTCCTACACTCCTGCTGCCTTTTTAGCTCTTTTTATTCTGCTATATTTGATCACTGCAAACTGATATTTTCTTCATGTATTTTCATTGCTCTATTGCTACCTTGAATATTCTTTAGAACGGTAGTTGTAAGTTTTGAAGAGAAAGAAAATTACATAATACTGTAATTAATGTGTCCTGTCCAACACAAACTGTTTAGCTAATTGCCTTATGGCTCAGTCACACATTCACATCCTGGAATTGGCAGACCTATGATCAGAAGAAGCTGCTGAAATGAATAAGCTTGACATCGCTATTTCAGAAAATTCCATTCCTAGCTAGAAAAGAGCAGAACAGGGCAAGGCTGGCAACCAAGAAACCTATTGGAAGCCGGTGGTGTCAATCACTATTTCTCCTTCATGCCGGTTGGCCACTAAAGTATAATGGTTCCTGGTGGTAATTCCTGACCCAGCTTTGAATTGGTGATATAGATGATGATGTTTCACAATTATTCTCATGAGCACTGGGGAGGGGGGAATCACCCCAATTCTCCATCAAGTAATGAAAAGATACGTTGCATCAGAAAATTATCAAAGGGGGCACAAAAGTTCAGAGAAACTCTGTGGAGTGCAGGTGGGGTTTGGGGTCCCCCCCCCCGTGCTTTACCTGACTTTCAAATTGGCCAGTGAGTGTTTGTGAGTGAATTTCTACAGAATTTCTACAGAACATCTCTGGTCTGCACTGTGCAGCCTTCCTGGTTGCTTTTGCTTCCTGAAAACATTGGCTGGAATTTCCTGTAAGCACAGGAAGGTGGGGAGACTGCGTACTTTCCACCTGCCAACATAGCCATAGCTAGGTGATCTTGCGCCCCTGGCAGAACTGTCCTGATTGCGCCCCCTAGCCATGGACAAATTTGCTCTTCTTTCTGCCTCTCCTCCACCCCCTCCTTCCACCCATTCAATTCACCCTCTATTTAAAACCATTTCTTATGAGGCAATAATCAATATTTATGTTTATGGACATATTTTAGCTGATTTTGCACCCCCCATTACCTCATCACCCCCTAGCTATGGCCCTGCCTGTCAACTGTTCATTTGTTCTTATTTTATTTTATTTGAAGTGATGACCTGTCTCATTTTAAGGCAATTGGTGTGGATTTGCTTTTTAAGGTAAAAGGAAGAACTTCCCTTAACAACAAAATATGTGAGCACACTGCACTGAAGTGCTCAGTATGCCAGTTTCCCCAATTTCCGCATTGAAATTCAAGCTCAGGTGAATACATCATTCCTTTCTTGAGTTTTCTTCCAGATCAGGAAGTGCAATCATTTGGGGAAGAAAGCAGAGGACTGCAGAAATATTTCATAGCAAGAAAAGAAGAAAACCACCCATGACCACTTTGCATTTATATGGTAAGCTCAACTCTGCAGCCACCAAAATTCTAAAGAAATTCTTAAGTGCCCTGCAAAAAAAGGTAGAAAAATTGAAAGCTCTTTCTCAGAGGAAGAAAACTTCCCAGAAACTGGAGGACAGTTTTCAGCACAGAACTAATTCTCAGAACTCAACTCCCCCAACTCTACCACTGACTTGTGTTGGTCTGTCACGGCGGCACAAAATAGTTGTTTGAGTCTGTATACTTTTCATAACATCAAAATATTATGTTGCAGTTTTTCCTGGTTGCTTTCTGAACCACCCACTACGATCTGGCATGTTGCTGCATGAGGGCAGCACAGAAACAAACCCCCTGCCCCAAAGCAGCAGGGCTAAGGGTTGTATTTTTTCCCCCTTCCTTCCTTCCTTCCTCATTTCTTTCATTTTTAAAAATGTCATCTGCAACCAGCTGTTGAGAATTTGGAGCTCATCAGGGCTTTGTTTGCTTCCTGCGGTTGAGAATTGTGACGGCTGCTCCCATTCCTCGGCAGACCAAATACCCCTCGTGAAGCAAAGAGTGTCCAGGATGTCGATGCTTGGGGCTGCGAAGTTGTGCACATCACAGAACAGCTGGGACCATTTGTCAGAATGTTGTGCACAATGCAAGTCAATACCCAGGATTCACAAGCAGGAAAGGCGATTGCTACAGATTCACTTTGACTGACTATATGATGCAAGTGACTTTATGCATATGTCGTTAGATTAGCTGATGAAATAAATCACTCATGCCCATACTGTAGCCCAGCTGACAACAAGCCAAAGCAGGCCTGTGAGCGATCTGCAGTGGACTCACTACTCACCTATGTAGCTTCCAGCACTCTGGCCAGGGAATTAAGTTTTAAACAGGGGTTGATATGATACCTTGCAACCACGTTTCAGCACCCTGGCCATCATTTTGCATTGCTCCACAATAATAGGGCAAGAGAGGATGCTTCATGCCACAAAATTCTGGACTCACAGCTGTCCATGGAGGCGCAGGTCAATTCTGTGTCCAGGGCAGCTATTTATCAGCTCCATCTGGTACGCAAGCTGAGACCCTACCTGCCTGTGGACTGCCTCGCCAGAGTGGTGCATGCTCTAGTTATTTCTCGCTTGGACTACTGCAATGCGCTCTGTGTGGGGCTACCTTTGAAGGTGACTCGGAAACTACGACTAATCCCGAATGTGGCAGCTAGACTGGTGATTGGGAGCAGCCGCCGATACCATATAACACCAGTCCCGAAAGACCTGCATTGGCTCCCAGTACGTTTCCAAGCACAATTCAAAGTGTTGTTGCTGACCTTTAAAACCCTAAACGGCCTCGGTCCAGTATACCTGAAGGAGTGTCTCCACCCCTATCATTCTGCCCGGAGACTGAGGTCTAGCGCTGAGGGCCTTCTAGCGGTTCCCTCGCTGCAAGAAGCCAAGTTACAGGGAACCAGGCAGAGGGCCTTCTCGGTAGTGGCACCCGCCCTGTGGAATGCCCTCCCACCAGATGTCAAAGAGAAAAACAGCTACCAGACTTTTAGAAGACATCTGAAGGCAGCCCTGTTTAGGGAAGCTTTTAATGTTTGATGCATTACGGTATTTTAATATTTTGTTGGAAGCCGCCCAGCATGGCTGGGGAAACCCAGCCAGATGGGCGGAGTATAAATATATTATTATTATTATTATTATTATTATTATTATTATTATTATTATTATTATTAACATAGTGGACGGTACTTGGGGGAGCTTACAAGGCAGCTTCCTTTTTCTAGGGAGAGGGGGAAAAGAAATTTTCTGAGAAAAATGCTAAAGCACTTTAGCGCTTAGAAACGTGAAAGCAATTTTCAGCATTGTGCATTTCATAGAAATCTCAATCCCACCCCACTTTGGTTCCATATTAATTATTTTTAAGTTATGTTGCCCTCCTGCCCAATAAAGAGATCTGGTGTAACTTTAAAGCCTATGTATTCTTCTGCCAATATAAGCTTTTGCTTCCACTAAAAAGAATCAGTACCCTTTCCTTAAAAAAAAAACCACGTGCTAAGATACCCAGAAGTGGAACGCACTCCGAGTGCAATGCTTTAAGGAAATTGGTGAAAGGGAACTTTTTTTTAAATCATGCCATAGGCTAATGATGAAAGTGGAAACTTTATTTTTCCTTTCACCTGGAAATAAAAATATTCTTTCTTTTTTTTTGAAAAGCCTACTCCTGTGCTCTTTAAAAAGTAAAATAGAGCCCCCTCTGAAAGCAGAACTGGGTAATTTATTTATTTTTTATATATATAACATGCCACATTGATTTCATGCTATTTTCCACGCTCAGAAATAGGGTTTTGCAATGTGCCTTCTGCAGCACAGCTTGAACTTCAGGCAAGCCTATCAGGAAGGAGGAGGAGGAGGAGGAGGAGGAGGAGGAGGGATCCGAAATGTGTAGCCCAGTCCAAAAGATGAAAACACTACTGCTGTTTATAGAGGGAAGCCCAAGTCATCAGTCCAAATGAATTCCTGCGCTAATCCATGCAGACTTCATGTTTTCCACCAGGCCTGGCCACTGTAAAGACTATCTTTAGGAGGCGGCACACACTGTGTTTGGAAAGAAGCCCCTGGAAAGTTGAGGGCGTTTATGCCAGCTTGGCAGGGCTTCACTTTGGGTATGGAAAAAAAAGAAGAAGAAAAAAGAATGCTCTCTCCTGGGTTCCCCCCACAGAATTCGAGGATCTCAATCCAGATCACGATGATGCCAAAAACATCAACAACACAAGGCTTTCCCCAGCTGTCCCAGGCCAGCCTTCACAATGGTTTCCATAGAATTTGTTTTGCCATCATAACAGATCTAGCAAGACACTACAGTGTGCTTCGCATTCTCGAGGCAAGAAATTTTAACTTCCTGGACTGTGGAAGTGATGGCTAACACAGCAATATGAAGGGCATCTTGGGGAGTAACAAACAAGGTCCCTGCCCCAAGAAGCATACAGTTCAAAATCTGACATACGAATAGGGTACAGTGAGAGAGGAAAGGATAGAAGCAACAGCATCCTTTGAAAGGATGGTTCATGCATTTCCAATGTTTTACAGGGAGGAGAATTGTGACCCAGTGAACAAAAGGAAAAGGAGGTTTCGGGCTAGATAAATGAAGCACTGTCAGCGGAAGACCAGGAGGAGAGGAAATGTAATGATCTGTGAAAAGTACATACAGTGGTACCTCGGGTTACATACGCTTCAGGTTACAGACTCTGCTAACCCAGAAATAGTGCTTCAGGTTAATAACTTTGCTTCAGGATAAGAACAGAAATCGTGCTCCGGTGGCGCAGCAGCAGCAGGAGGCCCCATTAGCTAAAGTGGTGCTTCAGGTTAAGAACGGACCTCCAGAATGAATTAAGTACTTAACCCGAGGTACCACTGTACACGAATTATATTGGGAGGAGATGCCCTGCAAAAATTGTGTATATTAGGCAAAATTTGTTTACAAAAGTGTGTGTTAGAAGAAATTCACACTAAGAGGCAGATGAGGACTTTAAAAAAAAAAAATGCCAACTGGTGTGGAAACTGAAGTTAAGACTGGCAAAATGAAAAACGTAGAGAAATCAATACTGACAGATTTGCCTATACCCAATTTCAGCACACAATGGCTGCTGACGTCAGGCTCTTTCCCTCAACAACAGCCTGAGCAAAGCAACACAAAACAGGTCCAACATGGGGGCCAAAGGGAGAGGCTGCATTTCCTCCTAAACCTTCTCTCTCTCTCTCTCTCCTTCATTTGCTTCAAATCATCCCAATTAAACCTAGCTGGGTTCTATGCGCAGCCGAGCATCTGTGTGTAGCAACATGAGTTTCCTGCCATAAACCAGACGTGCACTGCATGTATCGCTCACTGCATGCAAAAGAGGAAATGAATGTCTTGATCTGTTCGCCACAATATTGCTGAAATGCTAGTAAATATTATGGTCTAGCTGTGATTAAAGGCTTGAGTTATTTGCACTGCCAGGTTGGGTGGGGGGAGAAACCGTCTCTACATACAAACAAGGAGGAGAGAGGGTGGTTTTAATGACTTGTGGAACACAGGGAACATTTTTACTTAGAAGGTCAAGCTCTGGAGAAGGCTTTCCAATAGCAATAATACTTTCCTGATGGACTAGATGCAGGGGTCAGCAAACTTTTTCAGCAGGGGGCCGGTCTACTGTCCCTCAGACCTTGGGGGGTGGACAAACTATATTTTGAAGGGGGGGGAATGAACTACTTCTTATGACCCACAAATAACCCAGAGATGCATTTTAAATAAAAGGACACAATCTACGTATGTAAAAACACACTGATTCCCAGACCATCCGCAGGCCGGATTTAGATGGTGATTGGGCCGGATCCAGCCCCCGGGCCTTAGTTTGCCTACCCATGGACTAGAAAGACCACTATTGATAGCACTGAGCACAAGAAGAACCCTGGTAGATGAAGCTATAACCTAGTAAAATTCAGAGTACTCATTCCCATACTGGCCAGCCACTTAAGAAGGCAAAAATCCTCTCCCACTGTATTCAGTGGCATACTGTTTCTAAACGTGGATACTGCATTTGGCTACTATGACTCATACCCTCTGACAGACTTATCCTCCATTAATTAATTTAACCTCCTTTTAAAGCCAGCTAAAGCCAATGGCTATTGCCACATCTAGTGGGGAGGAAATGCACATATTAATTTTGCATCATGTGAATACAAATACTTTCTTTTGTCTCTCAGTTGGTTTAAATTAAGTGGCCCCAAGTCCTAGGATTATGGGACAGGGAAAATAAAGTTCTCTTTATCCAAAGTTATTTTTAATTAAGGTTTTATAAGTATTACAGAATTCAAAACACATGCAATGTTTAATAGACGTCTATTATTTCTATGGAAGGAGGAATCTGTCAATTTCAATTTATCTCAGTTACTTATTTTCCCAACCTGGTGTTCACATTTTGCCCATGTTAGTTTGCAATTCTTTTTTTATTAAAAAAAAAAAAAAAAGCCTGCATGGAATTTTGCATGCATGATTGTGCAAATTTCTCTTAGCACATATGTATCTGCATAAAATTTTGTGCAATAAAGTGGTTTTTCCAGCGGTTTTCTCCTACACAATGCATTTATACATGCTATTTTCACTAATATGAACTGTGAATTTTTCTATTAATTTTTGGGTGACAGAACTGCATCACAACACTTGGAAAAGTGGAAATTTTGAAGGATGGTGTCTCGGTTTGCATTATCGTTGGCGCAAAATTGGTGGGTTTACATTAAAATAGAACCGAATGACTTTCTTCCCCATCGTTAATTATCTCTTCCTTTTAGCATTGTTCTGCAAACTAAAAAAACCACAAGATAAGGTACACTTTCCTAACACAGAAGGTGTTCAAAGCGCTTGATCGTTCTGGTTGCCCTGTTCAATTTGGCCTCTTATCCATAATCATCAGCCAACACTTTTCACTGGTTTCCCAAGTGCCAAAAGACTAGTGACAGCAGAGGGGATTAGAGACCATGCAAGGCCCACGGAGTAGCCTTACAGTTGTACGCCTTCCTTTCAAACATCTCTGGGCCTAGGGCACTGTGCAAGCTACCATAAATAAGAGCAGCCTAGTCCAGTGTCTGTTAGCTGCAACAGCTAAAGACCAAGGGTGGGAAATCTTTTTTTCCTACTGAGCTATAGTCTATCAAGTCAGATACCTCAGTCCATCTAGCTAAGTACTGTCTACACTGACTATCATCTGTTGTCCATGGTTTCAGGCAGGACTCTTCCAGTCCTACCTGGAAATGCCAGAAGGTGAACCTGGGACCTTCTCCCTCAGAGATAATATGTGAAGGAGGGTGGTATGCTGCTGATGGGCAGTCAGAGCTGGTGGTAGGCAGAGACCGGTGCAGTCTCAGTCTCTATCTGTCAGAGGCTGGGCAGAGGAGGAATGGTGGAGACCACCTACCCCTCCTGAACTTTCCAGGGAGCAGGAAGAGGAAGACAGTATGGATTTACAACTGTGTTTTGTGAGAGGTCACAGCTCAGGTGTAGATGAGGGGGAAAGTTGGGAAATAATGGGAGAGAAGAGGAGGCGGCAGCACCGGGGTGTGTGTGACAGCTGATGTACATAGTGTCTTTAGAAAGCATTCCAGACCTCCCCCCCAAAAACCCCCAGCGAGTCTTGAAAGTAGGAGAGCAAAGAGGGCATGTAGCAGCTCCCACAGAAGTGACGAATGAGGAAGTGGGAGAGATGGAGAGGGTGGAGATTCACTCGGAACAATGCCATTATCCAAGAGGTTGGGTTTTATAGCCTGTAAATATTGAATAGAAAAGGATGGTAGGAAGCCTTTCCTTGTCTTTATACTTTCCTGGGCAACCGGATGCTAAAAGCATCCTGACACTCTCTCTCTTCTCCTACTTCTAACCCACATAAAATTACACAGAGGGCTGTTCTAGAGATTTATCCTTTCCCCAGGTCTGCTTCTTAGACCACCGCCTGAGCCGTCCTTGTTTCTAGGCTTCATGTCTATGTCCACGCTTGCACAAATGCTGCTTCAGAAAAGCTGCCGTTGCAAAGCCTCCTCATGATGCCTTCTCTGCCTCCCATGCCAAACATCATGGATCACTCCGCTGCCTTAATCTTTTT
This sequence comes from Podarcis erhardii, assembly GCF_964252035.2. Lineage (NCBI taxonomy): Eukaryota > Metazoa > Chordata > Lepidosauria > Squamata > Lacertidae > Podarcis > Podarcis erhardii. The sequence continues at coordinate 18,723,962 of NC_138510.1, read as the reverse complement.
TTACACACTTCATTGAAGGCATACATGTCAACACCATAGAGGGATTCACCTGAACCTTGAACCCAGCCAATACATATGCAAATCCCACTGGAGCTAAAAAGGTCTGTGTGCTTGCACACATAAGTGAGCATAGGACCACGGCCTTAAATCCTGAGGGGAAGCAGCCTATAGTAACCAGGTTCATTCCCCCCCTTTCATTCAACAACTACCTATATAGGAACATACTATTGTACCAGGTCAAACGAGTTGTCCCTCTCAACCAGCACTCCCAGCTGCTGGTACCTGCTCTCCAGGGTCTCAGGTAAATGTCTCTCCCATCACTTCTTACCAGGTGCTTTTAACTGGAAGGGCCAGGAACTGAACCTGGGAGCTCCTGCATGCCACCGAGTTGCCAAGTCAGATCTGTCTCCACTTGCATGCATTCAGATTCCTGCAGCCACGGAAATCAGTGCATTCAATCTGCACTGAAACATTGTGATGTTGAGTAGCAATCTTGTGCAAAAAGCCAACAATATATTACATATACAGACCGTATTTTTAGTCTGATTAGGTTAATATTGCACCTGGATTGCCCTCATCTGCTTGAGGCTGAAAGTAGCACTTTTTCATTTACTCACATGAGATATAACATGCTGCTGGTGTGAGCTTGCTGTGGATGATTCCCTTAATCAAAAGTAGCTGTGGGAGATTAAGCAGAGGATTGGCTGTGGCAGGCAGTTTCCCCCTTTCCCCATGTTTTTCCATGCTCATAACCAACCATCTCTACACACGGAGGAACATATACAGGCTCCCATATCTTTCCCCTCAGTTTGGAAAAAGTAGCTGGAAGATGGTTTTTGAGGGTAGAATGACTGGAAGGGAAAGGGTTAAGCAGCGGCTCCCCACTCCTGTTCATCTGCTTAAACCTTTAGCCTCCTGAGGATGCTTCTGGTGAATTTTTTTTTTTTAAGTAGGAGGAAAGATACACACAACTGTGTGTCACTGCTAGCCTTAAGTCATCCTCACTCTTTCCATCGAGGTTTAAAACCATCCAAATAAACCAGCCCCAAATGAGACATTGCAAATGTCAGAGGAGTCATTCATACATCTCTCTCTCTCTCTTCTCGGTCCTATATTTGACTTGATTCATTCATAGATGATGAAGTAATTTTTTATTAAACAAAAATTACACATACACAAAAACCAAATTCAGCCATCTCACACTTAGGGAATGCTTAAGCAGCCCTGTATAGAAAATCAAGAAAACAAATTCAAACTCCGCATATTTGATTGCATTTCTTAGTCCAGTTCAAATTACCTTACATTTCTGCATGCAAGGTTTGGCTGCCTCCCTGGTTAATGTACAGATAGTTTGTGTCTGTTATATTAAGGAATGTCTCTTAGCCTTATTTCAAAGGGTTTTCCCACATTCCAAAACACCATGAAATATAGAAGATGCTGCTTACATGCTTACATGCAACACAACTGAGACCAGGTTAAAATATTGTTGACTACATATTTTCAAATGGGATTCAATCACATACTGGCAAACTCAGGTCACACCATTAAAGCTGATACAGCGCTCTGGCGCAACACATCTGCTACCCCAAAAAACCAAACTTTTTGCATTAAGTAAAGTGACAGGAAAATGGACTGGAAAGTGAGGGATAACGATTGATGCACCTCATGTAACGTCCCAGTGAACAAATCAGAACAAACACTCAATAAACAACCAAGCTTGTATAACATCCCTGCAAAATTTCTGCAAACACATCTGGATTAATTATCTATAAACAGGTTGTCTTGCACCTACAATTTTTATTGGGATTGTAGATTTATTTGCTTCAGAATGCTATTGTTTTAGAGGGGTATGAAACAGAACTGTCTCCCCTTTCTGTTGATATCTCATCCCCCTATAGAATCCCTAAATGTTTACTCCCAGTTTACTCCCTGATACACTAGTGTATAGCATGCGCAGACATGCATATTTTTATTGAGGGGGAGAAATCAATTTTTCCCATACTCAGAGCCCCCCCCCCAGCTATCCCTTTCAAACCTGTTACTGAATAGCCTTTGTCAGATCTCTCACCGTCCATGAATTTGTCTAGTGCCCCTGTAAAGACCTCTAAGCCTGTGGCCACCGCCACATCTTGCATCAATGAATTCCACAAGTTAATCATGCACCGTATAATGGAGAACTTTGGTTATGACCCCTTATGGTAGTGTTAACATTCTTGAGGCACCTTTACTGTGAACTGGAATGCAATTCTCTGTAGCTGAAAGGGTGGAACAGCCTCCCTTTCCCCCAACTGGCCCATTGCTAATTTCGACTGAAACAAATACTTCAGACAAAACTCACAGAGCAAAAACCCAGTCTCCTGCTGTATTCTTTTACGGTTGCCTCCATCAGCAGGCACTGATGCTTCAGGGTCCAGGTTTTTGGAGGCAAGAGGACATCTGCTGTGGTTACGTACTTTGCACTCCCGGGACAAGCAGCCCAGCCATAGCTATGACAAGTGCAAAGGGGAGAAAAACATGCAAAAAGATGGGCAAGACAGTCAAGGTGCTGGAAAGGATAGAGAAGAAATGAAGAGTATGTAGAACCAAAGCGGAAGCGCAACAAGAAGAAATGCACATGTGTGCTCCATTCTGATGACCCTACTAGATACATCTGGCAGAACATATAACCCAAAGCTATACTCCTGAGAAGGTCCTGCATTCCTGTAGCACAGAAAGAAATGTTCCAAGAAGTCTAAACTCTCTCTTGTAATGTCACAAAATGAGGAAGGCCATGCATGGTGAAGTTCTGACATTTTTACAACTCTGAAATACACAGGATCCCTTTTGGAGACTGCATGTGGCAATCCTGACCATGTAGGATTTAAAAGCAGACATATCTTGAATGATATCTGCCAACCCTAGCAATCAATGTAAGAAATATATTGCTTAAATCAGGGATAGCAACAGCCGCCAACTGTGTTCTACCCAGGGTAGACCCATTGAAATTAATGGGGCTACGTTTGTCATGTCCATCAATATCAATGGGTCTGCTAAGGTTGACTACAACTCTGTGTAAGCATGGGCCTCATATGAACAAGAACAGCCTAAGGTGCTTTGTTACCCAAGTCAAAACAACAAATGGCACCCCAATACCCAGGTTGAAGTGTAATACAAAAGGCCCCTCTAGCAGTAAAAAAAATACAGCAATAATGAATTAAATAGTGAACAAGTTGTTCTCCTTTCATGCCACACAAAATCAACTTCCTGAGACAACTTGCTTCACTCTCCCTAATGGATCTCAAGCTCTAAGGATTTCTCTCCAACCTGCACAAATGGGTTCTCCATACCCTCCACCTTCTGAACTTAGGAGGGCCGGAAAAGCAAGGAGCGAGATTTAAACCAACCAGATGTTTCCTATGTGCGAATGCTGCAAAAGTACATGCTGTAATTTTGTGTTCATCGTTGTTCTTGCAGATGACTCAGTCCCTGGGTTGGTTCTAGACATACTCCTGGGTTTATTTGTTTGTTTGTTTCTTGTCTAATTGCAGATGGTAGATCAATCTGGTCTATAGCCCATCCAAACACTAGTTTCCTCGCTGCTGTATTTCTTTCTAGCCTAGTTCCTGTCTGGTTTAAACATTTCTCCAGAAATCTGCAGCATCCAACTTAAGAGAGCTGTCCTAGATTTGGTGAATAAACTTAGTCATGCTTTCATGCCAAATACAGCTGTGGGTAGATAGGAGGTTCCTCCTAACACACAACTATTCTTTAGAAAAGGGATTGGCAAAACGGGTGGAAAATGGGCATGATTCACCACCAGGTAATTTCTTTCTCATTGCTTGCCAAGGCAGGGTGGGGGAAGCACCGGATGTTTTGGCAAAACATGTAGAGGTGGTAAAGTTCAGACTTTAAAATCTTTATATTCAGAAAATCAAGAATAGAATCCATTACCAAACTCTTGCCTCTGCTGCACAGCAATAAAAGAGGGTCGTCTGTAATATGTATAAGAAAGGGTGCATCCAGGCTGTCACTCTTTTGAGAGGGGCTCAACTTTAAATTTGCATAGCTAAAGCAGATTAAAAGGCTCTGTTGCCCAAGCACAGTAAATGCACTTTTTTAAAAAGAAGCATATTTTCGTGGTTTGGAAAGTGACAGGGAAATGCATAGTAAATGGTGGGATGAACAAATGACTAATGGGGAGATCTATAAACAGCATGAAAGTAAATCAGGATAAATGCAGGATGGATGTCCATTGTCGGATAACTGCCCCACAAACAAATAAGAGAAAATGCTCAATATAATCTAATTTCCACATAAGTTTTGTGCAGGATGAATGCTCAATAAACAGGTCATGTGAAGAGGCATGGAAACCATTTCCATACCACTTGTGTGTCACATTTTATTGGCCACAGTTACGTCATCGTGCAGAGATATGGAGCGCCCACTGTTGCCTTGTCTCAAACTCTTACAGAGCAAAACTCTAATCTGTACATAAGGAACCCCCAGCCAGGTGTTCACTCTGTTTGTTTAAGCACAGGAATTGGACATTTACCAGTTGAAATTAAGCTGCATTTGTACCCTTTCAACTACTGGATTAGATTACCATCCATGCCGGATGATAGAACTGCCAAAAATGTGCTTCTTGGAGAAAGGGCCTATTACATTTAGTCAGCCTAACTTTCAACTGGTACCAAAAATTTGTCTCAGTGATTCAGACATCTGGCTTTTTGGTCAATTGCTTTATGGGTATCAGACCACTTGCAGCCAGAAACATTGTACACGATGTGTTTATTCGATGTGGCTTAGCTATTTTGGCCAAGGCTAAGCCAGCACCATAGTACGTTACGCTTAAATAACAAAACAGGTTTTAAAACTATTTAGTTGACATAGACCAATTCTTAGACATGCTTTCACCCTTCTTAGATTCCAGCTAATGCCTTCCATATTGCAATAACAGACAGTTGGAAGAACACGGGACTCTTAATTTCAGGGTTGTGGATTCGAGCCCCATGTTGGGCAAAAGATTCCTGCATTGCAGGGGGTTGGACTAGATGGCCCTCGGTGTCCCCCCCAACTCTACAGTTCTATGATTCTAAGTGCTATGCTTCAAAATCCTATACACACATCCAGTGCTTTTTTTGGGGGGGGGAACGCAGGGGTACACATACCCCTAAACATTTTGTGAATCTAAGTTTGGCCTCACTGAGGGCCAGTATTTCAATGTGAGTAGGAAAATGACAGTACCCCTAAACATTTTTTTAAGAAGAAAAAAAAGCACTGCACACATCTGGGAGAAAGTTCCACTGAAGTCAATGGGTATTACTTCTGAGTAGATATGTAGCCATTTGCACTGCACATATCTGTGAATTTCAACTTAAATTGGCAACAGTGCAATTGCATTTTGCAAATTCCTATGCTCTTTATATGAATCAATGTGAGATTACCGGGAGATTTCTGATATGAACAGCTGTTCTGTATTGATGCTGGATGTTTTTATTCAATCAAAACATTTATATTTGCTTACTACTGAACAAGTCGAAATACCTACGGCTACCTACCTGAATCTAATCAACACGGCTACCTACCTGAATCTAATACTGAACAAGTGTGAGAGTACCTGTTGTTTTACAGTGTGTGGATGTTTCGTACCATTCAGATTTTGTTCCAAGTGCTAACGAGTGGTTCTTAAGACTTGTGGCTGCAACAAATAAATCAAACTGACATTTATTTATAAATGATTTCATGGTCTGTTTTGTCCAGGAGCTAAATTTTTGTAATGAGATTCTAAGCGGCTGCTGAATATGAATATGAGATTCAGTGGAAATGTGAGCATAATTTTTATGATGGTGGAATCTAAAAAAAAAAAAAAGCTTTCAATTTTATTTCTTCTCCTAATATTTATTTTGAAAAGGCAGACTCTCTTCCTGACCAATATCTGTGTTAAAATTAATGGTGGTACTCAGGAGTTCGCCTTAACATGCAAGGACTAAAGGCAGGGGCAAGTCTCATGCGCTTCATGTTCCTCACTCCTAGTACCCAAAGCAAAGCCTGCAGGGAGCTTCTGGTTTCGTTCATTTGACATGAGCAGAACTCCCTGTGCAACTAGCGATCCCAATAAAACAGGGTCTCTGATCACGCAGAGGAATCTACTCGAATTCAAGTGAGCATGAGCAGAAACTCCATGCAGACTTTTCCATGCAACACAGGGAAGGTCAGTGGCTGATGGCCATGTGCAACATATGCAAGGATGTTGGAAGAGGGGCGTGTGGGTGCACCCCTGTCCCCACATTTAACCCCTTGGGTTCAGCAGAATGTTCGATTGCAGCTAACAGTGAGAAATCGTGATGTGGTCTGGGTTAGCAATTCCTTGTTTAAGAACTCATGTCCATGCAACGTATCACGATTACTTTGAAAACAAGTTAGGTAAGGCGAAAGCTAGTGTCAGGGATGGGGAGAGAGATAGTAGTAATAATAATAATTAAAGGAGGTGTCAGAAATTCATTATTTGTTGTTCTATTTTGGGGTGCCATGTTCTATGGAAGAGGTAGAGTTTTTTGTTCTGTCTCCCCTTTCTTAAATAACATAGGAGGCTGCCTTATACTGAGTGAGATCACTGGTCCCATCCAGCTCAGTGGATGGGACTGGTATACCCCTCAACTCTCCCTATTTAATCGGGACGTCCCATTTTTGGGTGCCATGCTTGCAAGATCGCGGCCCAGAAAAAGACACAAAATTTGGGGTGCCATGTTCTTGTAGGAGTCACCTGGTTCCCACCAGATTGTGGCCCTGAAAGATGCACATTTGGGGGGGGCATGTTCTCACATGGGTCAAATGACTTGTGCGGGGGCAAGGCCCCGAAAGACCTGCATCCTGGTTTTCCTCTGGGACATGTTGAAGGGTATGGACTGGCAGTAAAGGTAAAGGTAAAGGGACCCCTGACCATTAGGTCCAGTCAAGACTGACTCTGGGGTTGCGGCGCTCATCTCTCTTTATTGGCCGAGGGAGCCGGTGTACAGCTTCTGAGTCATGTGGCCAGCATGACTAAGCTGCTTCTAGCGAACCAGAGCAGCACACGGAAATGCCGCTTACCTTCCCACTGGAGTGGTACCTATTTATCTACTTGCACTTTGACATGCTTTCGAACTGCTAGGTTGGCAGGAGCAGGGACCAAGCAACAGGAGCTCACCCCGTCACGGGGATTCGAACCGCCGACCTTCTAATCAGCAAGTCCTAGGCTCTGTGGTTTAACCCATAGTGCCACCTGTGTCCCTCTGGACTGGCAGTGGCACTCCATAATTTTAGACAGGTGCCATTCCCAGCCCTACCTAGAGATGCCAGAGATAGAACCTGGGACCTTCTTCACATACAGCAGATGCTCTACCACTAAACTCTGGCTGTTCTCCTAAACTGAGAGAAAGTAAGGTGGGGGGGGGGAGGAATATGCCACCGCATGAAATAGCAGCAGAACACCAGTCACAGACACTGCTCCAATTTGCTGCAGAATGGCCAAATAGGAACAAAGTGACATCATCATTCCCTGGGCATTCTTAGAGGGGAAAGGATGGCTGCTCACATTGGCCAGCTGCATGAAGGCCCAGTGAAATGAGGGAGATATTTGGCACTGTTCTGGGCCATTTCCTATCAAACTCCTGAGTCTTTTCTATCTGTTAGGCACAGAAATTTAGCAGATGTACTCCCCCCCCCATCTCCGTCTCAGGAAAACCTTCAATTGTTGAACATCTGGAGATGTTTAAGAGAGTCCTTTGAGGAAAAATAAGACCGGCAACCCTTGGGTAAAGTCTCAGTCATGAGCCAGTACAACCCAGGCTCATATCCCCATTCATTCACAAAGCTCACGGAGTGATGCAGGGCTAGTGATTTTTTCTCACCCTAACATGCCTTTTCAGAGTTGTTATGAGGATAAAATGGGGAAAAGGAATTTTGAGATCCTTGGAGAAAGAGTGGGATGAAAATGAATGCTAGGGTAGGAATCAGGGAGAGTGTGGAAGGATTCAGTTAGGAGCTGGAAGCAGAGATGGGCAACAGGAGAACGACAGTCGAGAGACCTCCAGTCAATAAATGGACAGAGAGAATGGGGATAAAGGAAAATCGAGCTGAAGGAGCTAAACCAAAGAAGTAGAAAAAAGTTCCTGAGTCAAGGATAAATCATAGTGCAGCCTGGTTAGAGACCAACTGCTCTTGAGAGCAATTAGAAATATTTATGCTTCAGTTCCGTAGACGGTATAATGGGGAAAATAAGAAGAATCTGACTTGATGCTTCATGCAGAGTTTGTTAACATCCGTATTAACAGTTTTTTAAAAAATGAATTACTGTAGGTAAAAAAATGCAAAAAATTTTGCCGGTTTTGAGCTATTTTTTAATGCAAAAATGGCACTGCCGACATGGGCTGCCATACGTCTGCATTTTTTCGGACATTTTTGCCGATTTCCACCCAGACACTGCTGCTGACTGCAGTATTCTGGATATGTCTGGACGTGTGGCAACCTTAAATTACTGTGACATTACATCTTGTTTTGGTCAATGACTTTGGTATTTCTATAGCCTCCTTTACAGGAGCAAGGGAGTAGCTCGTGATTTACATTGTGGTGCAATCATGTCCACAGCTTGTCTGGGAATGAGTTTTATTGTGGTTCAGTTCCCAGCCACATTCCTCTTGGGCAACTCTTACCGTATTTCAAAATCATCACTGAAAGTAGTTGTGTGTCATCTAGAAACTGATTTCTCAGTGCTGGTAACTGTTGGCGGCTTTAGAGCCAATGTGGTCCAATGAAGAGAGAGCTGGACTTGGCTCTGGGATAAAATCACTGCAAGGCCTTGGGGAATGTCTCTTGGCCTCAGTACTCTCGCCTGTGGAATGGGAGTGACAGGAAGCTATCTCACGAAATTATCGTGAGGACAGACACCCAGACTGCTTTGCAAATTTTAAAAAAGAGCTATATAAAAGATGAGTAAGGGGTTGCAACATTTGATGCACAGCCTGCAGGATATTCTGGAATAGTAAATGTATCTAAAGGGTAGCCAGATGTAAAGGAACAATTAGATGTATATAGAAGGAAGAATTCAACCAGGAGCAGCTCCTCATACCTGCAGGGTGCACCTACTTGGATTTCTCTCTGTTCTCCTGTTCCCCTTTGCATCTAGTTGTGCTGTGAATTTTGCACACATCTCACCTGTGGCATTTGCAGAAAGAAAACTGGGGAGATGATGAGATCTGAATGGGGGCAAACTGATGCAGCTGTGAACTGGTCACTTCCTAGAACAGGCATGGCCAAACTTGGCCCTCCAGATGTTTTGGGACTAAAACTCCCATCATCCCCAGCTAAAAGGACCAGTGGTCAGGGATGGTGGGAATTGGAGGGCCAAGTAGAATCTCACTACAGAAAAGAAAAACAGGCCAATATCGAAAGGGTGCATATTAAAAACTTGCAGGGCAAGGAGGAAGGGTTAGGGAAACCTGGCAGCTTCTTTCTTCTGCCCAAGGCAGTTCCTTGCCCATGGGGAATGTTTTGTCAAGCTCAGTTCCATGGTCAAATGCTGCATTTAACATGCCTGATCCACATGGAAATGTTTTGCACTAACATGCACAGCTATAGCTTTTGCCTGTGAGAAAACGCAAGAACCGAGACGGGAAGATACTTCTAATCTAAACCAGTCCATCAAATGGAAGGGAACGAGAGCATCCTTGCCAAACACCACTATGTGCCAGCCCTGATTACAGTGCCTGATTACAGCCTATGCACATAAAACCCAATGCACAACGGCCACTATTGAATGGCTAATTCCTCGGAAGGGGGGAGACTGGTGGAAGGCAGTATGAATGCCAGTTGCTGGGAATCACAAAGTAGGGAGACCACTGTTGTGCTCAGGTCTTGCTCGCAGGCTTCCCCTGGGCATCTGGGAACAGGATGCTGGACTTTGGCTCTTCCTGTGTCCTTGGCTGAACCCTCCATGCATAGGGATGGTTTGGATGAGAGATATCATCCAATGCAGCTCAATGTGATCAATTTGCCTGCTGTCAGGAACTACCATTAGTCAAGGTAACTGGTGTGATATTGCCCGTATTTATTTGGAACTACGTGGGTGGTGCTGTGGTATAAACCACTGAGCCTTGGGCTTGCCAATTGGACGGTCAGCAGTTCAAATCCCCATAACGGGGTGAGCTTCCGTTGTTCAGTCCCAGCTCCTGCCAACCTAGCAGTTCGAAAGCACGTCAAAGTGCAAGTAGATAAATAGGTACCGCTCTGGTGGGAAGGTAAATGGCATTTCCGTGTGCTGCTCTGGTTTGCCAGAAGCGGCTTAGTCATACTGGCCACATGACCCAGGGAAGCTGTCTGCGAACAAACGTTGGCTCCCTTGGCCAGTAAAGCGAAATGAGCACCGCAACCCCAGAGTCGTTCATGACTGGACTTAACTGTCAGGGGTCCTTTACCTTTACCTTACTTGCCTCCAGAGACAGGCAAATTCTCACTATTTATGCACAAAGCACCCAAAAAATTCACAGGAAGAAGGCAAGTGAAGGTATCTTCCCCAAGGACCACACAATCCTTTGATTTAACAATATTCGTTTCCCAAATAGATGAGGGATTTTTGTCCCCCTCTTGGTTTTCCTGTTGCCTGAGAGACCCTTTGCGTGATGGGTGCAAACACAAATTGTGAATATGTACTCTGAGCGAGGCTCTCAAGTTCCGTTCTGTGGTGATCTCGCTCTCTTAATAGATTTTGTATGTTCTTCTGAACAGGAAACGCTTTATAGCAAAACTTGCCTGCGGGCATTGTACTGTACCAATTAAAGGATTCCTGAATTCAAGAACAAAGAAGTGCCAGTAGAACAACTTTTTTTTTTTTAATCATTCAATTCATTTTCTTCCTTCCTCCGGTGCTGAGTTTGGATTTATCGTTTTTTATTTGTAGCTCGCATGTTGTCAGATGGTCAGGCAAGCCACTTGAGAATACTACTGGAGGAAGAGTTCTGAAAAGGAATTGGGCTTTTTCCTCCCCTCCTTTTCCCCTTATAATGGACATACCTGGGCATTGAGCCAAGTATGTGGCACCTTATATCCAAAGATCTTTGTGCATTTTACAAACAGCTATTCAAGCCTCTCCATGACTTTTGTGGAACAACGGTTCCTTGGAGATAAGGGTCAGGCCCTATCGCAAGAGAAGTTATAAAATGCTGTAAAAGAAACGCGGATGGAGGACACATCTTATCGCATCACGTGTTGAGAAGTCACACCCCAGGCTAGCAGAAAACTGCAAATTCATATAGGTTACCCTAGAGCAGATACCTTTCTAAGTCATTAGAGAAACAAGTGCCTTGTTTGCAGCAAAGGCACGAGAAAACTGGAGCCATTGCTGTTTTAGAGGCAAGCTACAAGGCAAACAGCCATGGCTTCTCCTATGGAAACCTGGCATGAACAGAAGGAAAGGGGAGAGGCACAACTCCATGCCAGAACATGTTTCGCACCCAAACGATCCCAAGTTTAGTTCCTAGCACCATCAGTTAGAAATATATCAGACTATCTGATACAAAGGAAAGTAATAGAATTGGAATTGGAAAGGGTCCAGGGGGTCATCTAGTCCAACCTCCTGCAATGCAGGAATCTCAGCTAAAGCATCCATGACAGATGGCCTTCTAACATCTGCTTAAAAACCTCCAATGAAGGAGAGTCCACCACGTCCTGAGGGAATTGTTTCCCCTGTCAAATAGCTCTTACTAACAGAAAATTCTTCCTGATATTTAGTTGGAATCTCCTTTCTTGTAACTTGAATCCACTGCTTTGGGTCCCACTCACCGGAGCAGGAGAAAACAAGCTTGCTCCATCTTCCATGTGACAGCCCTTTAGATACTTGAAGATGGCTATCATATCTCCGCTCAGTCTCATCTTTTCCAGGCTAAACATACACAACTCTCTCATCCTTCCCCCATAAGGCTTGGTTTCCAGACCCTTGATCATCTAGGTTGCCCTCCTCTGCACACATTCCAGCTTGTCAATATCCTCCTTAAATTGTGGCACCCAGAACTGGACACAGTATTCCAGGTCTGGTCTGGCCAAGAAAGAATAGAGCAGTGCTATTACTTCCCTTGATCTGAACACTATACTTCTGTTACTGTAGCCTAGTACAGCATTAGCTTTTTTTGCTGCTGCATCACACCACTGACTTGTGTTAAGCTTGTGGTCTACTATGACCCCTAGATCCTTTTCACATGTCCTGGTGTCCTCCATCTTATATTTGTGCAGCTGGACTAAGCAGATAATACTGGGCTAGAAAGACCAATGGCCTGACACTGTATAGAACATTTCATATATTTCATACACACATGCATATGTTCAGAAGACCCCATAGAAATCAATAGAGATAACATACAGCTGGTACCCAATCTTGTAGTTCAGCTACATGCAAAATTATTCAAACAAATCCTCTACACCCCAGCATGAATTGCAAGAAAAATGGTCATGCCTGCTACAAAAGTTGTTCTAATTATAACTTATCATTTCTCTAATCAAACCACATGCCTCAAAAACATACAAACTTGCTCACCCTAAAAGCTCGAGGGAAAGCAGAAGAAAAACTTTGCATTTCCTGTCCTTTCATCAAAGCTCAGTGCGTCTGAGGCAGAAAAGAGTAGCTACATTAAAATATCACAGTGAAAGTATGAATGGATGTTTTCCAGGCAATGGGAAATTAGAAAATGCAACAGACTTTCTACATCATTTTAGGCATGTTTTCCTAATTCATGGCAAGGATGTGGTGTAGCTGATGACTTTGTCTGGAGACAGATGAGAGGTGTGTCCCATCCTCCATCCCCTAAGTTGAAGGTGGCTTGAAATAAACACCATTCATGATGAATAACCTCATCTCACTTTCTGGTGGTTTTCAAAATTTCTACCTTAAGGGGACACATAACCCCATTCAGACACCATGGACAAACCATGGACAAACCACGGCCTTGACTCTCCCTTCTCTCATATTTGGATTCCCACCTCATTTTCCTGGTTCCTTAAATCATAGTTTGCTGTGAAGTAGACATTAGGCAAAGTAGCATGTTCAAATCAGGCAAACTATGCCAATCAAGGATCCAAGTCATGGTATGAAGCAAGTGTGCAAACGGTTTGGAGGGAATTCTTGGCGAGTCAAACCAAAGACGGAATCCAGGCACAACAGAGGATGGTTGGGTGGGGGAAACCCTTTGGGGTGCCAAGCCAAGATTTTTGCCTTGACCTCCCAAGTGGAGCACAGCCTTGCCTACCCCAAAGTAGTTGCTATTAAACGACATGGGGGAAGTCAGCCTAGAGCAGCCTTTCTCAACTTTGGGTCCCCAGATGTTGTTGGCTACAACCCCCATCATCCCTAACTAGCAGGACCAGTGGTCAGGGATGATGGGAGTTGTAGTGCAACAACATCTGGAGATTGAGAAGTTGAGAAAGGCTGGTCTAGTGTCTATGAATGAAGAAAGGCTGGTCTAGTGTCTATGAATGAAGTTGCCTTTACGGTCCTAGAACAACCTTCAGTTCACCCTGAGTGCTTTGATTGCCTTCCAAGAGCCAGCTTTGAGCAACTTCATTTCAACTTTCTAAGAATAAAAAAGGAGAAGTAATAATATGCAATGCAAGGACAACTTGCAGAAAAAATGGAGAACCCAGGAGGAAAGAACAGGGGCCATGCACTGTTGCAGCTCAACCAACATATTGAATCCATAAGTTACTTTGTGCAATTAATGGCCCTGGACTAAATCAAATGCAGGATTAGGTGGACAGTTTACCTTCTGTAAGCTGAATCAGGATCCTTGGGTGCAAAGCAGCCTATGCATTATTTTAATAAATGAATACAGATTTAAATAAATTCAAAATTGTAGCAGCACAATGCGGGACAGCGCTTCAAGGAGAGGGGGTGCTGGAAAAAACAAAACAAGCAAATGAAAAATGTCTCAAGGAGAATGAGATATGAAAGGAATCCTGGCTGTTAGAAAACTGGACACAGAACAAAGTAAGAGGAAGACCCAGAGTTCATTGTGGGGATGAGAGGGGGAAAGAGTGGACAGCGGCTCAGAAAAAATAAATGATTACGGCTTGCAGTGCTAATTTTTCATTGGAAAGATTAGATAGGACGGCTATTGGTACTTCACTCCCTAGTCGGTATCTCTGGTATGTGTTTCATTAGTTGTGCTTTTCCTTTTCCCTATGGGAGGAAAACCATTTCATACTAACACAACTGCCAGTATCCCAAACTATATGCAGTTGTACCCTCAGGATGTATCCACAGCAGTGGCAGACTTTGAGCTTTAAAATTCCAGTGGAACCCTGTGCATTGCCAAAATTTGGTGGTTCCCCACCTCCGTTGTTCATCATTGTTGTGGTGCCCCAAGTGCAGGTGAACCAGTCACCCTCCCCTAAATCCGACTCTGTTCACAGCAACCAAAGTAAGGGCTAGTCCACACTTCTGCTTGTCTCATGCCTAGGAAAACCGAAGTGTGGATAAACCCTAAAATGTTCAGAAGTGCCAAGCCTCCTGAATGGCTTTGAGCTATGAGTGTCCCTCTTATTTTCAGTGAAATAGTCACAGGCCCCTATGTATGATACAGTAGCAAGTTACCTCACCCAGTTCCTAGCCACTAGAATGAGACTGATAAATGACCACGCTAGCTAGGGCTGATGGGAGTTGTAGTTCTACAACATCCAGAGGGCCCCGGGTTCACCAGCCTCTCAGCAGAAGCTCACATAGGAAGGAAAATCAAAAACAACAGCAACGAAATTTCCAAGTTATTTGGGAAATACCTGCTAAGGTGTGAATTTTAAAACTGGGAGCAGTGAGTTGGGTCTTGAATAGCTCTCATTAAATTCTATGGAATTTAACAGTTTGCGAGATATGGGGCATGTTTAGTCCAATGAGGTTGCTCCTCACATCACTGCTTCCTCTTGCATAAACGAATGGTTTTCAATGTCATTCATTGATATTGGAGAAAGTAAAACACTGAGTTGTGAACACTGTTGTGTGGCAGAAGGCAAAGTCTTGTTTTCTACCCATCACACTGGGTGAATCGTCTCTATTTAAATGTGGATGCCATAGTGCGGTGCTCCCATTATAATGAAAGACACTAGTATATTTTAAATCAAGAGCCTGGCTGTTGTCTTGCAAAATAGCCAGGAGTTCTGAAATGGAAATGAACAGGGGTGGAATTCTAAGCAATTTTCCCCATCCCAGCTTTGTACAACATGACAGGAAAGAGTTGAACCTTAAAACAATTAATTGACCTATTGATGAAGCAAACAACATGGGATGCAGTCAAACCAAAACTTGCTACAGCTTTTCTTATCGGTTGCAAAAGCAGAAACCTCTGAATTCACAAGAAGAAAGCACCATTTTCGGTAATCTACATACTCAGGTCCCTCTATAAAATGTCCAGAACATAAAACCTGCAGGCCTGCTGCAAACTTCATAGAATGATATAAAACACTTTGGGTGCAGCACACTACAAAGGAATTTTAGAGAAGCAGCATCTGCACGAATTCAGGTGTTAAGTGTACATTTCTGAATTCCAACTCAATTTTTTGTTTGTGAAACTGCAAAAAAATATGCCTCATAAATTTAAAGCATCTGATGCTAATGCAAATGTTTTCTAGAGAGAATTAAACAAATTTCCAGACCTTAAAGAACACTGCCAGCTTTTAAAATTCAATAAATGAAAGATTTTGTATTGAAACACACACACACACACACACACACACACACTTTCCAAACCATAGAGTTGAATGCTACAAAAATGGTAATCACACCACTTTCATACAGAGGTGCAGATTGGATAAACAGGGTATTTTTAAATTAGCGTGCTTACCATCATCCAAATACGCTTGGTCAAGATTCTGTTCCTGTTTAACCGTGACTCCAGCTGGCACTGCTTCCTTCTGATCGCTTACTGGCGGTCCATTTTTGGCTGTTCTCTGCTGCTGAATCACGGTAGGGTACGAAATTGGGCTTAACCTTTGTGCTTGGCTGACCTGAGGTTGGCTGGATCTCACTCCACTAGATGTGAAATTTTCACTACACATGATGTGCTGGAATTCTTGATGGCTTTCGCACCTCAGCTGCTGATTGGTGGTGGGAGAGCAGTGAATCACGGGGGAAGACTGCTGATTGGCTGGAGAATGGTGGAGCACTGCTGCAGTTTGGCTGGGAGAGCCTGTGTGCACCAGCACAGACCTGTGCACATCTGGAATGGAAACTTGTGCAGCCATCAAGCTGGATTGCTGGTAGCCCAGGTGGCTAGGACTGAGACTCTTGCTTCTTTGGTATATTACAGCCCCTGGGGTTTGTTGAGGATATCGAGATTCAGGAGAAGACAGGCTGGAACGCAACTGCTGGCAAGAAGCCATCGTGGCCACAAGACAGGAAGGAGACTCAGAGACCATTGTATGGTGGGAATAATAAGGCTGTGTTACTGTTCCTAGACCACTGTGTACTGTGTTGCAGATTAAAGCTGGATCATAGTCATCAATGGGCTCTGTTTTTATGGAAGGCACTGGAACAAAGGGCACAAAGGACATAGCTCTAAACAAACGTCTAGGAAACGGTTAAGAGGAGAGAAAAGAATGAGCACTAACAACCGACACACTGCACATTTTCTCCCAGTCTTAGCTCTGGTTCACATATTCGTGTTAGCACTTGTCTGCTGCAACACCAAGCGATGGCTTGAATGTGTGAATGGGCCATCACAGACCCATAGCTTGGAAAGTTCATTTTAAAAAGGAAGTGTATATATTTCATGGACTCGCAGGTTCATAGAATAATAGAATTGTAGCATTAGAGGGTATCAACAAGGGTCCTTTAGTCCAAGCCCCTGGAATGCAGGAATCCTTTGCCCAACATGGGGCTCAAACCCACAACCCTCAGATTAAGATTCTCATGCTCCCCTGGCTGAGCTATCCCAGCATCCAACATTTCCAGTTCACATTTGTCTCTTTATACAATTCACAGTTCAATTCAAGTTCACCGAAGGATCCTTGGCAGAAAATATTCAGTATTCTGAATGTTACAAGTTGCTGTGCAGAAGTATACAATATATTTAAGAAGGCTAAGAAAACGTCAAAACTGTAGAATGTGAATTGCTTAATTTATTCCTCCTAACAATTACAATTTTGAAGCTTAAAGACACAAAGAGACAAAGAGTCAAAAACACCGGTAGGAGAATGAACCTGAACTAGAAATTGCTCAACGTTCCACGGCAAAATGGACTTAATTCATGTTAAGTTCCCCTGACAATTGTAGGAACTACTTTATGGTGTAGTTCAGAGACTTATCTGGTGAACTAATCTGGTGAACTTTATTAAATCACACCAGTTCATTCGAAATACTGCACAGACCTGAGTCCCACAGTGTAGCCTGATGGAGACTGCATTGAACCTGGCCAGCCAGAAATGCACTGTGTGGTCTTGGACAGGCCACCATCTTAGTGACAGTTCCCTAGCTGTAAAATTGGACAATTTGTTATATTTCACTTCTGCAGCATGGCCATTTATATACCGAGCCTAGAAAAAGTGGAATTCTGAAAAATTCTTCCTGGGCAACAGAATGTTTTCCCTCTTTTGTCCCCCCACATGTGCCCTAAATCTGTTCTGAGGTTCCCCCAACCTTCCAGAGCAGGTTCGGGGACAGATGTGGGGGCATGTGCAGGGGGAGAAGAAGAGGAAAAGTTCCCTTGTGCGAGATATAGGGCAGCATTCAACGAAATAGATTTAATTCTGAATCTCTTCTTCTGTACGCTACTTAAAGATAACCATGATTAAGCGGTATACAAACTTTTGAAATAATAAAATAAAGTGATATGCATGTTTCTAAATAAATTGGTGCTGGCCATGAAAACTGCTGTGTTAAAATGTGCAAGTTTAGAACCATGTAGGTGTGAATAAATAAGCTGTAGAGATTTATTGTACAGCTTTATTTGTAACCTTGGATGTTGCATTTAGAATTCATTGATTCAGAGATGGTTTAGAATCATAGAATCATAGAGACCACAAGGGCCATCGAGTCCAACCCCCTGCCAAGCAGGAAACACCATCAGAGCACTCCTGACATATGGTTGTCAAGCCTCTGCTTAAAGACCTCCAAAGAAGGAGACTCCACCACACTCCTTGGCAGCAAATTCCACTGTCGAACAGCTCTTACTGTCAGGAAGTTCTTCCTAATGTTTAGGTGGAATCTTTTTTCTTGTAGTTTGAGCTGTGTTAACTATAATGCTAGCTAAAAGATAGCATCTTAGAATGCTTGATAATTCTGGTTCAGCAGAATAGATAGATAGATAGATAGATGGATAGATGATAGATGATAGATAGATAGATGATAGATATAGATAGATGATAGATAGATAGATAGATAGATAGATAGATGATAGATAGATAGATAGATAGATGATAGATGATAGATAGATGATAGATAGATAAATATAAAGACAGTTCTAGTGTTTCTTGCCATATATTGTGCCATAGTCCATTCCTTTTCATAAATAATTACCTGGGTGATAGGTAAAATGTTGTGGCTGGCTTTTTTTCCGTTTTCCATTGATCACATAGAAATTCACCTTGATGGGAGAACGAATGTGCTTATTCCGATATTCTGGTATCTCCACGAAAAGCATATTCTGAAAGGAATTTTTAAAATGGGTGTGGGGAAGAGACAGTAATATGATATTAGAAGGCACTCTGTTTATATCAGTACCCTTTGCTAATACATTTGTCATGGGGTGTACTAGGAGTATTGCTTTTCCAGTTACGATGTAGTCGATCTTGCAGAAAATCTGAAGCACGCTTCCTTCCTTACTGTATCCATAATCTAACCTTAAGACAACCATCCTGCCCTGACAAATTATCCAGTTTCCCCTGTTTCTATTAACTTGCCTTGTATATTTTGCCTGACATTTTTTCCTTTACGTGCTGGTGGCAAATAAGTTCTACCCTTGGGAAGTTCTGTTTTCATGTAGACGGCACCTACTCTTGGGTAAATTCTCACCGACCTCTAACTCTTGCTTAGGGATTCTAGCTACCTAGAAGTATGGAAGAGTTACCAGGAGACAGCACTGCAGAAACCCAGGAGAATGTGAAGTTCCATTACTAGTTACTGGGCAAAAATGTTTGGATAACACAGTAGAGAGGTGCTGGATTTATGTGGCCAGCAGTGGGGAAACTGCACACATCTCTGTTTTGCTAGATCACAGCCTATATGAGTCTGACCAGTGTTTCGCGAATATGCTTAATAGCGAACCCAACCATGAGGAAACACACTAAGGACACAACATGTGCGCTTAGGCTACAATCCAAAACAGAGTGCCTAAGCTTTATCGAAAGATGTTTTTGTTAACCACTTTGAGAACCGTTTGTTAAAAGGCAGCCTGTGCAAGTACTCTAATGAGTAAACAAAATTACCCCACTGATACCAATGTGTGCAGGCATGCACCCAGTTCCAAACTGGATTGCAGCCTTTGTGTGTTCAGAGGCATTTGTGCTGCTACAGAATGAAACCTGGTACCTGAAAGAGAAGTGGGAGAATGTGCTGAGTGCCTACTACTTACAGGTTGGCTCTTATCTTTGTCCACGGTGGCTTCCATCTCCCAAATCTGTTGCCCATCTGAAAGAAATATTAAGTCAAGCATGAAAAAAGGGGGTCATGCTCTTCCTCACCACTACGGCACCATAACATGTCCAAAGTACAGTGGTACCTCGGGTTACATACGCTTCAGGTTACAGATTCCGCTAACCCAGAAATAGTACCTCGGGTTAAGAACTTAGCTTCAGGATGAGAACAGAAATCTTGCTCCAGCGGCGCAGCAGCAACAGGAGGCCCCATTAGCTAAAGCGGTGTTTCAGGTTAAGAACAGTTTCAGGTTAAGAACGGACCTCCGGAACGAATTAAGTTCTTAACCCGAGGTACCACTGTACTTTGTATGCATTCTCTTGCTGTCATTCTTTGCAAAACGAGATCTCCCTACATTACAGGTGGAAGGCTAAGCCTGAGAGTATAGCAGCTTGCCTAGTGACTTCCTGGCAAAGGTAGGATTCAAATGCTGCAGCACGTCAAGATTCAGGTTGCAGTCCTATGCTCATCTACCTGAAAGTAAGCCCCACGAAATACAACGGACAAACGTACATAAGGCTGGCCACCCTACCAACTCACCAACACTGGCCCAGGCTTTGGGTCAGCTGTGAAAATATAAACCTTTTGACTACTTGGAGTGGTAGCAAAGTTTTCATAAATAAATGATTGCAAATACATTTAATGGCCACCCACCCTAAGCATTTCCATAACAACAGTAGAGATTAATAACAACAAAAATGTGCTTGCTGGAGTTTTGCTGCTTCTGCCAAGCTTTTTCAAAAGCTTCTAGTAACAAGTGTTTCCTGGAGGATCTACTACCCAAGTCACAGACTTTCCCACCAATTTTTCAGTTATTCATATCTTGGTCCACTCTCAGCGGAGTGTCAAAGAAAGAAAGAAAGAAAACCCACGATCAGCATAACGCTTTAAGCAGCCCTTTTACAAATATTCAAATTGCTATTATGTTCCCACACGCTCTGGTCTTTTCCTTGAGCTAAAACTTTCCTAGTTCCTCCAGCCCTTTCCTTGTTACTCTTAAGACCCTACACCAGGTTCTTTCCTTCCTCTCTACTTCGTCAGCATATTAGGTGCAGTCTTCACAACTTACACAGCTATTTCACTGGTACTTAAAACATGCTTAAACTTCCCTGGATTGCACCCAGGTACATTCATGCAAAGAGCTGGCTTAGTGCTAAACGGAAAGGAAAATCACCTCCTACCTACCCAATTCTACTTATGCTCCCAAGAAAACCATTTGCCTTTTAAAAAACAATTCATCTACTTAGTGTGTGGCTCATTCAAAGCCTTTGTTCCTTCTCAACGATACTGCCACCTGGTCAATTATTTCCCATTTTGCATATGTCAAATGACTGTCCAAAGGCAAAAAATTAAAACTGCAAAACCAGTCCTGCTTTGCTTGGCTTTCTGTTTCCTTTGGTTTTTACAGTTGTGCAGTGTCCAGTGATCACAAGGTAAAGCCCAACCAGACGAAATATTCAACGTATAAGTAATGCATGATTGCATATGTAGGTTGCTTAATAACGGAGGGGGGAAAACCATAAAATGCAACAATGCTTTAAGGTAGCAGGCATCAGGCATGGAACAGTGAACTGTAAGACTGTGTGCTGTTGGAAATAATTTACATTTCAAGTTAAAGCAAATGGACAAATTGGTATTAAACAGCACAATTAAACTGCACAGTGCTGGATTTAGGATAAGTCTATGGCTAAACAATGATTTCAGCTGGCAACTTCTAGGTCCAAGTCTAGCATTTTCTGTCAGGCTGTGCTGATTCTCAAATTCTGGAAATTATATGTTTATACAAGAGACTAAGGGCCAAACGAGATGGGATGCTAAACATGTCTCCTGATGTGCCACAGTTGTGTGATTTTTTAAAAAATAAACTATGAATAGCTACCACAGAGATAGGCTGGTATTTGCCAGGACTGCAGCACATGATATGTGGGGTTAGTCCTTTCCATCTCTGCCGCTGTTCCAATGAAGACTGCCTTTTCTGTGGTGACTGTTCAAGCTGAAAGGTAGGCCTCCATCAGTGGCTATGGGAGATTGCCTTCTAGGCCTAATGGGTGCTGGGAGAGGGGGTTATTAGGACCATAGTGGGTAGAGAAAGCACTGTTCTTCCTCCTTCAGGGCATGAGATTGAGAACTCATGAGCCAGAAGCGGAAGTGCATGAAGGGCCAACTTCAGAAAGACATCGGTCAGAAGCGCCTGCGGCACCAGTGTCCCTCCGGCCTGAGGATGTCCTCTGGCTTGGAGGACCCCATCACAGAAGCCCCAGTACAACCAGAACGCCTCCTGCTCCGTCAGAGTAAAAGACTCGCCTCTGATGAGGTCAGTGTTTGCATCACAGCACTAGTAAATTTATCTTCACCTGGTGAAGCGGAACTTCAGTATCTGAGATGGAATCTGGCAGAGGTGGATCTATAAGCATCCATAGTTATGCACGCTTAATTCTCAACCGCGACAACGAGGAGCTAGTTCTCAGAAACAGGTTTCTATTCCCAGATTAGAAACTTGCTTCAAAAAAGGCTGTGCCAGAAACAATTCGTTTCTGCACTGAATCACTTCAGGCTGCAGATGGGACATTGCCTGACCATACGAGACAAAATTCCCTATTTTTTTAAAAAAAGGCACCTGGGAGGAAAGGTTCAGCCTGGCCGCCTGGCCGCCTCCCTATTTACGCTAATTTTCTATGGGCAAATAATTATTTGTGTGCAGGAGCATTTATGCAGACATTCGCCTGCAGTTCTGAAGTGGTGCAGCCCAGATACAAATTTACTACCACCTCTGCTGTTTCTAAGAATTTGGAGAAAGAAAATAGTGAGGCAGGGGTTTGCCCTGGAGCAGGGAGAGGCAAGAGAGCCACAGGGAGACAGTGTTGCAGTGCAGCCCTTTGGGGGGTGGGAATGGCTTTGACAGGATGGACTCATTAGCTGATACTTCTGTTCCTTTAATTGTTGCTCTGTGGGATGACGTCAAGTACCTGCAATTTCTCCAGTCCCTGCAGGATAGCTTAGGAGGCAAGCAGCACCTGACAGGTGTCACAAAGGTATTTATGGAACTGGGGGGATCCTCTCTGAGTCAAGCTGGCAAAAGGTTTCAGGGCTGACTCTGGATAACATGAAATAAGTATGGGTGTTTTCTAGAGAGTGGTACGGAAAAAGGGTCTAGTTTGATGAGCCGGAACAACCAATTCAAAAGAAGAAACATGGAAATCATTTCAGTATTGTTGAAAGCCTGGAGTATAATCATTGCCCCCTTGGGATTGGTGGAGAAGGGAGGGAAGGGGGAGGCAGAAGAAGAGTGATGACTCAGATGTGTATGAGTCAGAAGGACCTCTGGGACTACCCCCGTTGTGACTGCAGTTTACACCCCGGCCCTTCCTAACAGGGGGTTCCCCACAGGCACAAAGTACTCCATTGTTTCTGAAGTCAGCTAATATGTAAGGTTTCCAAATTTTAATAATGTTTTGCAGCATCGCTACCAAACCACCCAGGGCAAGCACAGCAGCTGCTCATCCCAAGTGAACAGTTAGCTTTTGAAACAGGTTAATTACAGTGTTGCCGCACACATTCAGCTAAGTCAAGGTGACCTAGACAGCAACACAACAGACTAAACATCGGGCAGACATTTAAACCCAGGATGATGATGGCGATAATAGCATAACTCTGTGCCGACATTACTTGTAGCTGAATTCTGCAACCCATGTGCTGAAAATTCTGCAACGTTTGCTTGCACTTACTTGCTTTGCATAATTTATTCTCCTTCTGCAATGGACAATAATTATGGCTTTAAAATGCACCTGTGGACCAGGTTTCACATAGTAAACATGAACGTGTGTGTGTGTGTAGGACAGGTCTCTGCCCCCAAGGAGCTTCCATTCTACATTTCAACAGTGCCCAAGATAGCCGAAGCAAGGGTAAAAAAAAAGGACCGGCAACCAAATGCTGCTGCATTTTAATTGGAGATGGGGAACTAAGAGGTAATTATCCCACATGCTTTACAGAAAAGCACGAGGAGTAGTTGGAAGGAAGAGGGAGAAGTGGTATTCTGGGAAGGAGTTGTCCTGAATGACACATGCCCTAGAATAACGTGATATAATCCTGAAATGAGACTGGATGGAACCACTTCAGGCTACAGGCAGAAGATTCAGTTTTTAAATACTACTCCCTCTGTGTGTTTTAAACCTTGCAAATAAATTTACCACCTCGTTGCAACTTTAGTCTGCAGAATGTGAACACTGAGCCTTACAAACCTAGTCACAAGCACAGATCTAACACCAACCAGGCACCGCCTGCAAAATCAGATTCAGTACTCAAGAGACCAGTGAATCATTCTAAAGCCACAGAAACATTTGATTTCATTTAGTGACCAAGCCCCTGGGATGGCACTAATAAAACCTTGTGAATCAAAAATGTTGAGCATAACCAGATGACGTTTAGATTAACCCCAAAGTCCACAGGAGGTGTATGATCAAGATAGGTGAAATGACACCCCCCCCACATACACAATGGACGAGGTTTTCATTGGTTTATGGAATGACACACACAGCCCTTAATTGATGACATTTTCATTGATTTATGGTACGAGCTTCTAATGATAATGGCAGATAATTCTACACGGATGCATCAATGGACGCAGCCGGCAAATGTTTCCCTAGCAAATTTGTTGCCTGGGACAAATCTGCTTCTTCAAATATGGTACCCTCATATAAAAAGTAAACACCCCACAGCAATTGTACTGACCTTTCTGCTTAAATACAATGTTCCATCTGGCTTGCTGCTTTGCTTTTATAATCTTGAGTGCACAAGTCCTAATTTTAGATAGTCAATATTTGCTTTTCCCTTAACATCTCTGAATATTAGCACTGCTGTGAGTTTATGGCAAAATAGACGAGGCTAGAATAAATTTAAGAAATCAGTGTTGTTTTGCTGGGAGAGAGAGCAAAATGGCCACCCTGTCACCTATTGTTTGTTGTGAAGCAGCAGCTGCTAGGCAGGGGAAAGTGAAATAGGTGTGAATTTAGTGCTTAATATTTCAGATATTGTTTATTACATTTTTTTTTAAAATGTGTCTTATGTTATTTATTCAATTAACTTCCAGGCCCCATTTAACCTTTTGACATTTAAAGTATTATATGAATTGGGACCTATGAATTTAAGAAGCAAATTCTGTTTCTGTTGTTGCTAAAATGTGGTGTTACATTTTTTTCTTCTGGCTACTACTAAACTGCTGCTTGGAAGGAAATGGGCTGATTTTTTAAAGAACAGTTTTATGCAGTGGTTTAAAATTCTGGCATTGCTGATAGGCAGCTGCCTGTTTCAGATTATTCAGATTATTATATTGTCATGTGAGCCACTTAGCAACCTCTGTTTAAAGTGGGATACAAATTTGCTGAACACGAAGTTTCTCTGGGCAATGGGATGAGGCTTTGCACCCTTACTACAAACTCACCCACACTCTCAGCTTTACTTGTAGTTTTTGCAGCTATAACCGAAGTACCCAGTACCACAGTCTGTGACTGTGCTGTGGAATCAGTTTCTGCAGCCTGATGATGTGGACAAAGGGCTTGTGGCTATACACCTGACCATGTGCTCTCTTGATGGCTGTCACTCTTGGCTTATCAACAGAGGGGGTCTGACTGGTTGTTTCTAGAGCACGGGCAGTGCTTCACTGCATAAGAAGGTGGCTCCTGTCCCCTTGGAAGAGGTGGTGATATGGTCACTCCTAAAGAAACTGGCCCTGGGCCCTTTTGTTTGGACTAACTACTGACCAACTGCAGGCGTCTCCTTCCTAAGGAAGGTGGTAGAGAGGGTCACAGTGAGATAGCTGTAGGCATTCTTGGACGACATGGTTTACTTAGACCGGTGTTTCCAAAACATGGGTCTCCAGATGGGGACTGCAACTCTCATCATCCCTAGCTAGCAGGACCAGTGGTCACGGATGATGGGAATAGTAGTTCAAAAACAGCTGGAGACCCAAGTATGGGAAACACTGATCTAAACCCATTCCAAGGCAGTCTCCACGCTTCCGAATCAGTTTGTGGAATGGTTTTTTAAGAAAGTCCTCGTGAACATTCAATTTCTCCTAATACACACATTTTGGTAAGCAATTCTCCCTAACATATTCTTGCAAAGCAATTTTTGCTGATATAATACATCATCGACAAAGTAGCTAGGATTTATCTGTTACAAAACCTAAGGCTGACTTGCACATAATAGACAAATTGGTTTAAGAGCCGTTTCTTCTTCCCAGGGAACTGTAACTGTAAGGACGGAGAAAAGTAACCTCTAACAGAATTCTCAGCACTCTCATCACAATGCAATTGCTAGGATTCTTGGGGATGGGGAGTAGCTATGAGAACACCAATTGTTAATACAAAGGAGAAGAGGCTCCTTTCCATGGAGGTGCAGACTGCAGCTATAACAAAGGCGGCATTTTTTCATCTCTGCCAAACTAAGCAGTTGGCTCCTTGCCTCTCTTGCCCTGACCTAGCCACTGTGATCCACGCGACGGTCACCTCCAGACTGGATTATTGTAACTCGCTCTACGTGGGGCTGCCCTTGAGACTGACCCAGAAACTCCAGCGGGTGCAGAATGCCGCGGTGAGACTCCTTACGGGGTCCTCGCTGTGGGATCGCATTCACCTGGTGCTATACCAGCTACACTGGTTCCCAGTGGGGTAAAGGATCAGGACACTCGTACCTACGGGACCGCCTCTCCTGGTATGTCCCACAGAGGACTTTACTGTCTTCAAACAAAAACATCTTGGTGATCCCGAGCCACAGAGAGGTTAAGCTGGCCTCAACCAGAGCCAGGGCTTTTTCAGCTGTGGCTCCAATCTGGTGGAACACTCTGTCACAAGAGACTAGGGCCCTGACGGACTTGCCATCTTTCCGCAGGGCCTGCAAGACAGAGCTGTTCCACCAGGCCTTTGGTCAGGGCACAGCCTGACCCCCTCCTTTGGCAATCCTTACAGAACTCTAGCCCAATGGTTGCCATTAATCTGATTTGAATTGATTTTATAATGAAATGATTTTAGAATGTTGTATCATTTTAATGTTGTTAGCCGCTCTGAGCCCGGCTTCGGCTGGGGAGGGCGGGATATAAATAAAATATTATTATTATTATTATTATTATTATTATTATTATTATTAAGAACCCCTTTCTGTAGTTCCCCTTTGGGGAAGGGCCACAGCTCAGTGGTACAGCATCTGCTTTGCATGCAGAAGGTGCTGGGTTCAGTCCCAAGCATTTCCAGGAAAGATTCTACCTCTGAAACCCCAGAGAACTACTGTCGGTACAAACAGTACTGAGCTGCGCAGATCAGTGGCCTGACTTAGTATAAGGCAATTCCTTGTGCCCTTTCCTCCAAAGAGGTTTGTCTAGAAACTCCTGTTCTTTGGTTCTTATTTTGCTGCCGTTCAGATTTTTGTTTCAAGGTATATGGCTGACTAATTAGTTTGCTTGGTTCTACTGCATGTAGAAAGTGGGATGTTGTAACTGTTGTAAATTTAAGTGGTGATGCGAGCCACCCTGAGGGACTGGGGGAAAATTTGGGTACAAAAAGTTGAAATAAACAAATGACATCAGACTGGTATAAAATAAGCGGATGGGATGCTTGTGTGGGCTGGGACCTTTCGTTCCACGTATAACCTGCTTTTCTTTCCCAAAAGGAAACCCAAATTGGCTAACAGGAAAATCAGTACCACTATATGACAGCCAATATAACAATGATATATTCATCTTAGCTATAAATCCTAGTAGAACTTCTCCCTGCCTTGCAGGCCTTTTCCTACCTGGCAGAACCCAGACTGACTCCAACTATGAAAGCTGAAGCTGCTGAACAGACTCTTGGGCTTGGGTATTGTTTAGAGGGTTACCATTGCTGATTTTTTGTATCTTTATTTTGGATCTTATGAATTATGTAGAAATGTTTTGATTGTGTCCTTTGTGTGGATTTTAATTGCAAGCCACTCTAAGAACAAATCTTAGCTAAAAAGTAGAATATAGATATAACTGGTGGGTGAATGTGTTCTAAACCCATTGTAGGTTTGTGGTGTGGATATGCCCTAAAAGCCCCTGGGTTTTGGTGTGCATGGGGCTCATGTCTGTCTTTCAGATGTGCATTACTGGAATATATACTTGGAACACACAAGGCACACTTGTAAGTGTGGTGAGAACAATTATACCTACCCAAAAAATCAGACTGTGGCACACTAAGTACACATCAAGCCAGCCTTTGTTGGGCAACACCTCTTACTCCATACTACAGTATAGCAACGTCTTTTGGCACTGGGAGACTTAATATGAAATTAAGCTCCAGCACCAGATCTGATGGTGTCAGCAACTCTCTACAAAAAGAAAGGAGTTTTTAAGAAAAAGTGTAATTCTATCCCGTCTATCCCGAGCTGTGATCGGACCACAAGTTTTGTGCCAAACTCTGGGGGAAGTCGAGATGTCAGTCTGCATTAGGTAAATCCTGCTTGATCTGCTACAGTACCCTCAGAGTTGTTTGGCTTAATTAGCCAATTAAAGGGTCCGCCGAGCCTGTACACATTGCTCACGGTCCCTTACTCATTACTACGGGTTTGTGAAATGGCAGTAAAAACGTAGGTTCTGCCGCAGCTTAGCTGAGCTGGCATGAGAGATGGACTGAGAGGTTTGGGAAATTCTCATTGCATTTCTCACAAGCTCACTCTGAGATTTTCACAGCAGAGACTTGACAGGCTGTCAAATGAAATGTCCAAAGTAAGTAACGTTTACTGAACGCATTGTGGAGGAGCTGTATGCTTGCAGCTTCCAATAGCACATCTGCTCCAAACAATACAAATCGGAGCCTCAATGAGGGAGACCAATCTGGGTCGAAGTCCCACCTCTGTCAGAGTCTTCCTTTATGGCCCCGGACCAAAATTTGCTATGGGTGCAATCCATCTCTCACAGAAGCCACTGGGGCAAGGCTCCCAACTGGTGCTTAGTTAAACTGGCTTGCGGCCCATCTTCTTGGCCTCAGTTCCTCATCTATGAAATGGGAGTAATGGTGAACATAGCTGTTGCAAAGGTAACGGTAACAGACTATGAAGTATTTTGCAGAGCAGTAGTAGAGATGGGGAAGGGCGGACCAGCTGTTTTGCCACCAGATTTCAGAGCTGGCCTTAACTCACCTAGAAACATACCTTAGCTACTCTCCAAATGCATCAGTACTTTTGCTCCACAACTTGAAGGCATTTCTATCTTTCCACAGTGAAGCCTGGGTAATTTTGGACACACAATTCCACACACACAAATACCTGTGAAACTATATGGGGGTTTAGGAACAGGGCGACAGCGTGGTACCACAAAGTGTGAGCAAGACTTCGGTCATCTTTGAGGGAGAAATGTCAACTGCAGCTGATGAAATTCCTCTGAGTCACATCAGCAGGAATTACAGAATTTGGTCTGACCTAATGGTCTGACTCAGCGCAAGGCAACTTTCTTATGAGCCTTATACAAAATCAGTCCCTCAGGTGCACAGTTGATTCTGACGTTCACTTTCATTGCAAGCCTTATCCAGGCCCCACTGAACAGGCTGGATAACAACAACAACAACAACAACAACAACAATTTATTTATACCCCACCCATCTGGCTGGGTTTCCCCAGCCACTCTGGGTGGCTCGAAACAACAACAACAACAACAAGCAATAAAACATCAAACAGTAAAAACTTCCCTGAACAGGGCTGCCTTCAGATGTCTTCTAAAAGTCAGATAGTTGTTTATTTCATTGACATCTGATGGGGGGCCTTCCACAGGGTGGGCACCACTACTGAGAATGTGGTTGCATCTTTCAGTTCATATAGAGAAGTGAATCTCTACCCAGAGTCACCAGTTAGGTGCAATTAGCCATCCATGATGTATGAACAGAGTTGTTCATATCCATCATGCTCTGATTCTCACATTTCTGAGAGTGGTGGCTGTGGAAGGCAGGAGTTCTGGATTGCACAGAATTTTGATTTGATCCAGCATAGCAGTTCTTGTGTTCCCCTTCTTCCTTGCCCTACAAGAAGTAACTCTGTAACTTTAGAGAAGCTACTGCAGCTTAAAAGAATTTGATGTTGGTGAGCCAAAAGACTGTTTTATTTCTTCAGAAGGACTGGGTCCTGAGGTGGGCTTGTTTGATTCATGTAGGTCAAGAGACTGACCCATTATAGCCAATTAAGCTGGTCTGATGTTGAGCTGCGGCCAATGCTTTAATTTCGCTGAGAGAAGAGTCAAAGATGATTCATGGAGGCCAAAGATGGATGTCAAGATCTGGTTGGGAAAGGGCCAGGGGCGTTAGTCATCCAAGTTGTAGCCCAGCCCCAAAACTGACATTTTGTACCAAAAGAACGGGTTTAAAGGCGCTTCCTCCCTCGGCCCAGTTGTTTGAAAAATTCAGCTAAAGCCACCACGAAACATAACAACAGTAGCTGAGTAGTGAAACAGCAGGGGCCAATGCAGTTCCAGCATTGCTTTTGACTAATGTCTTTTTGCCAATTCATGGAAATATACTTAGCGAAAATCTAAAGAATAAAATGCACCAACACTTCACGAAACAAAAGCTCCACTCAAAATAAAACCACTGGGAACCTCCGTGTAATAAAATGAGTCACGCCAGGATGGGATGACTAAGTGGGAGAAGAGGGAATTCCAGTCCTTGTGCCAGGTTTTTTAATGTGATCAATTAGCTTTCAACAGGTGATAGAAGATGGTCCCTCTCCCTGCCTCTGCCTTTTGTCCGTTCCAAGACAAATGAATTAAAAAGCAATCATTGTCTTTAAGCAAACACGTTGCAAAGCTGGTAATCACAGACAGGCTTGTTTCTAGGCGCCCCCATAGTGGAAAGCTAGCCAGGGAATCTAGGCCAGTAGTAGCTGCCTTTGTTAATGAGGGCTTGCTTACCAGCTGCAAAATTCCAAAACCATGTGTCATGCGGGGAGACCTTCCAAAACACTGGATTCCACCCTGTCTCAGTGATTCTCTTTCAGCTATGGCAACACAGTTTCCACGGCCACTCTTTTTAAAAAAAGTATGTTTGTCTTCATAATATGACCCCCCTCCCCCAAAGTTTTGCAATATTTTTCTGGGATTCCCCCGTTCTCCTTCTGACACTTGCTG
The DNA here is from genome assembly GCF_964252035.2 of Podarcis erhardii. NCBI lineage: Eukaryota > Metazoa > Chordata > Lepidosauria > Squamata > Lacertidae > Podarcis > Podarcis erhardii. The sequence continues at coordinate 18,693,222 of NC_138510.1, read as the reverse complement.
GCTGCATTACAGGAAAGCCTTTCCTTGCTGCCAAGTACACTAGAGGCCACAACGAAAAGGTAAAAAATAAATAAATCTCACGCTGCCTAGTGTCACGGCATTGCATATCTATCCACGGTGATGATAGCATTATATGTCTGGCCTTGCAAAAGGAGTCTACATGTTCCTCCATTGCCTTATTATTCTCCTCGCCCCCACATACCAGAGCTCCATCGTTCTGCCATGCCCTGGAATATAGCGGATCTGGGAGCAGATCCAGACAGTCACAAATATAGGGACCAGAAATGCTGTTTTAGCACTTCTAATCCCTGTAGTCCAGAACATGCAGAGCATTTCATTAAGCCCTGCACTGGTCCATGATGTCGACAGAGATGAGTGAAGATTGTGCATAATGATCAATTATTATTATTGAAATAATTACCCACCCTTTCCCACCCTCCACAATGAGATCTCAAAGCGGGTTGCAACAGTTTACAAATACAAAGTCAAAACAAACTAAAGTGTCAAAAGAATAGGGCAGATATGAAAATATTAGTTAAGGAAAGCTGTTGTAAGAACCTAAGAAGAGCCCTGCATGAAAAAGAAATTATGATATTTGGAACTGAGGTTTGAAGATAAAGTTTGTTCACAGAAAGTGGCTTTGTTGGGTGTTATTATATTGGACTGGACTAAGTGAATATTGTTTATATATAGAAGAAGAAGAGTTTGGATTTAATATCCCGCTTTATCACTACCTGAAGGAGTCTCAAAGCGGCTAACATTCTCCTTTCCCTTCCTCCCCCACAACAAACACTCTGTGAGGTGAGTGGGGCTGAGAGACTTCAAAGAAGTGTGACTAGCCCAAGGTCACCCAGCAGCTGCATGTGGAGGAGCGGAGACGCGAACCCGGTTAACCAAATTACGAGACTACCACTCTTGAGCTTGTTTGGAGGTTCTAGCAGGGGAGCGCAGCTATCGTATACCCTTGACCGAAGAACGGTACACTCCTTCTATCTGGGATGGTCGTCCTCTTCCACCGAGTGTGCAGCTTCGGGAGGGATGCACATGGAGAGGTGAGGGAGGAAGGGGACACCCGCCTAGCCAGCCAGATCAGCCGAATCAACCCTGGCGATCAATGGGGTGACAGATGTCGCAGCCAGATCGCCCTCACATCCACGAGACTACCACTCTTAACCACTACACCATACTGGCTATAGCAGACAAATGAAGAATCCACAGTTCTTTACTTTCTGAATTCCTTCCAACTCTGCAATTCTATGATTCTATGACTACATTGCAGCTTGCCAGGCCACTCATTGTGGCAGGTACTGTTCCTGCACATCTCTCTCTGTGTGTGTGTGTGTGTGTGTGTGTGTGTGTGCATTCAGAACAGAACCTTGCACCACACTGAGGGTCATGCAGCTTGTTCACATGGAAAGAGGACAGGCATAGAGGGCAGTCTCTTTAAATGCAGCTCTCTACTCTTCCATAGAAAAGTGAATGGCCAGCATTCACATATTTGAGTGCACCAGGGGTGTCGTTGGTGTGAAAGCCATACTTATCCCCAGTCATTCAGAGCTATCCTATTTATTATACAGGCCTATCCTGGGTTTTCTTTCTTGCTCAAGCAGGAGTGTGACTGAACAATGGAAACTGGCTTCTATATAAATAGACACAGTAGTTAACTAAAGTATCACCGGTTAGCGAAAATGCCAAATGACTCCACAGCACACGGTATTTGAGAGCTGATGCAGTAGCTTAGGAATCCAGACATGGCCAAAAGGGTTACACTTCCCCAGAAGCAATTGTTACTCCCACCCACCCACCTGGAGGAGTGGGTAAGCAGCTAAATCATTGCAACATTTGTTTAAGAACGCAATGTGCAACTCAACACACTATGCATCATTTGCAGATGGGCATAAATAAACATGCTACATGTGCAGTGCACACACAGGTCTCCTGAAAACAATTGCTTTATTCAGTGGCTGCTAGCTCTCAAGCTTGCAAACTCCCAGTCCCCCAGAGTTCACTTCCTTCCATCATTTCCTGTGCCAGGCTTAGAATGACTGTGTCTTTTTATAAGCTGCTTGCTGATCTCATTAATATGTAGTGTGGTCAAGTCAACACAGCAAGGGTCAGTTATTTTCAAGGCACAAGATTGATATATGGCAAACTGAGAACCTACTGCACTTTCAGGTTTGAGGTCCCTATGATGTGGAAGGATAACCTAACTTTTTCTCCCTCTCTCTGCTCCAGTAGGCACTCAGAACTTAGAAATTATACTTTTCTGATAAATTTAGAAGTGACCTAGGAGAAACTGCCAGAGGTTCCATATATTGAAGACTTATGGACACATATCTGCACCATCAACGGCATTCACTGCTTGTTGCCCCCTCCTTTTTCATGGCTTGGGGGCTGTGTCTGGTATGAGGGAACAGGGGCTGAGTTTGGAAGTTCAGTCTTGGCCAGGCCTTAAGCTTTGCTTGAAGCAATGATTCGAGCATAGGGTGTAGAGAGGGAGAGGCAAGGAGATGAGGAAAAACTCTCCATCCCATGTTCAAAACACTGCACATGCACCCACTCCACAACCTATAAGACAGACAGACATTATCCCCCATTACAGAGGACAAGGAAGAGGGTTGATATTGAAAGATAATGGACTGCCTGTGGTCACCCAGTAAATTTAAGGCTGAGCTGAGATTCTGACTATGGACTTGCAAAGCTCACCCTCTTAGCTAGGGGCACTGCATCAACTCTCAACATCAATGTGGTGTGGAATGAAGATTGAATTCATTTGAGATTTTCACTACCCATATGACTTTTCTGTAACTAAGCTATCCACTTACACAGAAGCCTGTTGGCAATGCTCTGTCACTTTCCTGTGAGTCCAAGAAACAAAACCCAGGATAGAACTGTGCAGATAGGAGAAGACTCAGTTCTCAAGGCTAGCTCCAGGTTTGAGACCCATGCCAGCACAGTGTTCTCTCCTGTGTCTACACTGGTGGGCCTTTTGGTTGGCTAACCTGCTTGCAACAGAGGATCAGTGCTGTGAGATGTGCCAAGCACAGTGGTACCTCTGTTTTTGAACATAATCTGTTCCGGAAGACCGTTCGAGTTCTGAAACCTTCGAAAACCGAAAACTCAATAGCTGACAGCTAGGCCTCGGGATCTTGCACTCAGCAGAAGCCACGTGGCATGTTTGACTTTCGAGGCATGTTTGAAAACTGAAGCATTTACTTCCAGGTTTACGGCGTTCGAAAACCAAAATGTTCGTCAACGGAGATGTTCAAAAACTGAGATACTTCTGTAGCTGCAAACTGCCTACCATTGTGACTGCCCATCATCAGGGCCAGATTTAGGTTTGATGAGGCCCTAAGCTACTGAAGGTAATGAGGCCCTTTATATGTCCAGCTGTCCTTTGTCAACAACAAATTTTGACTGTTTTTGTGTGTGTTGAATATATATGTTAATTTATGGACCTAATAGGTATCTAAAGCCATTTCCACATAACAAATAGGAGCCTACACTGTTGCTTTATGTAGGTTTTATTTTATTTGTTTTTTATTTTGGAAATGTGCATCCAGGTTGTTTTCCTTTAATTTTTTGGGGGCCCCCTAGAGAGTGAGGCCCTAAGCTATAGCTTGTTTAGCTTATACGTAAATCTGGCACTGCCCATCATGCCTCTGATGCAACACCATTCTAGGTCTTTGTGGGCTGCCACTTCCCTAGAGCAATGAGGTCACTCTGAATAATGAGCATGAGGAGTTCCAAGATCCAGATGCCACCACAGCTCTTGCTGGGCTGCTGGGGCCCTGCCCAGATGCCTGGCAATGCTGAGTACTAATGCCAGCCCTGTTTATTCTCAATAATATTCTGGGTCACCAGAGGGAAGCAGCAAGCATTGATCCTCACAGCTGCAGTATTCCCACATTCACCTCTTTACTTCCTCCCACATAAATTAACATACAATCCTATAAGGGGCTATAACTTGAATTCACAATCAAGGGTAAATTGTGCAGCCTAGCTCTGGTAATAGTGGCCTGACACTTGGGGAGGGAGGCTGCAAGGCATGCAATGTACTTCGTTCAAAAATATGCAGCGTCCCCCAGAGGATTTTGCAGTATATAAGACCACTGCCCACATCATAATCACAGTTTGTTTGTTTTTTGTTTTTTCTTAGTGTTGACTAAGCAGCATGGCTGGTCTGGTCTTGTGATGAGTGAAAGTACAGCTAGGGTGTACATGTCCCCATGAGTCATCAGAGTGAAATGGAGAGATAAGCAAGCATGCTTTCCCCTCCAAGTGCTGGCATACTTTCTTCTGTCTTTCATAAAAAATGTGGGCCTTTTCTTAGCCTCAGCCATGTGAAAGAGGAAATTAGCAGTGACAGAAGGAGGATGCACAATCCACTCACAGTGGGTTTATTGTGGCTTTGCTTGCCCTCAGAGCTGCTCATCAGCATTCTGGTAGGAAACATGCAAGCTAAGTCAAACTGTGCTGTTAAGAAAAGTTGCCATGGACAGCTCTAAATCTGCCTATATTTGAATGAACTAGCATTAAGTGCTCCACCTGTGCAGAAGCTCCAATTGTAAGACTTTTGAAAATGGTGCTTCCAAGTATAAAGGACATCCTTCTGCTGCCGGGGTTTGCAAACAAGACACACCTCATATTATGCATCTAGTCTGGTGAAGGAGAAGGGTGGTGGGTAGGTCATGACACATTCTTTTCTGAACACAAAGATACAGAAGTGCCTAAAGGACTGGCTGCTTCTTAAGGATGGTTACTCTGGATGATGTGAAGGACACATCACTTGAGAAGGCATCCCTAAGAGCATAAGAAGAGCCCTGCTAGATCATTAGTCAGAAGCCTTCAGGAAGCATACAAGAAGGGCTTGAAGGCAACTGCCATATCCTGCTGCTGCTCTCCAAAAACTGGTGTTGAGTACAGGAGGTGATCATTATGGGTGAATCCAATTGATGTGTGGATGCTGACGTGCAGGTCCTTTTGGACCTGGAAGAGGGAGGAATGGAGGTGGAATGGAGTGGAACATGTTCTGCTGATGCACATGGGGGCTAGGCATGGAACCCCCCGTGTGAAATGGTTGATGCCTGTAGTATATTGCTTCAGCAGCAGCAGCAGCAGCAGCACATCTTTCTGTTTCTGTGATGCAGGATTTTGAGAGAGCTAAAAAACTAACACCCGCTATAACGCGGGTGGCTCTGTGGGTAAAACCTCAGTGCCTAGGACTTGCCAATCGCATGGTCAACGGTTCAAATCCCCGCGGTGGGGTGAGCTCCCATCCTTCGGTCCCAGCTCCTGCCCACCTAGCAGTTCGAAAGCACCCCTAAGTGCAAGTAGATAAATAGGTACCGCGTTATAGCGGGAAGGTAAACGGCGTTTCCGTGTGCTGCGCTGGTGCTGGCTCGCCAGAGCAGCTTCATCACGCTGGCCACGTGACCCGGAAGTGTCTCCGGACAGCGCTGGCCCCCGGCCTCTTAAGTGAGATGGGTGCACAACCCTAGAGTCGGACACGACTGGCCCGTACGGGCAGGGGTAACACTACCTTTACCTTTTTAAAGAACTAACACTCCAAAGGCTGAGAGCTACCAAGAGGCAATCATGGACTGCTGAGATCAAGACTTGTCAATCTAATAAATTGTATGCTTCCTTCATTTCATTGTACAGTGGTACCTTGGGTTAAGTACTGAATTCGTTCCGGAGGTCTGTTGTTAACCTGAAACTGTTCTTAACCTAAAGCAGTGTTTCCCAACCTTGGGCCTCCAGCTGTTTTTGGACTACAACTCCCATCATCCCTAGCTAGCAAGACCAGTGGTCAGGGATGATGGGAATTGTAGTTCAAAAACAGCTGGAGGCCCAAGGTTGGGAAACACTGACCTAAAGCACCACTTTAGCTAATGGGGCCTCCTGCTGCTGCTGCGCCGCTGGAGCACGATTTCTGTTCTCATCCTGAAGCAAAGGTCTTAACCCGAGGTACTATTTCTGGGTTAGCGGAGTCTGTAACCTGAAGTGTATGTAACCTGAAGTGTATGTAACCCAAGGTACCACTGTATTAATCCCTGCCAAGCTATCTGGTAGATGTTAAAAGGAGGGTAGCCTATACGCCGGCAAGACTAAACATCCTTCCATGAGAAGATTGGACGGGCTGACATAAAGGAGATTCTAAGGAGGACAGAGTTCGTGGCTGCAACTCTATGTCAATAGAAGTCGCAACTCATGTACTCCTTGAATGCCCTCTTTATCTTAGAAACAACTACATCCACCCACTGTTAAGATCGCAGAAGGGAAGGCCATCTCCTGCAAAGCCCTGCTTTCTGTTGTCTGATGCAGAGACGTATATATCCTTTAGAACATCCTATTTTCTTGCTAAGGCTCTACAAATTCATGTAACAAAACTTAAAGGGGGTATAGGAAATGATTTATTCTCTAAAGGTCAGGGAGTAGAAATGTAAACCACAATTAGTAGCAGTATTGTGGTTGTTATTATTTTTATGTGTGTAATGGTTGTTTTCCCCAGTAGTGATGTATGGAAGTGAGAGCTGGACTGTAAAGAGGGCTGATCACCGAAGAATTGATGCTTTTGAATTATGGTGCTGGAGGAGACTCTTGAGAGTCCCGTGGACTGCAAGAAGATCAAACCTAGCCATTCTGAAGGAAATCAGCCCTGAGTGCTCACTGGAAGGACAAATCCTGAAGCTGAGGCTCCAATACTTTGGCCACCTCGTGAGAAGAGAAGACTCTCTGGAAAAGACCCTGATGCTGGGAAAGATTGAGGGCACAAGGAGAAGGGGACGACAGAGGACGAGATGGTTGGACAGTGTTGTCGAAGCTACCAGCATGAGTTTGACCAAACTGCGGGAGGCAGTGGAAGACAGGAGTGCCTGGCGTGCTCTGGTCCATGGGGTCACAAAGAGTCAGACACAACTAAACGACTAAACAACAACAATGACTGTTTGCTAAAACACAATAAACTGAACCGAACTGAACTTTCTGTAATGCTTTAATAGTGTGGTGTTCCATAAAGGACCAGGGCATTGCAGCATATTGAGCGGCAAGGCTTAGGCTTAGCTCCGCCTTGTAGCTCAATTAATTCATGTTTGCAAACTGCTCGTCACTTGTGGTGAGTAAAAATCAACTCCAAGGCACCAAGCAGAGGGAAGCAGATGAGAGCTGTTTCTTCCTCATTTCTCCCTCCCTGACCCTCAGTATTCCACAAATGGCTAAGATGAGTATGCATGGGCAGGCAGGCTACTTTACTGTGGGCTAACAGACTTTGTGGACCTTTGCAAAGCCACCTTAAGCAAACCCTAATTCAGGCAAGAAAGCCAACAGCCTCCATTATGTGTGCATTTCTGTGCATGCACACTGGCCAACACAGGCACAATGAGGCTTTCAACTCCTACCACCACCACCAAACAGCTGCTCCTGTGCAGCCCTGGAGGCTTTTTCTTGCAAGTTTCAGAACCAGCTTACAATGTAGCCAACCAGGGATGGCTGGCTGCTGCTTTAAACAATAATGACAAAAGAAGGTTAAAAGCGCCAATTGCATGAGGTGCTTGTGGCACGTCTCTGAAGGGGAAGCCGGTCCCTGAGAGATTGCAAAGCGGGTGGCAGCTATTACTAACTAGCTCCAAAATGAGTCAGAGCTTTAAGGGTCAGCCTTAACTGCTTTATAATTGCATGTGAATGAAATGTGCTGTGTTCTTATTAGTCATCACCATTGTTTGAACCTGTGTGATGTTTGGCTAGGGAAAACAATGAGTCCACGCTAAGGATTTTTGTTTTGTTTTTTGAGGTCAGGTATGATTCAGGTCAGAAATCAAAGCGTTGCTGTGTTCCAATAAAGTAATTCATTTCTGGTTATGCTGGCCCTGTTTGAATGACCGTTTGTAGGACCCAGTCCTATAAGACATGGTTCGCCTTGATCAGCCTAATTAGAAAAATAATACAACGAACAGCATACCTGGTGTCTTCTCTGTGAATATAACCTTAGATTCTGCAGTAAAATTCTGGCCCGTCAGGATTATCTGTTGTCCACCATATACTAAGCAACTGTCAACATCTTGAGTCTCGACCATCGGAAGTTCATGAGCAGAGCGTTGGGCTGTGGACAAAACAGAGACATGAATGAAACCAGATCTTTCTTTTCTTTCTTTTTTGCTAGGAACTTTCAAAACTACCAACAAGGTCTATTTTGTCACGGTTGCCATCCCCTCCCTGCCAAAGGAACTTCTCCATGAGTCTAAATTTAGGGCTGACAAGAAAAAAGAGAGGAGGAAAAATAAATTTATACTCAAAGCATTTTTATATGGAAATAATCAGGAGCTGGCTCCAGTGCCTCAGCTGCACTGGCCTTACTCCTTGTCCCTGACAAAGGAGAACTCAGCTGAATGAGCTGGAGTCAGCCCATGTCTATTTCCAAGTCAATGGCCAAATATTCAAGTGCAAGTACTTTACAACCCTGGAACTTTCAATATACCACCTGCAGATTGGATTCCAGTGGATAGCCCTGAATTCCTTTAAAAAGAACTGAAGCGTAACTCGTTCCAAGCTGAAATATGAAGGCCTTGGAGCCATCTAGGCAGCAGGAAAGTGTCCATTGCTCATTACTTTGCCCTCCAGCTTATGTACACATACGTGTGTGTGTGTGTGTGTGTGTGTGTGTGTGCATATGCACCATTCCCTCTAATACTGGAACCATGGTGGTGCCATGCCAATCATTTTGGAAGCAAAACATGTCTGCGCACAACAATCCAAATGATTAGGTATACCCATGAGAACCATGACCTTCAAAATTAAATTCCCGTCCTATTCTCACCCCTCAGTAATTAAGAATTGCAAATTATTATTATTATTATTATTATTATTATTATTATTATTATTATTATTATTTTCTGTGCCTTCCTTCATGCAAAGATCACAGGGCCATTTACAATACCAGAACACAAAAATACACACCACAAAAAAACACAATAAGACCTCCAACCTTCTCCTCATTCTACCTCCCGATTCAGTATAGAGTTGGAGGGGTGGTGGGGAGGCACATACCGTTCCCTTAGCAACTGCCCTGCTTTCTTGGGGACACCAAGCTCAGCACAGGGAACCACAGTTTCATAAGAATGTGTTAAATCAATGCACAAGACTCAGCAGAAGCACACAGCATCCGTCCACATAACCGAGCTCCCTTGTCACCAGAAGCAGAATAATGCAAGAGAGCTGCCATCTGAGAAATCTCCCCCCACAACTGCAACAGCTGGAAAGGATCAAGTACTCCCGTCTTTTACTGGTCCAGATGCATCTCTAGGGTAACTAAGTGACCCAGGAGTTCAGGACCTGAATTCAAACTCCTCCACATCTGTCCCATCCTACACTGAAGGCCTCTGGAGGGTTTTGTTCTGCAGTGTAACATCTCTTCATCCTAACTACTTGTGCTTTTGGGGGTGGGCAGAGGTGGCGGGTGGAGAGAAAAGATTTATTCTGAAGGGTGATTAACCTTTACCTGACAGCCAATTCACACAGTCTCTCAGCTTGTGGGTGGATCTTTTATTTCCTCCTGCTTGTATTAAACAATGATCTCTCCAGTAGCCAACATGATGCCATCCAGCTGTTATGGGTTCCGCTCCCATCATCCCTGACCACTGGCCATGTGTTGGCTGGGACTCATGGGAGATGGAGTCCAACACATCTGGCTACTTTTGCCATGAGGAGTCTTCCCACTGTGCACACCAACACTCAGTCCACATTTCACAGATTCATAGTGGTGTGTAAAAAATGCGGCTTGCCTTTGTGGTTAACAAGTCATGTGACCTACCTTTTCATAAAGAGCTTTTTTTAAAAAAAGAAGAAGCAGCAAGCATGCCAAACCATAGGCAGGAAATGAAGACTAGGCTGTATGCAGAGCGGTGGAGTTGATGGGTTTCAAGCTACTTTCAGTGGCTAATGAAAAAACTACAATAGGCTATACATTTTGAGGGTTGACCCCACACATTAATGTGAAAATGGTGCATATTCTGTTTGAAAGCTGATACAACTGGCCCATCTACAGATGGAGAGGGGAACTGGTGGCCCTCTGAACATTGCTGGAGAAGAAGTCCCATCATTCCTGACCATTCTGGATAGGGCTGATGGGATTTGGAGTTCAACAACATCTTGAAGGGCACAGGTTCCCTACTCCTGGTCTAGACCATGGCTGTCTCCTCTGAACGGCACCACCTTTCAGAGGTCCTCCAAACCAGCTGCCTGAGATATTTTTAAGAGGGAAAACCAGGGATCAAGCCTTCCTCATGCAAGGCACCTGTACAACCACTGAGCTACCCTACTCATCTGTGTCTGCTGAAACAATCTTGCTGCAATGCGATAAGCTTGAACACGAAGAAGCCTTCCAAAGATTAGACCTTAAGAGATAAAATTCTACCAACAATAATGTAGAGGTGAACTTTGAAGAGTGGAGGTTCATCATGGCAGCCCCAAGGAGAGACCAAAAATACAGGCAGCTATTATGACGGTGATGATGTATACTGACTGTCCTTTGTCCGTAGATCACAGGGAGATTCACAACATAAAATTTCAATATAAAATATCCATTCCCTCTATAGATTAGAGAACAAACAGCAGCAATACAAAGCATAACAAATGGCTAGCATGAAGTAGAAACTCTATCAAAGGAAAGGAAAGAAGTATGCAGCCTCTGCTCAATTATTTTTCTCATTCTCCAACTTCCTCTGTGCTAAACTGTCACAAAGAAACTTGAACACCTTGTTATTGCCTCTGTCACTTGCCAGAGACTATGCGTCCATCAGTTACCCTGAAGATCTGGCCAATTATGTCATTGCTTCTGATCTAAAAATAAATAAATTATGGAGCTCTGCTCCCCTGTATACTGACTTGCAGAAAACTAGCAGTAAGTCTATTAATTCTCAGCGGGCTGTGGATTTCTAAGAGCCATTCACTGGATCATTAAAAAATTATTTCTAATAGTACTTTTCAAAGCAGAATTCTGCACTTATCACAATTAATCATTCATGCAATTTTAGGTGTTTTTTTTTTAAATAAAATAAATTAAAAATCGAGGAGCTCACAGTTTATTATTCACCCAGCTGGCTCACAAGGCTGCCAGTTAAGAGCATACATTGAGATTACTTTCACAGAAGTTGCTTATTTCTTCCACATGGCTTATATGATTAATCACTCTTTGTAAACAGTCAAGTTCCTGATGAGTTCATAATTGGATTTACCACTAACAGGAGATTTATGGTTCTGAAAACTCAAGAGTAAATGATATCTAGCAATAAATAAATAAACCCAACTACAGCATTCAAAAGAAAACAAGCTTAAAGGTTGTCTTTGAGAGCATTTCAGCTGCATTGGTCCTGAGAGTGGACATTTCCAAAGGGAGTTTCAATGTAGCTTGACAAATGTGCTTTGAATATATACATTCTGCTACAAAGCCTTCAGTTTAGCTAATAGAATAGTTCCCAGATTCCAGTTTACAGTTTATCCAGAATTCCTTCCATTCAAGGAGATGGTGTTCAACCTATTTTGGATAGAGTTACGCTCCCCTGAAGCATCAGCTTTGCACCTGGGAACATTCCTGGATTCAGCTTTGTCCCTAGAAAGCCAAGTATCTTCACCTTGAGCTAGTATGTCAGTTACAATGTCTCTTGGATGAGGACCACAGTAGTGACTTCCCATCCAGAATACTGCAATACATTATACAGTGGTACCTTGGTTCTCGAATGGCTTAGTCGGCGAATAAATCGGCTCCCGAACACTGAAAACTGGTGTTCCGGTTTTTGAACGTTTTTCGGAAGCTGAACATCCAACACTGTTTCCGCTTGAGTGCAGGAAGCTCCTGCAGCCAATCGGAAGCTGCGCCTTGGTTTTTGAACGTTTCAGAAGTCAAACGGTACTTTCGGAAAGGATTACATTTGAGAACTGCATGTGGAACTGCCCTTGAAGACAGTTAGTTAATAATGAATCACCCCAGTTCTGAAAGAGCTCCACAGCTCTCTGCTACCAAGCTTAATTTAAGGTGCTGGTATTTATCTGTAAAGGGATGCAGGTGGCACTGTGGGTTAAACCACAGAGCCTAGGACTTGCCGATCAGATAGTTGGCGGTGCGAATCCCCGTGATGGGGTGAGCTCCCATTGTTTGGTCCCTGCTCCTGCCAACCTAGCAGTTCGAAAGCACGTCAAAGTGCAAGTAGATAAATAGGTACTGCTCCAGCGGGAATGTAAACGGCTTTTACATGCGCTGCTCTGGTTTGCCAGAAGCGGCTTAGTCATGCAGGCCACATGACCCGGAAGCTGTACACCGGCTCCCTCGGCCAATAAAGCGAGATGAGCGAAGCAACCCCAGAGTTGGCCATGACTGGACCTAATGGTCAGGGGTGCCTTTACATTTATCTGTAAAGCCCTAAATGGCTTGACACCCAGGTACTCAAACAAAAATCTGCCTGGGGTTCTAAAGAGTTCCTTTTATGCCGCAAAGATAGCAGCATGAGCAGTTGTGGGCCACCTTATGCAGAGAGAGTTCCAAAATGGAGGACCACAACCAAAAGTTTGAATATTTTAGGCTGCAATCCAACACACACTTATCTGAGAGTAAGCTTCCATTGAACTCACTGAGACTTGCTTCTTAGTAGACACACAAAGGACTGCACCCTTATTCAGGTATTCCTTTGTATTATTATGATTTTTGCATTATAGTTTTATTAATGTTAAGTATTTTAGTGTCTTATGAAGAATGGCATTACAGTGGTACCTCGGGTTAACAACTTAATTAGTTCCGGAGGCCCATTCTTAACCTGAAACTGTAATTTACCTGAAGCACCACTTTAGCTAATGGGGCCTCCAGCTGCTGCCGCGCCGCCGGAGCACGATTTCTGTTCTCATCCTGAAGCAAAGTTCTTAACCTGAAGCACTATTTCTGGGTTAGCGGAGTCTGTAACCTGAAGCGTCTGTAACCTGAAGCGTCTGTAACCCGAGGTACCACTGTATGGGAAATACATATATTCCAAAAGTATGCTGAATAGATCATTCCAAGAACAGCAACATACAAAAATATGATCAATAGCAGCATATAAACATATGCTTAATAAAGTAAAATATGTGTGGAGCCTGCGAGCTACAACACAAAGCAGGTGACCAAGTGAATATGCCTTATGGCACAACATATCATTGTTTACCATGAAGTAAGTATTATTACTTCTTCGATATTACAGCCTAATGTGAGACTGCCTCCACTGACCAAGTCAGACTATTGGTTGACTGGCCCAATATTGACCAGCAACATCCCTGATGGATTAAATTAGAGATGGTTCTACCTGAAACCTCTTTGAGCATGAGATGTAAGAGACTGGACCTGGGATCTTTTCTAGGCAAAGTACATCTCTACCACTGAGTCACAGCCTCTTTGCAAATATAAGATATACTTAAGAGGTCCAACCAAGGCAAATGATTTATTCAACTTCTCTAAAATCTTCAAAACAGAAACACATTTGTTTTTCTAAATATCTAGTAAAAAAGGGACAAACAACATTGTGGGCATTTCTAAACTGCCTTAGTCCAAGGAAGGCATAGGGAAACTCGGCCCTCCAGAAGTTTTGAGACTACAACTCCCATCATCCCTGACCACTGGTCCTGTTAGATAGGGATGATAGGAGTTGTAGTCCCAAAACATCTGGAGGGCCGAGTTTGCCTATGCCTGGTCTAAGGTGCTGTTCTCACTTCTTGTATTATTATCATCATCATTATTAAATTAAATGTGAATGCTGTCCTTTATCCAAAGATCCCAGGGCAGATCACAACAGAAAAATACAAAATGAGAATACAGAATACCAAGGGCTGGGTTTCTGCACTCTCCCCTAAAGCCAATTAGTCAGCCAGTCTCATTTATTTGCTTGGGCCCATCATTCATTGTCAAACAAGGGAACAAATCTCAGCCTTGCAATACTGCAAACAATGTATAATCTACAAACGAAAGCATAAAACCAGCTATAAATGTTTACAGTGTGTAAAACAAGCAAATAAAAAAATATAATGAAAGGTGATGAGCTGTAATACCTAACCACATTTTGTGCAACCAATTTATTTCTACTCTTTTTGCACTGCCAACACAAAGAGAGCTACTTCATGAGTCACATGTGTCCTTACCCATAAGAAGGGAACACACTTCCACTCCCTTTCCAGTGTTAGGAATTCCTGTCTGGAAATTCTGCTTAAAAACCTTGTGTGGGAAAGTGCAACAGATTGTGAACAAAATCCTTTAGTTCCTGAAGGCCACAAATCCTGAGGCTGTGTACACACCAGAGTGTTAGTGTGCACGTGGGTCGCAAAAATCTGATTTTTCCATGTGTGCTTTTCTGCTCATTTGTCCACACATAAGCACTTTCAATTGAACTCTATCTCAGTGCTTCCCATCCACACTGGTGGACAATTCTCAATGGGATGTATTTGTGCTATGTTCCTTCCCCTCAGTTACTAGTTCTAGGGTTGCCAAATTTCAAAAAGTTGTTGAGGTTTATTTAAGTAAAGTTGATGAATTTTTTCTTTCTCAAAATCTCTTTTTTTAATGAAGTTTTTGAGCTATTGTTGAGGGAAATTGGCAAAAAACAAACACTTCCGACTTGGGTTGCCATATGCTGGGGTTTCCACGGATCCGCATTTTTACTGAATTTTGGAAATTCCGCCTGGACATTATTTTCGACCGACAAATCCCAGACGTATGGCAACCCTACTAGTTCTCTACCTTCTGAGTTACAGAAACATGAGCTCTATTGTGGGCGTGTGCACAGGCATCTGTTTACCTGTTTAAAAAGAAAGTCGAGTCACACAACAGAACATCCATTCCGGTAATTTGAGATTTTATGATTCCACCCCCTCCCTTACTCCAGTATCAGTGGATCAGGAAAATATTAGTTACAGGTAGGTAGCCGTGTTGGTCTGCCGTAGTCAAAACAAAATTTTTAAAAATTCCTTCCAGTAGCACCTTAGAGAACAACTAAGTTTGTTATTGGTATCTGAAGAAGTGTGTATGCACACGAAAGCTCAAACCAATAGCAAACTTAGTTGGTCTCTAAGGTGCTACTGGAAGGAAAATATTAGTTAAATGAGAGGAAATGCGGGCTGCCACTTGGATTAGGACAATGTGTGGATGTCGCAAAGAACATTTACCCATCAGATGCATCACATCCACTTTAAACTACCATGGGTACCAGCCCAAAGTAGTTGGAAGCTCCATGAATGCAGGAGGAACTTGTCCATTTTGTTGCCACTGTTACCTGTAAGCATTATGTCTTAATCTGCTATCACAGGGAGTGTCTAACTGCGGTTGTTGGAGCGGGTATGTGTGTGTTATGTGTTTGTTAAAACTTATCTGTTGACAATGTGTTGTGGAAATTGCCTTCTGGTTGTTGATGTGTATTTAAATTTGGTTTTATGTGTCTTGTTTGGAATAAAAATGAGGGCCACCCACCCTGTAGCTTCTATTTTAAACTGTATTTTTAGATTCCAAATTTGGACGGACGGAAAGATATGAAAAGGAATGAGAGTCTGTCGTTAGCCTCCTTGGTGTTCTCGTGTACGGAAGGGAGTAACACAAACAGATACCTTGGTATCATTCGGACCAAGCTTGTTTTCTTTTGTATGCTCTATTAAATTAATCCCCAGTAAATTCACCGTTTCTAAAGCTCAGGATAGGTGAAATGCAGGCAGTAATTTCACACTGCTCCTTCTCTTCCCCTCAGGGGCTGGCACTCCATAAAGCAGACCAACAGCTACTGTAGTTTATGAGCTCTGTATAAACATAACACTGTTGACTTATCCCGTTGGGGTGTTTACTTTCAATAGCAACAGCCACTGACATAATGCAGGAAAGCAAATGCTAGGCGAAACACTCACTTTTGCCTTGAAACAGCATGTCAACTCTGCTAATGGCACTGGGGGCGTGAGGGGGGGTTTCTTTCTGTATTTTATTTGACCGCCTGCAAATCAAGATGTTACGGGTCGTCCGTGCCAAAAATTACATTATGGCCAGCAGTGGAAGGGAAACAAAAAAGGGAACTGCGGTTATCGGGATCTCTGCTGAGTTTTGTTTCCTGAGCCTCAGAATTGCAAGAGAAAGGGGCCAAAATAGGGAAGCAAAATAATTTGGCTTAACGTGGGGAGAACCAGGAAAGCGAGGACACATAAGCCAGTCAACCTGCTAGGCTGCTTCAAGAGCAAGTTCACCAGCAATATTTTTGACTCAGTGTCAAGGAAATGCCATAGGGAAGTTCACATGCTCAGTGTGATGGCAGTGCCCAGGGCTTGGTGTAACTGAAGCAACAAGTATTTATGCAGCCTGTATTTATGCAGCAACAACATTTATGCAGCCTGTGCACATTTATACAAATTTACACAATCTCTCCTCTTTTGTATTCTTCTCACAGAAGCAGGGAAAGAGCTATATGTCCCAAGCAGGGGTGGAGGAAAAATGCAATTCAATTCACATTTAAGGTTGAATTTATTGAGCCTGTTGTTTCCAAAGCAACATGAGAACCAAAACTCAACCAACTTTCAGAAGTCACACTTATCTACATTTTGCGATGCAGTTCTCCAATCAACGTTTACAAAAACGAATATATAACAGGGAAATGTGTATAGCAATGAATATGTTATGAGAAAGCGCTTACAAAATGAGTAGATTAGTCAAAACTGAAGAAAATAATGTATTATTAGGAGAAACTTGCAATAAAAATGCCAGTAGAAACCTGAATTTAAGATTGGAAAAATGAGAAAATGAGATAGCCAAAATGGACCGATCTTTACATTCCTATCCCTGGCTACCCTTATGGGTACCCTTCTGGCTTCTGAGATTTCATCAGGCATTGTCCACATACTTTAAAACACATCCTTACCCTTAAAGATTAGAAATGTGCTTTAAAAACAAACAGATAAAGATTTAGATTCTCAGGAAAGTAGTTTCCATATCGAATGTTGCACATTTTGCATTCTCATAGCATGCCCAAAGCCCTGGCAATACCCATCTGATGCTGCTAAAGTCAGTAGTAGCAAAATCTAACAGGGAACGGCAGCCATCATGAAGGCTGCATTTCTGGATATTATTACTAGTAGCAGCTCTCAATGATCCTGAGGCTTGACGGAGTAGGAGAAATTCTTAACATGGAGGTAGGGTGCCACAAAGCTCCTGAATCTGGCATTGAATTTGGCTTATGGAAGCAGAGTCTCTCCAGTTTGTAAATGGACCATCTAGCCCACATCTAGAAGTGAAGAGAGCGTTTGTCAACATTAGTTGGTGAAGGACTGGAAATTAATCAGGGAGGTGTGTACTAAGAAGAGAACGAGAACCCTATTGGATCAGACCGAAGGTCATCTCATTCAATATCCTATTTCCAGCAGTGGCTACTCAGATGCTTCCAAGAAATGGCAAGAACATGAAGGCAAGAAGAGCCTCCTGGGGTTGTCATCCGCCCCACGCCCCTCCAACTCCTGACATTCAGAAGCAGCAGACACATGCAGCTTCCATTTAAACTACTGCACCGCCGGCTGCAACAAAATCTGGTTGCTATTTCCTGCTCTTGGCACTTTAGAGAAACTGGCTGCTGGTGATATTATTTATTCATACCTGACTGCAGTGGACTGGAAATTTTTATGGCAATCCGACTCTGGCTTCTGTACTGCAACGACTGATAAAACCTATCAATTCGTATTGCGTTTTAATGACTCCTGTGGTGTATATCGCAATACATTAAAAATGTTACAACGTTACCACTACTGAAATCAGTTCTTATATTTGGAGCATTATTATTTGCTTTGAAATGAATTGGTGTCAGACTGTTGATTGTAATAATGCATTAATATATAGTCTTGTTCTTGTATTGCGAGCTGCTTTAGGTCAAGAAAGATGTCCCTAGCATTACACACTAACCAGTGATCTACCAGGATTTAGATTATGCATGGATTTAGGGATGGCTACAGCTGCAGTCTCAGTCTGTATCAGCCCCGCCCCCTTTGCTTGGTTTTATTATTATTATTTTAATCCCAGCCTTACCCTATGCAACATGTTCAGTGACAGGTATGGTTAGACTGAGATTGTGTGAGTCATTGCCACACTTTGTGGCTGTGAATTCCATATTGCCAAGGGCAGTTGCTCTATCCTAGGGTTGCCATATTTCAAAAAGTTGTTGAGCTTTTTGGACAAAGTCTCCCAAAAAATTTGGACATTTTCTCAGACATTTTGCCCGCTTTACGAAAAATCCACCCGGACACCACTTTCTCACCAATTGCAAACCATTCTTTCCTTCTTTTGGTTTCTACAAGAGCCCAAATATTGCAACTGTAATAAATTATGCAAATAATTAAATGGGTAGGCATTTGCGTCACTTATTCCAAGCAGAATTTGGGTGCCCTTCATGAAGATATTGCTGACACCCTAACTGCAACATCACAAAAATCCAAAACCAATATCTCTCTTCAGCCTTTCTCAGGAAGACATGTAAGTAGCAGTAAAGATAGATAAGAAGGGATCACTAAACCTGGGTATTATGATTTTTTTAAGAACACCAACACTATTTTTTTAAGAACACCAACACTACCAAGAAGGAGATTAATAGCAGGCAGGGTTAACTATCAGAATGTCTTAGTGGACTCAATAAAGTACTTCCTCTTAAACCTTCATGGAAGTGATCTCTTGAGATTAAAACCCACTGTGCTATAACCATGTGCCCCTTGGGCTTTTAAGTTTTATTCTGCTTGAATTCCTTGGCGATAGCAATTACTGGAGGAGATAGAACCCTTGCAACTCCTCAAACAGGATGACCAGCAAGCAAAATGCAGCCTTGTATTTCACTATGTGCCGTAGCCAACCCTTGATTCCTATGTAGGCAATCACACCAGAATAAACCCAGAATAACTTTGTAGTTCATGTCAGACTTTTTTTTTATCCCTCCCACTTCCTGCTCATTCTAAACTCAAAGGGGGAAAGAAGCCCAACGAGACCCAAAGGTCTTTGCATCTTCTGTTAGCCAGATGACTGTCCAACTATTTAAAATGCATAAATGAAAGCTATTATCGTTTCTAGTTCTAGTAAGATGCATTTTTAGAAGAAGGCAGTGTGCAAATAGCTTTGGAAAGACTAGTGAAAGGCTTAACCAAGATCGACTTTTATTTCTGAATCTTTGGGAAATGCCTCTTCTAAACTCCACCTCACAATGGCCACCACTGGTACCAGAGAAGCTAGAAATATTCATTTTAATAGTAAAAGCAAAGTTCCCGAAGAAGCTTTTCCTAGAATATTACTCAGTTATTTTATTTATTTACTTACTTACTTACTTACTTACTTACTTACTTACTTACTTAGTTATTGCTATTGTTACTGTCATTGTTATTATTATACTAATTCATACCCTGCCTTTTCCCCTGATGGGACTCAGACTATACTATTCTTCCTGCCACTATGCCAGTCTTCACAACTCTCCCTATCACAAGAGATTAAAGACTGAGTTCAGAAAGAACCATGCAAACAAAATGTGTTTGTGAAAAGTAAGCCGATTTGCATTTATTCCACCAATTTGCATCATTCGTTTTCAGCATAGGTTCCTAGATACAAAGTCTTTATGAGCGTAGCCATAACAAAGGTTTTATTAGAGCAGCTGTAACATTAAAATAATGCATTTTTTTAAAGCGAGAGGTACGCTTTTCAGAGTTCACTGGAGAAGCTACTGAAAATGCAGAGTGTTCATAGCATGCTGCCTGAAAACGACAGGCGGATTAATCTCCTGGGAGTCACAAGTATGGTTCTTTGCTACGCTTAAACTAGCCGCTAGCCTACTGTTGATAATCTATCCACTAGCAAGAAAGCCATAGAAAGCCTGCCAAGATGAATACATTCTTTAAACTGACTATTTCTTTCCACTGAATTTACAACTGCGCTACATATCGTTAATGCAGAATATCTAATTTTATGGGGAAACTGAGTTGGAGAGGAGGAAAGAAACAACAACAACAACAAAAAAGGAAACTTCCAAGGCAGCTAATTAAAAGGAAACAAAATATTTGACCAAAATTCATTGGCATAAACCAACTTTCTGAAGACTGGGGAAACGACTAAATCACTCAAATGGACACCTTTTCGGAAGTAAATATAATTTTGCCAAAATAATATTTATAACAAGAACAGGTTTACAGGAGAGAATAAAGCAACAACAGCTGGTTTATTGCCTTAAAGGGCTTCTACTTCTGCAACAGGCCTTTTCTCCCCTCTTCTACCTCCATGTGCCCTCATGCTCCCTAAAACTTGCTTGGGGAGGATGTCAGGAGAACATCCACAACAGCGCATGGCAAGATGGGTGGGAGGTTTGCTCTGTCTGCCAAGCTGACACGCTTGCGCTGATGGAAACATCCAATATAGCTCCATATCGAATTCTGCCCATATACAGTGGTACCTCTGGATAAGCACACCTCTGGTTGCATATCCTTCGGGTTACGCACACGGCAAACCCGGAAGTATTTTTCCGGGTTTTGCGGCACACGCATGTGCAGAAGCGCTCTACCGTGCCACGCGCATGCGCAGAACAGAAACCTCCAGTTGCGAATTCCTTAGGATCCAACCAGAGCTCCAGAACTGATCCTGTGCGTAACTGGAGGTACCACTGCAGTCGCATCGGACCAAGCCATGCTCAGAACAGACCCATTGAAACAAATGACGTTAAGTTAGTCATGAGTGAGTATGACTTAGTTGGATGCAACCCTGAATGTTCTTAATTTTCTCCAATTAATATTAATATTTTGTGTCCTTTAAGCATGCACAGTCCCCATTAAGCTGCTTTAGGATGTCCGACTCACTTAGGGTCCCCCCCCCAAAAAAATATTTTTATTCTTTCACAAACCTTGGAGCTTCCTCTTCTAAGTGAGTGGTGCCATTAAGAGAAATGGTATATCTCAGTGATAGAGCATCTGCCAGAGGTGCCGAATTGCACAGGCGGCGGCAGGGGCATTGTGCGTGCATGATGTCACATGTGCGACACCCCTCCAACCCAGCCAGGTTGACTCGGCCTGCCATCTCTCCACACACCACCAGCCACCTTACCTTTGTGAAAGGGATGTGGCAGGGCAAAGATGTTTGGCCCTGCTGCGTCTATTGCAGAGGATGCACCAGGGCGAAGATGCTTTGCCCTGCCGTGTTCCTGGCAGAGATCGCCAAAACACCTTCTGGGAAGGCACCCTGGCAATCATCAAAGGGATGCACAGGGCAAAGACATTTCGCCCTGCCATGTCACTGGGGGTCCTCAAAAGGACGCTTTTTCAGAGGTTCAGATTGCAGCCTAAACAACATGTTGAAACAGGGAGCATCTCCAGTGCAGATGTGTCTCAGGGCAGGGATGGGGAGCCTGTGGCCATAAAATGTTGCTGGACTCCAGCTCTCATTAGTCCTAGCCAAGAAGGCCAGTGGTGGAAAATGATAAGAGTCACATTGAGAAGCTGCAGGTTCCCCACTTCTCCCTTAGGGGAAGGATTACATTACAATCAAAAGCCACAGAGTGGGTCTTTTAAGTAAACTTTCTCAGGCAGTTTATTGCTGCAGCATGGTTTTGTACACTACTGTGAGTCACACAATAAAAGAAGTGAAAATGGTTCGTTATGACTCTGTGAAATCCCCAAACCACTGAGAAAGCTCAGGTTACTAACAATAAAGCATCACCGGATGAGCAAAAAGACTCAGAAACGCAAGCCCTCCAAAAATGACTAAGAATCTCTGGATGTGCCAGAATGGAGGCCCTTCCACAGGTCCTATCCTGTGAAGACACCGAGCACCCTTCGTTCCTAATGCAAACCTCCTACACTGAAAGGATGATAGCTGGAAATGAGATCTCTGGTGGGATGAACATATGCTAGAGGGCCAAGAACATTTTCTCCATGGGAGATCTGCTGAGAGAGTATAGCCAACATTCGGCAGTCACTGAGACATCCAGTGGAAATCCCCTCTTCTCCAATGTGGGGCTTATCAAAGAGTGCAAAAGGGAAACTCCCACACCCCTCTCGTCGATCTCATGTGCTGCTTGTCCTGCTGTCTCTTGGAGTACTGCCCAAAAACAGTCTGAATATGATGTGTTCAGGGTGAGAGTCATAACAATTGTCTCATTTTCAGACTTTTCAGATAATCAGGAGATCTTTGACAACTTGTGTACCAATCTCAGATTTCTATCTGTTCTGGAAGTACCTCCATAATTTCAATTGTACTCTAATGAGTCAAGGGATTAGCAGCATCTTTCTGTTATCAATTTGTATTAAAGCTGCACCGCCTAATTTTAAACAGTAGGACATGAAAATAATCTAGTGATCTTAGTGGACACACAAGGTCAACGTGAATCAACAGTGTGATGCAGCAGTAAAAAAAGCTAATGCTATTCTAGATTGCATTAACAGAAGTATAGTGTCAAGGTCAAGGGAAGTAATAGGACCACTCAATTCTGCATTGGTCACACCACATTTGGAGTATGGTGTCCAGTTCTGGGTGCCACAATTTAAGAAGGCTATTGTGAAGTTGGAACATGTGCAGGAGGGCAACCAAGATGATCAAGGTTCTGGAAACCAAGCCTTATGAGGAATAGTTGAGGGAGCTGGGTACGTTTAGCCTGGAAAAGAGGAGACTGAGAGGAGATACGATAGCCATCTTCAAATATCTTAAGGGCAAGCTTGTTTTCTCCTGCTCCAGAGGGTAGGACCCAAACCAATGGCTTCAAGTTACAAGAAATGAGATTCCGACTAAACATCAGGAAAAACTTTGTGACAGTAAGAGCAACAGTGGAACAGACTCCCTCAGAAGGTGGTGGACTCACCTTCATTGGCGGTTTTTAAGCAGATGTTAGATGGCCATATGTGATGGATGCTTGAGATTCCTGCATTACAAGGTGTTGGGAGTAGATGACTCTCAGGGTCCCTTCCAACTCTGTGATTCTATTATTTTTTATTCCATGTCTACTGAAAAGTAAGGGCCAAACTACAAATCCCATTCTACTAGTGTCAATTCATGTGCTAGTGCAACTATTTAGTTGAATACTACCTCAAGACTACAGTGGGTAGAGGTGGTAAGTTGTTTCACCACCATGCTAAGATTCCAGAATCACTAGCATTTATATACACATATATATAAAAACCTTGCACTTAACAGCACATCTGAATAGCTAACATAAGGGTAATTTGACCGTGAGTCCTCCTGATTTCAGTGGGACTTACCCCCAGGTAATTATGCACAGGTTTCGAGACATGCTTTCTTCAGCTAATTTAGGATCGACACACAGGCTACAGAGAGGTTGCAGCATGGAAAATATCGCCGCTGATCAGAAAATAGTGAAGTTATAGAGAAAATGCAACTTACAGCATTCAATGGGGTTGGATGCCACTTGCAAGGAAACAATCCTGCCACTGGATTCGGGGATGTGCACACGGAAGACCAGTCGCACGCGGGTGTTCTTCCGGCCGATGTCCGTCTCCCCTTTCCGCAGTTCAATGTCTGCATTTCTCAGCTTGAGGATCCCTGCACAGTCAATGCTGCGGAACAAGCCGAAACCTTAGTTAATACCCGACCACAAAATTAACAACCCAATGATTCCTGAACACATTTGCAAGGTGGGAAAGATGAGGTTCAGGCAACATTTTGTTTTTACCTCGCTGATTACAACGATGGATTTAAAGGTCACTTTTCATCAGAAAATAAAACATTAAAATCAGGAAATGCCTAAGTACAACAATAACAACGACAACAACCTCACTGCACTTAAAAAAAATGATTAAAAACAGACTGCCCTGACCTACTTATTTAAAAGGCCTGGGAGAACAGGGCTTTTTGACTCCCAAAACATCGTCCCAATGGTGCCATGTTCTAAAAGATACATTTAAAATTAAAGAATCAGTATGGTGTAGTTGTTAGAGTAGGACTGAAATTCAAATGTGCACTGAGACATGAACATAGGAATGAAAGAAGAGCTTCCTGGATCAGGTTACTGGTCCCTCTAGCTTAGCATCCTGTCTCACAGTGGCCAACCAGATGCCTGTGGGAAACCCAAAAGCAGGATTCAAGCACAAGAGCACTGCCCCTCCTGTGGTTTCTGGCAACTACCATATTTTTTGCTCTATAAGACTCACATTTTCCCTTCTAAAAAGTAAGAGGAAATGTGTGTGCGTCTTATGGAGCGAATGCAGGCTGTGCAGCTATCCCAGAAGCCAGAACAGCAAGAGGGATCGCTGCTTTCGCTGCACAGTGATCCCTCTTGTTGTTCTGGCTTCTGAGATTCAGAATATTTTTTTCCTTGTTTTCCTCCTCCAAAAAGTAGGTGCGTCTTATGGTCTGGTGCATCTTATAGAGCGAAAAATATGGTAGTATTCAGAAGCATTTCTGCCTCCAACAGGTATTAAATCGCTCCCAGCGCCCAGTATCATCACCCACAATGATCTTGCAGAAGTCTGCCCCTTTTGGAAAAGGCTCAGAAGGAAGCTGCCTCATAAACAGGTGAGGTCAATGGTTCATCTACCTTGCCACTTATGACTACTCTAAATGACAGGAGACCTCCAGAGTCTCAGGCCTGATCCTTTTAAGTAGAGATGCAAGGGATGAAACCGGGCAGCTTTTTCATACAGATCACATATACTGTGAATCAAGCCTGGGTCACTGTAAGTCTTTCGCCCTTGAGTATTTTCTGTTCAAGCTCAATGCAGGTGCCTTCTGCATTAGCATTAAGTCTCCAGTTTTGCTCCATTAATATCCTGTAACAAGACACCTTTCATAATAGCACTCTTACGTTGCTTTCATGTTGTTTTTTGGCTCCAGGGGAATCTCCAGCACTTTGGTGTTGCCAATTATTTTCTCATAGCTGGTGGTGGTGACGGTTTTCCCTGTAATGCGATGGACTTGGTAGAAAGCATGTGGTTTAAGAATACGCTCGTCTGCTGTCCCAATGAAGATCTGAAGACCTAGGGGCTTGTTGTCCATGTATCCATGAAGCTGGCAAAAGACCAAATCATTACATTATCATTTCAACGACAAATGGAGTAGACAAATCAAAATATAAATAGTATCAGAAAGATATATATATATATATATATATATATATATATATATATACACAGTAGTAACTTGTTTGATCACCTGGAGCAAGTGAAGATCACCTCTAGATGACTAGACATGAAGCTTTTATAAAAGTGTGTGTGTGTGTGTGTGTCTTTCCTTCAGTATATTGGTGTGCTACCAATGACCAAGAGCATGCTGGCTACTGAAAAATATTTGGAAGTTATTAACTTTTGTGGTCTAACTTTGCAAGGCTAGAATAAATTCAGGTTCAGAATGTTGCATCTATTATAATTATATTATAATATTATTATGATGATATTATATTATAATATATTATTATTATTATATTATTATTATTAATAATAACAACAACAACAATAACAATAACAATAATAATATGCTCCTCATCCAAAGATAAATAAACTACATAACATAACTACAACAAGAACACAAACACCTAACATTTAAAAAACCATCATATAACCAGCCAAAGGCTGCCTTGTGAAATCCCCAGCCGTTTTCTAGAAACCCCTGACACTTCTCAAGGGTGGTTAACAGTGCAGGCATTGGGAGTAGTTTATTTTGGAAATACATGTTCCAATCTTTCCTCAAGTATGACGTTCCTTGGGTAGCTTTTGGCAAGTCACTCATTCTTATCCTAATCTTCTTCACAGGACTGTTACCTGTTGCTCTTTGTGCAAAACAAATCTAAAGCGACTTTTGTAAAAGCATTTTACAAATCCTCAAATTACATAATTAGGAGATGGCATAGGGGGAGTTGTTTGAACCTTTCATCATACAGTCTGCATCTGCATTGGAATCGTTTTCAGGGTGTTTTTATTGTTTTATTACTTATTGTTTGCCTCCCTAGGTTTCTTTGGGAGGAAGGGAAAGATATAATGAAAACAATAAAAGCTTTAAAATAAGCAGCTCAGCTTAGCTCTTCCTCATCAAAGCAAATGGCATTTGCATGAGTGGATCTGGGCTATTTCTGGTGCATTCCAAAGACATAGTCAATGAGCTAGTTTAATCATTAAAAACATTTTTTACTGACTAAAGAGATGACACTGATTAATTAGGCAGCAAATTTTATTTTTTAAAGTTTTTGTTGTTTTGGGGTTTTTTAAGTAAGCACTTATAAAAAGTGTCAGTAGCATGCACCATAATAAAAGAGGCATGCATGAGATGGGAGAATGAATGCCTCTTCCCAGATGATGCTTGTTTCAGCACATATGTGTAAAATAAAGCAAGTTCTTTATTTAACTTTAGAGCTATTTTTCTCATATGCAAATTTACCCCGATTTAATTGGTTAATTAACTATAACTCTGTCAAGCAGAGGCTTGACAACCATATGTCAGGAGTGCTCTGATGGTATTTCCTGCTTGGCAGGGGGTTGGACTCGATGGCCCTTGTGGTCTCTTCCAACTCTATGATTCTATGAACTCGTACAATTACTCGGCAAACGTTTTCTCTACTGTGTGACAATCCTACACAAAAAAAAGGTGGAAGGAATAGGGTAGGGAGCCTGTACATCTTTAGGAAAGTTGCTTTTTATTTTTATACACAACAGGACTAGATATTTGTGATACTCCTCACTAGAGAAGGCTCTGTTATACCAGCCTCATAAGTCTGCATGACAAAATTCTCCTATGACTCCCAACAAATCCCAGACTTCAGTCACTTTGAAAAGAGAGTGCTTAAAGAAGAACATCAGCAATCTGTGTCTTAGTTTTGAGAATTGAATATTTGGGGAACTCTGTCTCTTGGCTCTTTGGGGTGCATGGATATTCTAACCAAGGATAAACTTCAAAGCTAAACCCAAAGGATTAATTTCAATAGGTGAGGCATCAAGTCAAAAGTTTAGCCAAAGTCTTTGGTGGTTTAGATTGCCAGCTGACAAAGCATTTCCTGCTTCTGAATAGCTGGAAATAATCTAGTAGTAGAAGAAATAATCTGCAGTCGTGATTATACTAAATCCAAGGAAGTGTGTGTGTGCTGTACACACATACACAATCTCCAGAGACAGAGAAGAAAATAACAAAACAGAATATATATTTTTCCACAAAGAAGGCTCCTTTGCCGCTTTGCGATTCCATGGAGGCAGCAAAATGAAATGCACAAGCGGCTCACTACTTTCTCTCCCTCTGCACCCCACGTATTGAGAAAAGACTGAATATGCTCACAACCTTCTTTTGCACAAGGCTCAGATGCAGCGGAAGAGGAAAACTATGCCACGACATTTATGAGTGATGTTCTCCAGCAACTATCATACATGACCACATGCTGGGAAGGAGTGGCTTGCCCCGAGCTCTCTGGCTTTGGGCAATGTTGTGTGGGCAGATTGGCAATGGCTTGGGCAACCCCACCTAGCAGAAGGCAGATGCCCAGCAAGAGTCTCATATTTCTGATGTCATCTCTTTAGCTGAGACAGTTTGCAAGACCCACAAGCAATAAAACCCATTGCTACTGTAAAGGTAAAGGTAAAGGGACCCTGACCATTAGGTCCAGTTGTGGCCAACTCTGGGGTTGCAGCGCTCATCTCGCTTTATTGGCCGAGGGAGCCGGCGTACAGCTTCTGGGTCATGTGGCCAGCATGACTAAGCCGCTTCTGGCGAACCAGAGCAGCGCAAGGAAATGCCGTTTACCTTCCCGCCAGAGTGGTACCTATTTATCTACTTGCACTTTGACATGCTTTCAAACTGCTAGGTTGGCAGGAGCAGGGACCGAGCAACGGGAGCTCACCCCGTCGCGGGGATTCGAACCGCCAACCTTCTGATCAGCAAGTCCTAGGCTCTGTGGTTTAACCCACAGCGCCACCCGCATCCCCATTTGCTACTGTAGGGAATGCATTAAAATAAAAACTGAAGGCTTCCAGTTAGGAAACAGCATATTAGGTTCATAATTAGAAGACTTAAAATAGAGCTATGAACACATGAAGTTGCCTTATGCTGAAATACACTGGTCCATAAAGCTTAGAAGTAGCTAACTAGCCTTCACTAACTAACTAGTGTCCTCCAAGTGGTTTGGATCATTACAGCTTCCATCGCCTCTGACCTAGAGTTGTTGAGAGTTGTAATCCAGAAATATCTGGAGGGCGGTAGATTGGGAAACGCTGTGCTATAGGGACAAGCAGCAGCTCTTCTTGATTTCCCCAAAGTGTACCTGGAAACCTGGGACCTTCTTACCTCAAACATGTGAAATTCCACATTCCCACCCCCTCTGTGGATCCATCCATCCATCTTGCCCTTCTTCTAAGGAACTCAAAAGTGATTCCCACAAACCCTGCTTTTATTACACAATATTATCATCATCATGGCTGTCACCCAAAAGCACAACGTTTCCTTTTGACTACTCCTTAAAACTTTGTCTGCTTTTTAACCTGGATACTAGAAGGAAACACAAACAAACAAACAAACAAACAAACAAACCACCCTTGGGAGGTCCCTGGTCTTAGCAACACATATGTTATTACGCAAACCCCTAGTTTGTCTATCTAAGTACAGAGGAGTTCTCGGGCTCCTATGTTATTGTTAACAGCCAAGCCTAAAGATTAGCTCAAGTCAGTTTGATGAACAATTCCCTTGCTCTCTTGGCTTGGGAGCCCACAGTTGCCAAAAAGCTTTAAAGACTTGATATTTGGGGTCGCTTGCACACAACTGCCAAAGCAGAGAAATGCTTTCAGGTTTCATGTAATTCAACATATGGTACTCGCTTCTCAAATATTTGCATATTGTTGAATTACATGAAACCTGAAAGCATTTCTCTGCTTCTCTGCTTTCAAGGTGAAAACCAAACACTCACAAATGAAAGGAGAACACTGTGCAAAATGCAAGTTTGTGTTATAAACCAGATTTCTGCCATCTTCTTCTGTGGACAGGTTTTGACACCCAGGTCAAAAAAATATATCATTGCCAGCTAAAGTATGAGTTTATTTAAACAAGCAGGTTTTGACATTTTCATGGTAATCTTTCTCTGCACAAATATTTGTGTGCTCTATGTACAACACATGTTTTCATGAAATAAATTGGGCACTTCGAGAGCAAAAAACAACCCAGCCACATAGCAGAGAATGAAAATGTTCAGTAAAGAATAGCAGCGGAGTTTTGAATTGGGGTTTGTTATATGAAGCATAACGGAGACAGAATTTCTATGTAGGCTTGAGACCAGGGAATATCTCTTTCATTATTAACATTCACAATTACAAATCAAGCCATTCATTCTATGTTTCTCACATCACTGAAAATTGAAAGCAGACATGTCTACCGCGAAGCCAGCAATCCAACTGAAAGGGAACTTGATGGTCTGAGACATGCTAAATTTGTTTTCAATTACTTGGTCCACGTTATATACAAAAAAACCCCAAAAAACTTGATTAAGCCGTACAAAGCAAACAGGACAGGAAGATCAGAGAACAGAAACATTAAGCTAATAGCATCCATGGTCAAAAGAGTTCCTCTTTGTTTGTTCTCCCTTTCAAAAGTCAGCAGGAGGTATCCTTGCATAGTAAGAATTAATCCGTCCCCCCATGAGACCACATGCAACATCTATGCATCGCTGGCAACCTTCCCACAATGTGGTAAATGAAGAGGAACCCACGAGACACACAGTCTTCAGATCCATCTTGCTTTCACCCGTACAGCACTAAATATATGGCACTATGTGAAGCAGAAAGGACAAAAACTGCTCCCTATTATTCACATGTTTATACAGACGGTGGGGGGGGAGAACACCCATCATTTTTTACTCATTAGTTAACAACAGTTCGTGCATCTGGTGAGATGGGATCCAGGCTCCTGCAGCTTGTCCCACGATGCACCTATTAAGCTTGCTTCCAGTTAAGTTATACTCAAAGCAAACCCACTGAAAACAACAGACTAAAGTCATGTACATTAATTTTGTTTTTAAGGTGCCAAAAGACTCTTTGTTGCTTCTGGTTCATAAATGTCATTTCTGTGTCTATCGATCACTCAGGTTTGCTTCAAATGGCCTCTTCCGTTCTCAAGAAAAAGCAGTTGCAGAACCCCGATCTGGAACATATTCCTCTCCCACTTCCCCCTGCTAAAAATACTTTGGCTCCTACCCTTAGCTACTATCCACCTTCTGAAGGTGCTGTTAACTCCAAATACTGCCTGCCTTCTGGGGCAAATAACCACTAGAAGGGGGCAATTTTCAGGAAGAAACTGACATGGGTCCCCAATCTAGAATGGAAGCATGTTCTAGATCAGAACACTTATTGATCTGTGGCTATTGCTGTCATTTGGGGTTTTTTGGGGGGGGGGGTTGTCATCGTTATATTGCAATTGTATATTGCATCTTATTTTTGTAAGTCACCCAGAGGGGAGATTAAAAGTTTTTAGAAAACAAAAAATCAGATAAATAATGACATATTTGGCTGGGGGGGGTAGTTTAGCCTCTTCTGCCACCTTATGGCTCTACCATCCTATCCCCACCTTATTCTGCTGCATGAATAGACCAGACCCCAGGAAAAAATGTCTTCCAGAGTTGAAGACCAGTCACCAGGGTCTTCTGTGTCCACCACACCCAAGCATCTCAATGTGGTGTCACCATTGCTAAGAAAGTGTTCTGAGTCACACACAAAAATGTTTATCGTTTTTGCACAGAGGTCACGTTTTTGCACCTGACCATTTTGGCTGTGTTAATATAGACACACACCTTTAGGAATAAAGATCACTGCTGAACACGTCAAGCCATTGACCTTTATTTTTTATAACTTTATTTTTGCATTTTGATAAATATTTTTAAACCTATTGTTTCCCTTTTCAGAGAAAATGAAAAATCTGGACAGAAAGGTGGGATATATATACTGTATTTTTCGCCCTATAGGACGCACTTTTCCCCCTCCAAAAATGAAGGGGAAATGCGTGTGCATCCTATGGGGCGAATGCAGGCTTTCGCTGAAGCCTGGAGAGCGAGAGGGGTTGATGCGCACCGACCCCTCTCGCTCTCCAGGCTTCAGGAGAGCCGCAGCGCCAGTCCCACAAGGTCGGGGGACAGCGGGGAGGCGGAACGCCGCCATCCCGCTGTCTCCCGATGTGGTTTGGAGGCTGACGGCGGGGAGACGCGTGCTTCTCCCGGCTGCCAGCCCCGCAAGCTCCGGGGACAGCGGGGAGGCGCAGCATGTCCTCCCGCTGTCCCCGGACCTGGTCTGCAGGCGCTTCTCCCCGCTGCCAGCCCCATAAGCGCCTGGGGGAAAAATAATTTCCCCCCCTTTATTTCCCCCCCAAAAAAACTTGGTGCGTCCTATGGGCCGGTGCGTCCTATGGGGCGAAAAATACGGTATATTTTTAGAAATTGTAACCCTGAAAAGAACCCTAAGGTAAACTGTTCACAATAAGCCTCCCCACCCCCTGCTCAAAGTCTATTATATATAGACTAGACTGAAGAAAAATCAACTCATTTGAGTCACATTTACCAAAAAAGGGAAAGAGAAGCCAGACATGATGTGTACCTTTCCATATTCTATTTTGGGATTTTATTTCTTTCTTTTGGTAGAAATGGACTACTGTATTTTTTCCCCATCTTTTGCATAACAGTTATAATATTAACGCAGCTAGACTTGGATTGGTCTGTAATTGGTCTTTGGCAGATGAATAAATAACATCATTCAGCAAACAAGGAGAGGCTTTTCTTGTTGATTTTATTGCAAAGATTGATTATGGAAATGTGTGTGTGTGTGTGCGCGCATGATTAAATTTATCCTCCCACCATTTTTTAAAATGAGCTTCATTCTCTCATTTGTTCATCAGGATGTGCAAAAATGAGGTCATTTTCAGAACTATAGTTATGCTGATAAATGTATGCATACATAAGAATGTTTATTTTGCACAAACACCTAGCACCATATGTGCAGAAATGGCTATGTTGTATAAAAAAGCCTAGGTAAAAATCCCAGCTCAGTATACATAGCACAGCTATGCATGCAGCTCAAACTACACAGTTCGCAACACATGCCAACAAACTTTGTTCATACCTTTCTGTTTTTTGAGATTACGACTCAGATACCCAAACACCCACAGGTCCTTATATCCCCATAGAAAGGAGTTAAAAAATGCAAACTTGGCCAGATGTAGCTTTGCACTGAGAAGAAAAATCAAGCCAAAAACTTCTCTATCACATGTGTGAAAGGGTAAAAAAAAAGAAGAAAATGCAAGCAGTGGATGAACTGGGATAGTGACTGAGATAAAAGTGATATCCTGCAATGAAGAAACATATATCAGAATGGCCACTTATGCATCGCCTATAAAGAGGGTTTGCATCGCCCAAAAAACAGAACAAAATGTAACACAAATTTACATAACATTTCCATACACTAATTGATTTGTGTAGATGCAAAATTTAGCAACATTTACAATAATTTACCCCTTCATGTTGTGGCGAAAGGGCTTGAATAACTCAGAGAAGCTATGAGCTATGCTGTGCAGGGCCACCTAGGACGGACAGGTCATAGCCGAAAGTTTAGACTAAATGTGATCCACCTGGTGAAGGAACTGGCAAACCACTCCATTATTTTGCCAAGAAAACTCCATGGACATGAAAAAGGAGAAGCTTTGAGAAGAAAGTGAGAGTTTCCAAGCATGCTCTGGTTCATGGGGTCGCGGAGAGTCGAACACTACTAAGCCGACTAAACAACAACGACAATAATTTAAAGAGAAATGCAATATGGCTCACCCTAGTGAGGAAACAACAGGTGATGGGTAATAGTTCAGTCTGCTGTTAACTGTTGATGGGCAACTTCAGGGCTCCTGCTCTCCTTTCTTAGGGTTCCTTACTTTTAAACCAGACTTGAGACTAGACAGCCCTCAAATAAAAGTCACCTTAAAATAGAGGACTGCCAGCCCTTCAAAACAGGTGGCTGACCTCTGCAGAGTAGGATGCATGGCAGCCCTAGCATATGTGAAGTTGGATTTGAGGATAGGTTCTGATGGATTTAATATGGGAAGTACAGCTCAAACCACACTTTGTGAAAACAGAAGTGGTCTGCATCATAGCGAAGGAGCTAGGAAGGGATGGCCTGTTTCCTCCTTCCAGAGAACTTGATTCTAGGGAGTGGTACACTTTTTCTCATAAATCAGGATCTTCAATGACGATCACACTCATCTTCCTGTCTAGACAACACAGACCACTCTTCCAGAAGGAAAAATGGAATGTGTATGAATGAATTCACAGGAGCCAGTGATTTACTCGGCCTTCAGTTGATAAATTAAGTTGACAGTGGCTCATAAACCCCTGTCAACAATATGATGTTTGGGGTGGCTGGAATGGGAGAGGATACCATGGCAGATGATGTATGTACATCAAATGCTTCAGTCTTATAACATATTTACTTGTAATACGTCACACTGAAATGAATGGAATGCCCAAATTCAATTCTTGGTGTCTCTGGCTAAGATGATTCTAGGCAGCAGGACTGGGAAAGACCTTCTCTGCCTGTTGGACAGCCACTCAGGGGAGACATTGACAAGCTAAATGGATAAACAGTCTGGTTCTGTACATGACAATTTCATATATTTATAGCACCCAGCCGTGTGATAAGAAGACTAAACTTCACCATTTCTCTGCAAGTCCCTGATCAGAAACTAAACCCTTCACAGGTCAATAAGGAACCACCTTACCAAGCAACACACGTACACTGCAGTTCTGTATGTTTATTACTTGGCAAATGGCTGCCTTAATTCATCTGGTGTGTGAATATACCAGTTTTCAATGCAATACTCTTGGGGGCATTTCCTATTGCATTTGACCAACTCCATTCAAGAATGGCAGCTCACCTGTTCACTTCTGCTTAGGACTGGGCATATTTCTAGTGGGAGTCTTTAAAATACAACATCGCTCCAAATGGGGCGCGCACACTGTGTGGCCAGATTTTTCCAATAAGCCAGTGGTAGTTCAGAGACCCGTTTGTTGACCTCTGTGTCAAATAAATAAATAAATTGGAACACGGAATCCCCGCTGCCTACAATTAATTAAAAGCAAATACAAAGCTAAGTGAGAAGTCTCTTCCTCCCGTCTCTTCCCTTTTCCTGCTGGACGGAAGTAGATAAGAAAGCACTTGAGACATTTTCTCCCTCTGGTGTCAAAGGAACAGGTAAAGCTTAAAGCAGAAGACTGCCACTGGCTCGTATTAGCACTAAGTTTTCACCAGCGCTCTTTTTAGCATACGAAGCCCTTTGTCATTTTTATTTCACGTATCCTTTGGAAAGACTGGCCCACTTAGCTTTATAGAACACGGATATAAATATCTTCTACATCTGGGGCAAGCAGGGCAGTCCAGTCAAATCCACTTTATTTATTTTTTGACTAGGGTATGTTTTGCCAACCTGAGCCAGGTGCAAAAGACATATGCTTTGAATTTAAGAACAGGGTGCCTCTGGGTATATTCTACGTTTAGGAATTCGTTTTCAGCACCAGAAGAGCTCCTAGTCCTATCACACAATGAAAGTCTTTCAGCAAGCTAATTTAGGTGGGAAACAATTTTGTTTTGTTGCTATTGTTAAACATTTGAGGGTCAGACAAACCCTTGATGGTCTTCTGCAAATTATCCTCAGATCCCGTAGTATAGCCCAATCCACCATCCCTGTTCTAAATCCAAACCCAAATTCTACCTGTTGTTGAACTACGAGGCCATAATACATTTCCCCCAAGAAAATGGCATGACCCTTCTGATATGCAGCCGTATGGTGAGTCAGAACAGCCTTAGCAGAAAAAAAGAAGACACATTCTGCATCAAGCTTTAGATTTTCAGAGAATATGGATTTTCGAGGAGGAGGAGGACTGTCTGTTCTGGAGACAACGGGCCAAACTTCGCAAGATTATAAAGCATTTAACATGTCTTTTCTTGTTACCTTTCAAAGCAATAATGATGGAGACAAGATCAGAATTCTGCTGCATCGGGAGAGGAGGGGTTAAATCTATCCTACACAGTGCTGTCCCAGTGAAAAGCACCCCTCCCAGCTGCTATTTTATGTAGGAGGAAAGCTGGTTTTGGCACCTGTTTGCAGCTTCCAAGGGTAGAATCACAGCTTGGGCAAAAAGGGTTAATCTACCTTCCCATGTGCTGCAGTCTCAATCCTGAAACCAGCTCTTCCCATGCAGCTTTTATTTTTTAAGTTCAAAAGCAGATGCTTCTGAATGCATTCACAAATTTAAGGTCATATTTAGTCCGGCCCTCGGGTACCACTAGCTATCTGACAGCAGTAGGGAATTGTATAGGATACTGAAAGGCCATCCTTGAACACAAAGGCTGTGTGTTCTGCCCATCCCCACACTTCTCATAAAGAGGCAGCAAGACACATTTCGAAACTTTTCTCCAGATTAAGTGTTCATGTCCTCTTCTATAGTCATTTGAAGGGCTGTCAGAAGATAGCCGCCTATCTAAAGAAGTCCTTTATTTGACGATCTGTCCAACTTTAAGATGCAGAAGGTGCCTTGAAGTTGCCCATCAGCAGTTAGCATCTGGGTAGAAAAGTGATACAGGTCACCTGTCTCAGCACATTTTACCATAGTGGGGAAGGCTATATCTTTCTATTTAAATCACAATAACGGATTTCTATAATTGCATCTAAATGACCATATACATAAGTTTCACGAATTCATGTCCTCTTTTGTCCTTTTTTGAGCCAAGGTGTTCGTGGCCCCTGGAACCATGAGGACTATAACTTTACTTTTTCAATTACTGGGTGGGAGGGGGTTAAAGGATCAGGGTATTACATTCCACACTAGGCTTTAGCCACACAGAGAGAACCAAGAAATGTGAATTTCACACAGTCCAGAGTTCATTGCATTCCTGTGAGTAAACATTTCTGCGTAATACCCGCAGTCCAGCCTCTTAATTTGCACCAAAAGTTCTGGTCTACTGCATTAATTCAGGGCTCAGCAAGACACATGGCAAATACAGTTACAGGGGAAAGGAAGCCTGTAGTAATAAACACTGGGACTTACACAGGAGCTGCAAGATGTGTTACTAGTTCTAAGCAAGAATCAAGGCTGTGTCTGCTGTGAAATGTTTTGTGAAGTGTGTGTGTGCATAGGGGGGGGGGATTAGCCTTTTCTAATTGTTGTCACTTCCTTCCTCTTGTTCTTTTAATACACAAGCACCGATGCACATCACTCTGCAACCGAGTGCTGAGGCTTGCATGGGTAATGCAACATACAGCATACAATCTGCAGTGGCTGGTGTTTTGCAGTCACTGTGACTAGAGTCCTCTACTTACATGTTACATGGGAACATATGGAACAAATCCCCAACAGTGACTCATGTTAGAGGAAAGCACTTCTGGAAGGGATGGCTACGGGGGGGGGGGGGAGCAGCTGTGTGCGTGCTTAACATGCATGCATAATTTTATTTGTATGCCGCCTTTCCACAGTTCAAATCATGCCCAAGGCAGTAAATGAAACACCAGAAAACACACAGCAAAACTGAACCACTTCCACGTAAATCACAAGGTCTACAATAAAGATACCAACAACGAAAAAACCCCAGCAACAACCCCCCACCCCCTTAAACCGCCCCCCCAAACAAAATTCCCCCAGCCTGACACTTTCCAGGGGCAACTCTTGTCCAGCAGAATTCTAGATACATGGTTATAAGGCTAAATATGCACCCAGAACCCCAAGGGATGGAAAAGTCACTGAACGAGGGGGTAATTTTTGTTGCTAGGCAGAGAACAATTCGAATTATACTTCACTGGTCCCAAAAGAGCTTCACTGGCTGTCTGTTTGCTTCCAGGCCGAATTCAATGTGGCGTTGCATGCTTTAAAAGCCCTGCAAAGTATGGGACTCAGGAGAGTGCCTTTCCCCCTATCATCCTGCCCATGCTGTTTAAGATCATCTGATGAGGCCCTCTTCTGGGTCCCTCTCCTATCAGAAGCAATACTAATGCAGCAACTAAAGAGAGTAGCTTGGCTGCTGCCCCTTCTCAGCAGCGGCCGCCACCTGTGACTTGCCTGTCACCAGCATTATTAGTTTTCAGGTCCCAGGCCAAAGCATTTCATGTAGTATTTAAGTACTGTTATGTGATCTGTTCTGCCTTATTAATGTTTTGTATTTTCGTCTGGTTGTTACAGCCTGATGCTTAGAAACTGCACTCGAATCTGTCCTGGGGGAGGCTGGCGTATAAAAGTTTTAAATCAATTGTAGCAGAAAAGGGCTGGTTTGGGGAAACAGTTAAACACCCCCTCCTCTCCTCTCTACCCGTGTCTAGGATTATTTTCATAAACAGCTTGCTACGGATGCAGAATTCGAGGCGCAGTAGAAAAAGTTAAGGGTGCTTTTTATTTTCCTCTGCGTCTTTCTAGGCTTTAATTTGAGCCAGGACTTAACCTCAGGACCCAGGTCTTTTAAAAGTGCATGAAGACCAGCCCCGGCACATCTGAATTCGTTGAGACAAAAACAGGTGCCTCTGAGCGTGCGCCGAGTGCATCTATCACAGCTGAGCATTCATAGTTCACTTCTACTTTTCTGTGCTTATAGCAGCTTGCTGCCCAGGGCTACCCTTTGTACAAACATCTAAAGAACTGCTGGTAAACGGGAGTTTACCGAGAGGCAAAGGATGTGTCTGTGTACCACATCCTCTCCAAATTGGGTGACTGTGCCAACCTGGGTGGGGGGAGGGGAGGGGAAGCGACATGTCAACACAAGCCTTTGTCCTCAACACAGAGCCAGTTGTTGCTATTCTGGGCCCTCGAACAAGATGTTAAACACACAAAAGCCCATGTCCTCTCTGAATGCATCTTGTCCTGCCAGAGGCGGGCACTTTAACAGGCGGACAATTGTTCTGGTGTTCTAGGAGCACCCTGGAGCACATACTCCTCTACGGCATGTGCCAAACTCCCAAGACCAAGTCTGCAAAGAAGAAGTGGCCTCAGAGAGCAAAACCACAAGATAGAGCTGGGGAGGATATGAGATCCACTGCTGTGCAGTTTCCCTTCCCTGACCAAAGTCAGCTCCCACAAAAATAAAGACGACTTTAAAAAAAAGAAAGAAAAAAGTAAGCAGAGTCGTATTTCAGAAATTCATTCAACAGAACGGGCACCTCCTCCCTCAAACTCTTAAGTAATGTCAGGAACAGGGAAACACAAACAAGCGCACAATGAAATCGCTGGATTGGAATTTATTAATCTTTGATTATATTCATTCATGCCCACAAGGTTCTCTGTCCAAGTACAGTTGTCAAAGAAGCAAAGGAGAGCTAGAGAGAATGTGTAGCCATCTTTAACCTTTTGTGTTATTTTCAGCATTGTATATTAGTCTTTTGATGTGTTTATGCCATATGGAAAACATACGTTTTTGGGTGGCCATGCAAATTGACTTAATAGGTAAATAACCTATATCCTGTGTATACTTTACATCTGTCCTTTTCATGCATCGTGTACATGTGTAGAGCTATATTGTGAACATGTTCAGCATGGATATCTGCAAAGGGGAGCCTGTGCATGAGTTGACAACTCCCCCTTAAGTACCCCATGCAATCAGGGACCCCAGTTGTGCACATGGAAGATGGAGTGAGCTTGCTGTCTCCTGCTCTGGAGCGTAGGACTTGAACCAATGGATTCAAGTTACAAGAAAGGAGATTCTCACTAAACTTCAGGAAGAACTTTCTGACAGACAACCCTTCTAGTATCCTGTCATTCCACACACCACAGTGTTAAATCATTTGCAACAAATATATAGCCTTAATGATGAAAAAAGGATGCATCCAGCCATCCTTTCCATGGGGATTCAATGTGCCCCTTTCAGTACATCTGATTAGAGACAGCTTCAAAACCATGCTAGACTATCACCAGAATAAGCATGTTTCAGCTTTTGGTGTGATGTGCTGCAGATGGGAGATTGAGGTACCTAAATACTCTCCCACCCAAAAAATCACTCTGCACTTGGAAACCTAGACTACTTTGGGGGATAAAAACATTTGTTGGCCAGGATCCATGTGTGAGCAGGACAGAAGAAACACAGAACCAGGCTTGTTGGTTTTACTATTCAACAACTTGCAATGCTAAGGAGACAAGTCACAGATTGGTTTTTAATGCACTAGGAACTGCTGTGGCAAGAAAGTACAGTCAAGGGCAATTCTAGACTGTCACTATTTTCGGATGGGATTCAACTACATACTGGCAAATTCAGATTGTGCAATTCATAGAATAGTAGATTTGGAAGGGACCAGGAGGGTCATCTAATGCAACCTCCTGCAATATAGGAGTCTTCTGCCCAATGTGGGGCTCAAACCCACGACCCTAAGATTAAGAGTCTCGTGCTCTGCCGAATGAGCTATGCAACAAGCTTTGATGCAACAAATCTGCTTCTTTCCCAAAAGATCAGACTCTTTGGCAAAAGGGAATTGGTAGGAAATGCAAAGTGTGGGATAACTCTAGCTTTGACGCAACATCATCTAACCTCCTTGCAAAGAAATCAGGAAGAACGCTCAATAAACAGGTTATCTGGAAGTGGCTAAAAGACACCAGCTGAACACACAGCTGTTCATGCCTCTTCTTTGGATCCCTGTCATAGCAACACATGTCATATTTAGTACTAAGGGGTCCTATTTCAATTCCTCCATAAACTTAGACTAGCCAAGCTGGAATTCTCCGATTAAAAGTAGCCTGGATTTGCACACTTGCAATGAAACTCAAGAGAGTTCACCTGATGCTTCACTATCCCCTTGACACCCCATCTCTACTTCTGCAACCTCAATCCACCTTGCAAAAAAGATAATTAAAAAAAAATCTTACTCTGAACTCAGTGACTTTTCTTCTATGAATGCATGAACTCAATTAACTTGTGGCCCTATCACTTTACAACTACATAAACTTTACAGTAGGCCATCAAATGCCTCATTGAACTAAGTGCCAGCTCTGTGAAGTGCTTCTCCTCGTATCACACTCTAACCCTGGCCAATGAAACAATCTCCTCCTGGCGTAAAGAAGATATTGCAAAAGGAGGAGAGATAAGTGACTCCAAACCACCCATATGTCAGCTTGATTTATATTGCCAAGCCCTACAAAGGGCAACATATATACACAGGTTGACTTCACTACCAACTGCCTTTCTAAATTCCAACTCTACAGAATGATTCTATGCCACTGCGAAGTTCACCAAAGGCTGAAGCAGCAGAGTTGGGCCTCCTCCGTTGTATCTAGATACAGCTCCATCTTAAAACATCAGTGAAGACCTGTTATTTTCAAGGCAATCATACTGAGTTTAGTTTGTCAAACTTAAGATGCTTTTTTCACACCTTGTTATAGCATCTCAGTCCCTGAGAAGCACCCATTTCTTCTTCTCACAATAACTTTTTTATTGTTTTAAAAAAATAAACCATAGAACAACCTTAATTATGCCTGAATGTGAAGGCTTCTCTTAAAGTCAGGGATTTAAAATGACTTGTAAGTGTTTCTAGACCAGGGCTGTTTTATAGGGAAGAGCTAGGTACTGTACCTTGGGTCCTGGAAGGGCCAAGAGTACAACTTTATTTCATATATATCACATAATATAAAAGCAGTCTCCAAGCAGTTTATAAAAACTGAAGTGCTACACACACATGCAAACAATGAAATGAAAACAAGAGTCATGAAAATGACTCTGTGGCCTGGCCTCCAAGTATTTGTAAAGTGGACAGAAGAACTATATCTTCCCAGACCAGTAGGAGACCACTGTCTGCTATCCTTAAAAACACCTTTTATAATTATGTTGCACTAGCCTTGTTTCCCCAAACAATGTGGTGCTATGGCAGGTTGCCAAGAGGCACAGAGCTATCAAGAAGCCGTCGCAGTTCATCTTCTCCAAGAAAAAGATCTTACCTGGACCACGGGGTGCCCCCCTGTTGGCGCTTTGACTGCCCCTCGGCTCCCTTCCGTCTCATAGTGGGCACGGTGGTGGGGTTTGGGCTGCACTTCAATCCGCAGCTCGTAAGAGCCAGAATGACTGGAGAGGGGCCATTCAAGTGGTGGGAGGGAGTGCACAGGAATGCTGGGCAGAGAAGAGGGACAATAAGTTGGAGAACGTCATTATGGAACGCAGGTTGGCTTTTCTCTTTTTTTCAAAAGAGGTCAGGGTGCACAGCCTCCATTAAGAAAAATGGAGGGGTTTGCCCTCCCTCAGAGAATTAGCAGAGGGTCTGTCAATGACTATGGATCACAATTACTTTATGGAGCCTCCAGATTTTGAGGCAGTAGGAAAAGGACTGTTGACTTCATGCCCTGTGTTATGGGTTCCTGGGGGCATCTGGTTGGCTGCTGTGGAAAACAGGATGCTGGATGAAGTAAATAGGCTTTTGATCTGATCCAGCAAGTCCTTTTTTATGTTTGACTGCACTAATGCAGGGAGGGGAAAGAGACAACACTGAATGGGGAAATTAGTGGGCAAGCAGAGATGCTTTAGCCTTGCTCCTCACAAATGCTTCCGCTGGACATGCGTAAACGATTTTTTTCCTCTGAAAACAATTAAGTCCAGCTCAGAGAATGCTAGCTGGGGGAAACACTTGAAAGGGAGAATTAGTGGGTACAGAAAGAGTTACGAACTCCTCTCTAATGTCTGCCTAAGTGCTCTGTCCCCACATTCTTAGTATCTCATTAAAATCATATGTTTGCTAATATCTATACCCTTTGAAACAGGTCCCTGGTAAAAATTTACATCTAGCAAATTATTTCTACTTTTTGGAGGTGGGCTTGTACATGCACAGAGACAAACAAGAGCAGCAAACAAATCTAATGTGTACAAAGGTAAAAGGGATCCCTGACCATTAGGTCCAGTCATGACCGAATCTGGGGTTGCGGCATTCATCTCGCTTTATTGGCCGAGGGAGTCGGCGTACAGCTTCTGGGTCATGTGGCCAGCATGACTAAGCTGCTTCTGGAAAACCAGAGCAGCACATGGAAACGCCATTTACCCTCCCGCCGGAGTGGTACCTATTTATCTACTTGTACTTTGACGTGCTTTCAAACTGCTAGGTTGGCAGGAGCAGGGACCGAGCAACGGGAGCTCACCCCGTCGCGGGGATTCGAACCACCAACCTTCTGATCGGCAAGTCCTAGGCTCTGTGGTTTAACCCACAGCGCCACCCGCGTCCCTTTTTGTGTACAAACTGTACACTTATTGCCAGTTTAGAGAGATAGGAACTGCCTTATACCAAGTTAGATGATTGGTGCATCAAGTACAGTCATACCTCATGTTACGTTTGCTTCATGTTACGTTCTTTCAGGTTACGTCCCGTGGCAACCCAGAAGTACCGGAAAGAGTTACTTCCAGGTTTTGCCGCTTGCGCATGCACAGAAGCGCTAAATCGTGCTTCGCGCATGCGCACCAAATCACACCATGCACCTGCACAAATACAGTGCTTCAGGTTGCGCTCTTTTCATGTTGCAAACAGGCCTCCGGAATGGATCCTGTTCGCAACCAGAGGTACCATTGTATTCCTACTTGGGAATAGCTAAGCATCTGCTTTGCATACAGAAGATCCCTGGTTCAGTCTTCAGCATCCACAAATGAAACTAGGCATGTCTCCTGATTTGGAGATTTCAGTCTGTATGGAGCTAGATGGACCAATGATTTCAATGGGTCTACTCCAGGAGTGATTTAGCTGGATATCATCCCATGTTTGGTGCACATGACATCTCCGAACGACTGGCTACATATCAGAATGCATTTTTCTGGATGCATCCATAACATAATAACTGGCTGGCAACCCAAACAACAGGTCCTGTATTGCAAGAGCCTTTTATTTAAAAAATTTCCTTGCGTATCACAGTGGTAGTTATTGTTTAGAAAGTAGGCAAAGGCAGACCATCCCACACACACGCATAATGGAAGTTTGGGCTATCAGGAACACATTCTATCAGACCTGTTAGAAAGAGCGATCACAAGACATGCAAGCTTACCTGCAGATAGGTATTGCAGGCATCAGCTGCTTTGGCCAAGATGGCGGCACTAATAAGATAGACTCAGGTGGTGGGTTTCTCCGATCATCCTGCTCGCAAGGCCCAATGTATTCAATAGGCTGAAGCACGTGACACGGCATGCTGGCCTTGTGGGAAGAC
Organism: Podarcis erhardii; assembly: GCF_964252035.2. Lineage (NCBI taxonomy): Eukaryota > Metazoa > Chordata > Lepidosauria > Squamata > Lacertidae > Podarcis > Podarcis erhardii. The sequence continues at coordinate 18,650,113 of NC_138510.1, read as the reverse complement.
ATCGGCGAAGGTTCCGGGCTGGTTCTCCATATTTTTGTGGGGACTCCGCAAGTGGGATCGGTGGTGAGGTTGCTCATTGCATCCATGAGGCTAGAAGAGGTGGATAACTGGGTGTAAGTGATGGAAGAGCCGTCTTCTCTCAAGGGGACCTGGGGAGAGGCTTGCGGAGAGGGGGTCCTCGATTGCCGTGGAGAAGTGCAAGGTTGCTGACTCCCGTAGAGCTCGGGGCAAGGGTACTTCCGCTTTGCTCCTGGCGATGACGACCTTGAATTGGGACGTGGAGATGTTGAACGTGGCCCCAAGCAGGTATCCTCCACGATGGTTGCTTGTGGGGACATTATTGGCGAGGTTCTAGGGGAATAATGAGCATGGGTGTTTTGAAACTGTGGACAAAGGTCATCACTAGGGCCATTATTTGGTGAAACGCATGGTGAGGTATAAGGAGAGAAATTTGTCTCTGAAATGAAGCTTGCAGAGGAGCCGCTGCTAGGAGGGCTCAGGCACAGCGGTTCTCGGTAGCTCTCAAAGCCAGGGACAGGCAGGGTAAACCTTGGGCTAGCAGTAGCTGAGTTGGACTGATGCTCTACCAATAGATCTCTGTCTCTGCTGCTGAAGGGACCCCCCGAGTGAATCAGTTCATAAGATGGTGTTATCTCAATCCTAGGGCTCAAAGTAGGGGGACCGGCAGCCTTGCCCGGGTCCAAGTAGCATTTTGACCCTAGGCTATCTGGCTGTCCGTATCTGCCCATGTGATCTGCCGAAAGGCTAGACAAAGCGAAGGGGGTGTATGGCTTGAGGCCATAATCCGAGACATCATCATGAGGGTAAGTAACTCCAGAGGGTGGGCTGATGATTTTATGTGAAGGAGTCGGTTCTTCTGGAAAAAGAAGGGTGGCTTTTAAGACTAGACATACCACGGCAGAAGCTGAGCAATCACGGGTTAACAAGAAGGCATTAGCAACAGTGTGTTAGGAAAAGGTTATAAAGATATTGCATATTTATATCGATCGCACATGGAAGGCTGCAACCAGCTGCTTCAAAGTTGGTCATTCTCAGAATAGAAGCAGCAGCGGCACCATCCTGAGACCACCCACTCCCTGTAAGGCACCAGCAGAGTCAAACCAGGGCAACTAAGCCCACACACCTGACTCCCGGTACCACTTGGATAATTCTCAGAATGAGGCCCTACTAGCCCAGTCTGTTAAACCTGTAGCATTCCCATATAGCGGCCAGATCCAGAACACCCCTGCTTTATAACTGGCATATATTTGTGTTAGCACATTTAGGTGCCAACGTAAGTTTTAAAAATGCCTTCCGGTGTTGCCTTATCTAGGACATGGGCATATAACTCATTTTGTTTTGTATTATGAATCCAATATGAAATGCATAGAAGACTTGGGTCCTCAGTCTGCCTAGCTGAATTGAGCTGAAGATTTTAAAATTGTGTTTTCCAATATTTCCAAGAACTTGCTAGCTTTTAAATATGCAGAACTTTTTAAAAACACACAGACACAAAAATGCTGAAAACTGCAGTGTAGCTGAAACAGAAGCAGGTTATTTCATAGCCTGCCTGTAAAAACACAGTGACAGATTGATGTGTGTATCTACTTGTATGCACCAGTACTTTTAGGATCACTGATTGTTATCCAAACCTGAATTCTGATATTCAAAACAGGTGGTAGAACTGAACCCTGGTGAACAATCACACTAAATGAAGCACTACGTAAATAAAAGATGGCGAAGTGGTTGCCCTCCAGGCAGTGGCGTAGCGTGGGGGGTGCAGGGGGGGCCGGCCGCACCGGGCGCAACATCTGGGGTTAGGGCAAATCCACGGGTTAGGGGGCGCAAATCCACGGGTTAGGGGGCGCAAATTACTTGCCTTGCCCCGGGTGCTGACAACCCACGCTACGCCACTGCCTCCAGGAGCTTCTGGACTGCAACTCACTGTTGGACTGGTAGGAGTTGGGGTTCCAAAAACAGCTGGTTTCCCATCCCTGGAACACAGACCTGTACCCTATTACTCTACTACCTTGAACTATGGGACATGGCAGCTAATTTCCTGTCTATCTATCACAGGTATGTTTCATGCATGCAGTCATGTTTGCAGTTATGTTTATTCTTTAAAATGGGAATGGTAGGCTTTCGAATTGAAAATCTGCAAAATCCATGGTTTTACCTTCTAAAGATCATATGCTGTAAATGTTTCCAACAAGAAATGGGGGACAGAGGGAATCCTCCTCCTCTGATTTATTTTGTGAGGTGTGTGGAGGACCCCTTTAGGAATTGACAAAATATGCCTCTTTTCCCCTAGTCTCATATTTTAATTCAAATATTTTACAGACTCAGAAATGTTCCACTCAACACAATCTTGGCAGATACATTCTAGCCCCTCCACCCCACCCCCAAGGCTGGAGAGAATTAATGAGAACAAGTATTACACAGTTCCATATTTAATCTCGGACACAGCTTTATTTTATTCCAATAGATAAGAGGTGAAAGTTTTATCTAGGCAGACATTGACAATATAAAAGTGCATTCTTGGAAGTGTTCAGATCTCATCTAAGTTAAAAATCTTATTGCCTTCCTCAATTTGACAGGAAAATTCTCCTTCATGTGGACAAGGATAATACTGAGAAAGACTACAATAAAGTTCTAAAAAAGCATTTTTAATACTCCCTTTGAATTCTAGGGAACACAAATTTGGGTAGGCCAAACGAAGGGGTAGAAACCAATTCATTTTGCACTGACTAACTTCAAACAAATGTATTTAATGCAAATCATGATTCTGTTTACACTGGAGGGTTTTGTTGTTTGTTTGTTTGCCAGATTTACTTCAGTCCCTATATATCATTGGACTACAGGTTCCAGCATCCCCGGCCATTGGCCCTGCTGGTTGGGGCTGAAGAGAGAAGGAGTTCAACAAAATTCGGAGGGCCATGGCTTAGCCATTCATGCTTTACCATCTATCGGCCACTCCCATCAAGGGGCACCTACTGTGTGACTATCTGCACACAGCTTTTATTCATTTTCCTAAACAGGAGTGAGTCCTTTTGTACAGGAAAAGTAACTGCAACATTTAAAACAGCCTGAGGATGGAACATCTCTTAGAGTGAAACATCACATCCAATTTTTATTTTATGCTACCCAGAAGGAAATTGTTCAAATTGCTACAGTAAATGGTTATAACCCAAATGAAATTTTGCATGAAGTGGCTTCTCCAGTTGATTGCAGACCAGCCATGAATGCCTCCTTTTGACATGCTGAAAGTAGAATATGGTGTTGGCAGTGATACAACAAACTCCCTGGCAAAACTCATCTACCCAGCTCCAGTTCTGACTTGGAGGAAGGGCGTCAGCTTGCCTTCTTGCTGCTGCTCTTAGATGTGTATTGGAGGTACATCACCTCTCCAAACAACACAAGTGTAGAATAAATTATGAAATCGTTGTACAAGTTGTTATGGCCATAATGCATCTGTTTGTGACATCATAGTCTGCAGCCATGGGAACAGCTATGATGGTACAAGCTCAGCTTTGTTACTCTGCTGTGGAGTGGGAAGAAAAGGAGGCTGATTAGAACACAGCAGTTCCTGTCCTTAAGATTAAATCCCCTGATGTGGTTTCAATTTAATTAGCCAGTCCATACTTCATTGCCACCAAGACTGGGCACGTAATTAGCAAACACTCAGCTGTTGGTCATGCCAACCTGACTTGGCTCTGTAGGAGCTACTGCTGTTGTATTTTTAAATGCATTTCTGGAAAGCACTACATAACCAGCCAGCAGCCCAACCTAATTCAAGGCAGAAGGTGGTTTTCTAGAAGGCTTTTCCTCCAAGTTACATGGCAACTGCAGATTCTGCTAAGAGCACCTCTGCCAGTTAGCATGAAACAATTTAGTACGAAATTGGAGACACAACCACTCCCATGATGGGATCTCTGTAATCCATAATCTAGCTGTAATCACAAACTAAAGATAGCACTCTTGAGAACAAAGGCAACTAAAAGAAGACATACAGTAGCTGTTGGCATTATACTACAGTTAAAACAATCCAGCACTCTTCATTTTAGACTCTAAAATTAGAGTGCCTACTTAAGTGCGCTCTGCTTTTCTTAAAATTAATAGTTTAACTTGCAATCAATTACCCAAATTGACATTGGGGGTGGGGATGGGAGGAAGCAGCATTTTGAGAAATGTGTGAAAATAGTATTCTCACTTTACCCACAAGTGCCTGCAGCATATGTATTACCTCACTGCCCTTAATTTTGTTGAATAAAACATTCTGTTTAGGCCTTAGCATTTCCACTGCATTTATTACTTTAAAGTAGAACCTCATGTCACACGTTTTGTCTATCTGGAGGGAGGAGCGTGAACAAAACCAAGGACATAAACCAAGAAGTCCTAGATGCTCTTGTTTGATTGAACAGATGCTTACTCTTATCTGTAATTTTCTTTTAAAAACCGCCCTACAAAATGCAATTTCAGCAGAAAGCGACACTTCCCTGCAATAACCACTGCTACCAATCACAAGCTAGATCTCAGCTAGAACTAGCTAGGTGTCCACATCTTCAAAATGCTACTTGAAGTTAACATCTAGCAAACCCAGCCTTCTGCCGCCCAGCTCCTGATTTTGCCTTTTGAATGATCTGTCCTGATCTTCACATTCTAGAACAGACAGCAAACCATGGGAAGACAGAAAGTGCCCAGCAGGCATCATTCTGCCTTGTCGTTTATTCTGACAAGGTTGTTTGATACAAGACGTCGCCTGCATCCATTCTATAGGCTAGTGATTATCACATGCCCATTCTGAAGAATTACAATTTGCAAGCAAGAATAGCCCCCTACCCTGAGACTCTGAAGAAAAAAGAGGGGGTGGGATTGCACAAACTGTTGGGCGAGTCTGATTACTGAGGGAAAGGTCTAAGTTTGAATTAAGGGTGTGGCATTTCTTAAGAGATCTAGATTATGAATTGGTTTTGGTAGCTTTGTCACATCAACGTCAAAACACTAGGGCTGGGTTGCCAAACTTAATATATATCATTATTACATTTCTGGGGACCCTACCAACTTCTCTATCCTTCTTTCCCCCCTCTGCTTTCCCCACCCAGGGCATCCTGGGAAGTGTAATCATAAGCACCAGACTACAGAAACTCTAACAGGAACTTTTTAAGACTAATAAGGAAATAAGCTGCAGTTATCATCGTCCATTTCAAGTATTCAACATCCCTCATGTACAGTTTCAAGGTAATCCTTACAACAGCACTGCAAGGCAGATCAGCATTATTCCACATGTTGCATATGGAGGTGAGGGGGTCAGGCTTGGAGACCTGCCTAATTGAGTTTGTGGCAGCTGTGAGGTTTGGTGTGCAGACTTCCAGCTCAATGCTTTTTGCTATCATGCTATTCCATCTCTTATCATGTTGCCACAGTTGGCGGCATGAGATGGCCAGCACTAATAAAACGTTGTGGACAGTTGGTTGCATGAGATGGCTAGCACTGATCAGCTGTTGTGGAGAATAGTTTCTTATGAGAGGAACAAAAATTATCAGTAGAGATAAACGTATCAAAGCAAACCTTATCACTAGGTCCACACGATGGCTGGGCTCTACCACATCAGGCGGCAAGTGAGGGTTTGAATTGCTGGCTGTTCATTTATACAAAATACCCTGCATAGAACTAGATGTGGAGAAGATGCATTAGTTTTCTCCCTGACACGCTGGTTACCTTATGTGGAATTATTTATTTATTGCCACAGAGGACCATTCGGTTATGACAGCCTTCACCTGAAATGGTACAGTCCACTGCCAAGTGAGAACTAGGCTTGGAGAAACTACAGCCCCATCTTAAAAAATCCCGTTCTTACGACTCACTGGCCTGAGCATTCTAGACCAGAGGTCTGAACTTTCCTCAAAGTAAAGGTCATAGGAACATAAGGATTGTCCTACTGAACTATGTCATAGGTTCATCTAGTCCACCCTTCTCCAATATGGCACCTCTGAACATTGTTGGACAACCATTCCCATCAGCCCTAGAGAGCACAGCCAACAGAAAAGGATGATGGGAGCTGTAATACAAAACATCTGGAAGATATCAGGTTGGGGAAGGCTGATCTTCCCAACAGTAGTCCGCCAGATGCCTTTGCATGCTCACGAACAGGATGCGATTTATAGCCTGCTGCTTGTTCCCAGCATGTAGTAGTCCTGAATGATCCTGAACATCCAAATAAATTCTCCCATAGAAAGCACAGGTAGGAGATAAGTGCTCCCTTAACTACTTTATGGCACTGCAGCTTGGGTGTGTGTCTTGGGATATCCTATGCCTGTCATAATCACATGAGAATATCTGTACAGGAGCTTGTAAAAGATTAAGGGACCCCTGACCATTAGGTCCAGTCATGACCGACTCTGGGGTTGCGGCGCTCATCTTGCTTTACTGGGCGAGGGAGCAGGCGTACAGCTTCCGGGTCATGTGGCCAGCATGACTAAGCCGCTTCTGGTGAACCAGAGCAGCGCACGGAAACGCCATTTACCTTCCCACCGGTACCTATTTATCTACTTGCACTTTGACGTGCTTTCGAACTGCTAGGTTGGCAGGAGCAGGGACCCAGCAATGGGAGCTCACCCCATTGCGGGGATTCGAACCGCCGACCTTCTGATCGGCAAGTCCTAGGCTCTGTGGTTTAACCCACATCCCATGCAGTATTCACTAAAGCATACGTGCAAATGGGATTCCCCACCAATTCCTCCCAATGCAGATTCCTGTGCCTTCCCAAAAGACTTTTGAAAGGATTGGAGGGCTCTAAGGAAAGACCTGGAATGTGGAGTGCAGTAGTGGGGGAGGGATAAGGCTACAATCTGCCTCTGCCCAATTCTACCCACCCACCCCCAACTCCTTATCACAGTCCTTTTTGGGAGTCTCCCAACCCTCAGGACAGTCTTCTGAGGGGGCTACAAAGGGAGGAATGGGAAGGGTGAGGGACAAGGAATTTCTCACACACAACCAACTTTGCACTCTAACCCAGTGTTTCCCAAACTTGGGACTCCAGCTGTTTTTGGACAACTCCCATAATCCCTAGTGAGGAAGGCCAGTGGTCATGGATGATGGGAACTGTACTCTGAAAACAGCTGGAGACCCAAGTTTGGGAAACACTGGTGTAATGGTTGTGAGGGGTTACTTGTGCGTAAATTGCCTTCAGTTTAGTCAGTTTGTTTGCTCAACCATGTTTAGGGTTAGAGCTCGCCCTCCGTGACCTGTTAGTCACTTGCAGAATCCATCAGTGGGTGTTTCTTGAACCTCTTCCAGCATAAAAGCTGTTTGACCCCAAGTCTCCTCCTATGTTCCCTGCGCGGAACGCGTCTGCGCAAGTGAGGGGAAGGCAGGGGCGTGCCAGCGCTCTCTCCACTAGATTCGGGTGAAGGGTCTTGGAGCCCTGTCACCAATTCCTCCATCTCCCTCTCTTCTCTATTGGTGTTACGCTGAATTCCTTCCCCCCTGCTGGTCCCCTCTCCGGCATCGCTCTGGAGCCCTGCCTCCGCCTCTCGCTCTGATGTCAGTTCCCTGAGAACTGGTCTAACCAAATGGGATGCAATTTAATATGTTTATTCCCTGGCCTCAAGACAAGGTGGGAGTTGCAGGCTAAATTGTCTTTTCTTAGGGCTTTCCCCATCCCTGCATATATCACTGGATGTCTCAAGTTCCTGGCCAGCTGCTGAATGTGAGAACTGACTCTACCGAGAAGCAGTGAATTCAAGGTGACTTCAGACAACATGACCGTTCTGTCTGTAGTGTCTGATATGCAGAGACCCATTCACACATGCAAGTCATTTGCTGCTGTTGCAGGCTTCAACAGATGAACACACGCATGTGAACCAACCTTAAGTTGCATTCAAAGAGGCTTAAATGATTCCACTCCATCCAAGTTGGAAAATATCATTTGGATGCAGTATGAGAACTTTCAGAGGAAGAAGAAAAGGCCTGAGCTCATGACCCTCTGCTGTGGTTACGTTTCTGGCGAACATCCCAAAACTGCAAGTAAGCAGCTTCAGTTCAGATGCAACTAACATCAGTTAGGAAACAGTCAACTTCCAGAACTGCCAGGCACACTTAGACATGTGGACTGAAGCTTCTTCTTCTTCTTCTTTTAATTTCCATCTCTTTGTAAACATGCTTTAATCTTAGTACATTAAAGATCACTGATGTACAAAGGATTACTTACAGACTCATAATGGTGTCTTTTGAAAGACAAGAAATGTCCTCCAGATTATAAGTTTCGTTGTGATCTCCCTTACACTAATCATTTCCATCTTGAAAATATACAAAATTAATAATAATCACGGTATCCAGGCATTCAGTACAAGTAAAACTGTCTCTGGAGGGCTCTTCCTACTCTCTACAACGGCATATTCTTCTCAACATCAAGTGTGGGCAAGAAGTTGCACACAATCATTGCAATATTAGAATGGTGTGTAACTGTTAATTCCTTCCTCCAAGAAACTTTGGGAGTGACACAAATGGTCCCCACTCCATTTTATCCTCAGAACAACCCCTTAATGCAGGTTAAGCTGGTCACTCATACAGCTTATTGTGACTAAAGCAGGGATTTGAATCCAAGCCTCCCTGGTCAAACTCCAACACATTGGCCCCAATACCACAGGTGTGGGTGTGATTGAAGTGCCGTATGTTGGATGTATGCAAGGACACTGCAGTGCAAAGGTGTGAATCACCATGAACAAATGCATTGTGTGCATCTGGGAGAAATGACCGATTTGTGCTTTTAAAACTCCTATGTGTTCAAATAACAGACCTACCCATCAACTACTCTTTGCTTTGCACTTATTCTAAGGGCTTAGTGTGCTTGACTCAGTAATTCCAACCCTAAGCATGTTTTCCTCAGAAGTAAGTCCCAATGAGGTCAGTAGGGTTTACTCCTAAGTAAATGCTCCTAAGATTAAAGCCTGACTTAGTCCTGGAGGACAGTGGATTTGTGGTTGAGGAGAGATTTGAACAGGGGACTTTTCAGCACATAGCTCAGTCTCTTACCTATTTGATTGATTGATTGATTGATTGATTGATTGATTAGTACATCACCCTTCACCTGAAGATTACAGGGTGCTTCATAACATATACAAAATGAGAACCCATAGTAAATAAAAAACAAACCACCATACCTGGTACATTACGCAAGCACTGTGCTATTAAAGATGCACACACACACACACACACACACACACACACACACACACATTTCCAGTTCAACTAAAATTCACTACAACACATTAAAAATATCTCAGATGTACTGTATAAAGCTAGGAAGGTAGAAGGGATTTGCAACAGAATCCTGCGCAGATTTACCCAGTACGAAGTTTCAGGCTCCCTAATAAGTGCGTTTCAGACTTTAACCTTGGTTTTGCTTTTGTTTTTAAAAAAGTCACAGTTGTGTTTTGTTTTTGTTTTTACTTTTTCTTACAACAAACATAAAAGGAATTTACACACACAAGCTTCACAGGCTTCTGCAAAAAAAAAAAAATTAAATGTGCTAATTTCTCTTGGCCCATCACTGAAAATGTAAATTAGCAGCTACAGTTGCTTTTATTGCACTGGAAAAGATATTCTCAGTCACGGTTTTGGCACTGTAAGAGTACATGATTTTAGTGTATTCTTAGCCACGTTCATTGCCTTCACTCATTCAAAAGGCACCCTTCACTACACTCACTAAAGCAGCGTGTTCAAAAGCCACAATGCACCTTTAACAGTCTTAGATTGAAATCCCAATACTACTTATTGTATTTTAAATTACTGTAAAGCAGATTCAGCTGTGCTACCTCCTGTTTCCATACAAAAGAAAATATTAAAAGTTCACTTATCCTATCGATGTCACTACGTACTCAAAAGATACAGTCAAAGCTATGTTGAACTGCACTTGTTACAGTGATAAATCCAGATCTCCCACTGGCTGTGTCATAGAATCATAGAATTGTAGGAAGAGACCCTGATCCAACACCCTGAAATGCAGGAATCCTTTGCCCAATGTGGGGCTCAAACCCACAACCCTGAGATTAGGAGTCTCATGCTCTACTGACTGAGCCACAAGCTGGGATCCAATGAAGATCGGCATAGGATGTCCTCAACTTCTGCTACAAGCATACATTCAAGCTATACATTCAAGCAGGCCATCGAATGTTGTAATATCATGTTCCATTCTAAGGTAAGTGGAGAAATAATAATGAAATCACAGAAAGCCACACCAAATATCAGATCCAGACATTGGCTTGGAGGAAGTTCAAGTTTTAATTTAATTGTTTATGGAAAGGATAATGGGGCTACAGTAAAGAATATCTCCTTACATGTTCTTGCTTGTCTGAGTTTGGTGGTCTGTATTTGAATCACAATTGAGGTGCTATATTTCAGGCTCAAGGTCTTAGGGCCCAAGTCATAAAAGTCCTCCTTTTTTTCCTCTTTTGGGGAAGGGTGATAGCTCAGTATGTCTGCCTTGTAAGCAGATGTCCCAAATTCAATCCCCAGCATCTCAATAGGGTTGGGAGAGACTCCTGCCTGAAATCCTAGAGGGCCACTGCCAGACAGTGCAGACCATACAGAGCTAGGTGGACCAAAGGTCTGACATGGTACAAGGCAGCTTCCAATGTTCCTAAATGGGCACTCTTCCCCATCCCCATGGTTTGGAAGGCAAGATTGGTTAGGGTACCAGTTGGTAGGACTGGGTCACAAATTCACCTGTGTCAAGTTGGATCAGCAGCACTAAGCAGCATAGACTCCACTGTAAGGTGGAGCTGCACTTTTTCAGGAAAAACATGTCATTAAGGCTGCAATCCTATACCCATTTTCCTGGAAGTACGCCACACTGAACTCCATGGGACTTTTTTCAGATTGCAATGTAATACCTATTCATGCAGTCTGATCCTTGAAAGAAAAGTGACTACTCAATGATGGGAAATAATGTTATCATTTCAGGTTGCTATAATACAGATGAGACCCAACGCAGAATGAAAACATGACCACTTGTGTAAAGGGGCTGCTCCTTTTCCTCCTCCCCCATGCACCCCCAAAAGATGCTCCAAAGGGTTGGTGGACCTTGTGGAGCAGATTTGGGGGGGGGGGGTACATGAGGGCTGAAGAAAAGAAACTGGAAGTCCCATTGTGCAAGCAGATTTCCATTTTGCAAACAGGTGGAAATAACTGGATGTTGCCCATAGTGCAACATGTTGTCTTTTTCATGTGTTCGGATCGGACTATCAAGTTCCAGTTTTGTTAACAAAATATGGTGCAGAACATACACAGTCCTGGCTCAAGAAAGCTTAATAAAACTTCAGGGTATCAGCATGAAGTGGTGACATGTGGAGTCACTGGTGACCACTATGTCGACCATGGGTTTACTGGTGACCACCCTGCATCAACAGGCAGGTTCCATGCCAGATACTGGATTCTAACATTCTTTCAAAGTACCCACAGTACTATTTCACATATGACATTTTTTCAAACATAGATGTACCGTGAAGGAAGGAAACACATGGGCCATGCATGTTTAGCATGCTTTCACACTGGAGGCAGAATACAGCTCTCAGTGGATTCAAAAGTGTGTGGGCAATATTTACCTTGGATGACACAAAACGTGCGAAAGATGTGGGCATTTTCCTGAAATCCAATTGTTTGGAGAATGTGTATGATTATTGTTGTTGTTCTATATTTATTTATTTATACCCTGCTTTATTCCCTGATGGGACTCAAGGCAGCTTAGAAATAAAAAATAAGAACCACGAAAAACATAAATAAATAAATAGCCCTAGCACAGACGTTATCTGAGTATCCATGGCATTTTCTTACACACATAACATGTTAAATTGCATGTGCTTTTGTACAAAGCAGTACAGCCCTGTCATTTAGCTACTCAATCCACACCATAAAGCAAGCTAAATTTAAAACAACAACAACGGAAGCCATGGTCTAATAATAATGTATGCACTGTTGCCATTTCTACAGACTAATCAGCATCGCTCACTATGGGTCTGTACTGTATATTGTAACAGTCCTAATAACTACATTACAACTGACAGGTGCCATTAAACTATGATATCCACAAGCTGAAAGACAATCACATTATATATCAATACAGTTAAATACTTGTGCAGAGAACAGCCCTCTGATCTGCTGCAGTGCTGTGACAGTATATTTTATTGTTTATTTTCTTAGTTACTTAAAACTTCTGCCACACGCACACACCCCTAACGCGTTGCTCATTCTTATAAGAACCTGCGCAATTAGAACTTCTGACCATTCATCCCTTTGGAGAGATGAAGAAAAATGTAGCCACAGAAGGCGGCTGGTGGCAGAAAGGTAAAACTTCCATTGCCACAAGTGATTCCCATCCAACTCCAGCCAACATCCTCACGCTTCCCTGTCGCCCTCTTTAGTGCTAACTGGAGAAAACAACTCTTTCCTGTGCGGCGCAGTACAGCTTTCCTCTCTCACAGATACAGACAGTTCCCTGACCAAGTGCCAAGAAAACATTGTTTTATTCCAGGCACCAGCCCATGATAGCAGGTAGCGCTATCCCTGCCCCTTTGGGCCATGAATTCACCAAGGTAGCATCCATTGCAGCCGCAGCAAGGTCTTTTGCGGGGAGGAGGACTTAATGAAATGAAATAAAGAACAGAGGCGAGAAGCCACAAACCTGCTATCGGGTTCGTGTAGTCATAATCAAATAAAATGGAGAAGTCCAGCTCTTCCTGGGGGCTGATGTTGGGATTCGGAGCGGGGTCTCCGGGCTGGGAGTTCGGCTCGGAACTTTTTGGACCCGAAGCCATCAGGAGATCTGTCGCTGGCCTCTTTATTGTGAAAAGAGGGCCAAAGGAAAGCGGGAAAGGAAACTCTCGCTTTCCCCTCTACAATAAAATGAAATGAAAAATCCCACGCGTCGCGCGCCTCCCTTCCCCAAATGCAAAGCCCTTTCCCAGTGGAGCGCGAGGTTCTCTTTACGCGCCTGGGATTTCCCACCCGCTCAGCCCGCCTGACTCTCTCGGGAGCAAGTTTCCAGCTTCCTGCCCCGAAGATGCGCTCGCAAGGCGAACGGGGAAGCCACCTCCGGCCCGCCCTAGCTCGGCTCCTGGCCCCTGGCGCGCCGCGGCCGCTGCACCCCGAGAGCGCAAAGGCGGCGAGATGCACAGTAGGGACTTCCTGCTCGCAGCGGCCACCTGCGCCCGGGAGGCGGGACCGGCCTCCAGCCGGCGAGGGGGCGGCGGCGGCGGCGGCGGCGGGAGGAGCGCAGGCAGCAGCCGCCGCCCCAGCCTCGAGCGGAGGTCGGCACCTGTCCCCAACCGGGTGCCCTGAGGATGCTCGGCAGCGCAAGTCCCGCGGCCAGCCCCAGCCAGCCATCAGGCAAGGCCACGCTGGCTGGGGCGCGATGGCAGTTGTACAGTGGTACCTCGGGTTACAGACGCTTCAGGTTACAGACGCTTCAGGTTACAGACTCCGCTAACCCAGAAATAGTGCTTCAGGTTAAGAACTTTGCTTCAGGATGAGAACAGAAATGTGCTCTGGCGGCGCGGCAGCAGCAGGAGGCCCCATTAGCTAAAGTGGTGCTTCAGGTTAAGAACGGACTTCCCGAACGAATTAAGTACTTAACCCGGTGTACCACTGTAGTCCAAAACATCTTCAGGGCAGCAGGTTGGAGAAGGATGGTCTGAGAAATGGGGGTGGGGGGGTGGAGAACTGAATCAGAGGGGGAAAGGTTGCGTTAATCGTTTTTTGTTTGTTTGTTTTTTATTTTATTTGTACCCCGCCCATATGACTTGGTTGCCCCAGCCACTCTGGGTGGCTTCCAACTTATATAGCAAAACATGAAACATTAAAAACTTCCCTATATATTCAGATGTCTTCTGAAGGTTGTATGCCACTTATCTCCTTGACATCTGATGGGAGCATGTTCCAAAGGGTTGGTGCCACCACCAAAAAGGCCGTCTGCCTGATTCCCTGTAACCTCACCTCTTGCAGGGAGGGAACCCCAGAAGACCCTTGGAGCTGGACCTCAGGGTCCAGGCTGAACAACGGGGGTGGAGATGCTCCTTCAGGTATACAGAGCCGTTTGGGGCTTTAAAGGTCAGCACCAACACTTTGACTTGTGCTCTGAAACATAGTTTAAAAATGTGGGGAGCATGCAGCTGTTGGTGGTGTGCAATATTAAGGCTAGCATAGGGTGTTTAGACACAGAAGGCAGGGCTCAGGCACTTTTGCAGAGCCAAGACTGGGCAAAATCCCACCTTCTGCACAACTATTAAAGCTGCAGGAGCCCTGTCTTTTCCTTTTCATTTGACCACCCGTGTCTGATGAATTGCCACCCACCTTCCCCTCTGCAGATGCAGAAATCCATCAGGTGAAGTTTTTCCTTGTGTGGAGGTGTGCTGACAGAGGTTGGTTCCTGCCATGCAGCTGCTAAATGGCACAAGAGCTGTGTTTAGCGTGTGGCTGTATTTTTTCCTTAATTTCTTTGTATGTGCTGGTAGTGGGGACAACTGGTAAACATGGGAAGGAGACGTGTAGCTGTGGGAATGGATTTTCAAGGGATGTGAGGCTGTATTTTAAAAAGTTGGCCTTAGTGTGACAGTGTGTTGTGTCAACACAAACAAATCATATCCTCAAATTGTCAAAAAATCAAATATCAACCATTATGGAACGGCCTTCAAACTCCACCCCATGTCTTTACACAAACATAGAAGAAGAAGAAGAAGAGTTTGGATTTGATATCCCGCCTTTCACTCCCTTTAAGGAGTCTCAAAGCGGCTAACATTCTCCTTTCCCTTCCTCCCCTTCCTCCCCCACAACAAACACTCTGTGAGGTGAGTGGGGCTGAGAGACTTCACAGAAGTGTGACTGGCCCAAGGTCACCCAGCAGCTGCATGTGGAGGAGCGGAGACGCGAACCCGGTTCCCCAGATTAGGAGACTACCGCTCTTAACCACTACACCACACTGGCTAGGAGATGAGAGCATGCATATTCATGCATTTATTTATTTAAACTCTTTATAAACTGCCTTTATGAGTAAATTAAGCTCAGTGTGGCTTACACATGCCTATCTCTATGTGAAATTAGGTGCAGAAGTACTAGAAAGGCAGAATGAGTGATTCCACATGTGCTCCCAGGATCCCTTGCAACATTACAAAGGATGCTGGGAAGACATGGTGAGCTGCTGTGCGTGATCTAAGGCTTGGCATCTGGGCCAAATTCAAAGTGCTGGTTTTGACCTGTAAAGACTTGTGCAGCTGAGGACCCCAATACCTCAAGTACCTTATGTTTTAACGGCAAAAACTGGTGTGGTTTGGGTTGGTTTCCCCCCTGATTTTACGCTTGTTTATAACTTTTTTTTCTAGGTCACTTTGAGGGGTTTTTCCGGAAAAAAGGGGGCTAATAACAATAACAACAACAACAATAAAATTATCCTCAGGAAAGAATTCCTCAGAGTCCCTTCCAATTCTACAATTCTATGATCGTAGACAAATGGCATGCCATTTCAGTTGTTTCACATGTACTCTCACCAAATCCTAGAGTGGCTTGTACAGTCCAGTTGACCAGAGGAGAGGAAATGACCAGAGGGCACCAGAGAACCAAGAGATGACTTGATATTGGTATAAAGGAGACTGGAGAAAGCTGCTACATTTTCTTAAAAGCCTTGGGGCCCCTGACTACTAGGTTCAGTCGTGACCGACTCTGGGGTTGCAGGGCTCATCTCGCTTTATTGGCCGAGGGAGCCGCATACAGCTTCCAGGTCATGTGGTCAGCATAACTAAGCCGCTTCTGGTGAACCAGAGCCGCTCACGGAAACGCCATTTACCTTCCTGCCGGAGTGGTACCTATTTATCTACTTGCACTTTGACGTGCTTTCAAACTGCTAGGTTGGCAGGAGCAGGGACCGAGCAATGGGAGCTCACCCCGTTGCGGGGATTCAATCCGCTGACCTTCTGATCGGCAAGTCCTAGGCTCTGTGGTTTAACCCACAGCGCCACCCGGGTCCCTCATAAAAGCCTTTGAACTGATTTGAGGGAAATGGTTCCTTCCAGAATTTTATTTGACTATCGCAACAAACACTGAAACAGAAAATGGGGGTCAGGGGGCAGGAACCAGCCTAGGCCACAATATGTCATCAGCTCTCTTGAAGGACAATATGACAAGGCTGCCCATCTTACAGTGACAAAACACTTAAAGATACTTAAGTGTGTGAATTAAGTGTTTTTAAATCCCAGGGCTTTCAGTCAGCAATAATCTAGCCCTCTATAATTTGTATGACATTTGTGGATGGCCTCCCATAATCAGCATCGTAAAAATGAAATGGAACAAAGTACAGCAACAGAACAAGCCAACGTTTATAGTGCTTTCACACTTACTGTACTTCCATACACAATCATGTTTTGACTGCAGCTATAAAACTTTAGCGGTAGGATTTCTGAGCTTATAGTGGTACCTCGGGTTAAGTACTTAATTCATTCCGGAGGTCCGTTCTTAACCTGAAACTGTTCTTAACCTGTTCCTAACCTTCTGGGTTAGCAGAGTCTATAACCTGAAGCGCATGTAACCTGAAGCGTATGTAACCCAAGGTACCACTGTACTTGGTTTTCATATTCATTTTCACAGCAGTCTTAAACATATGCATGTGTGGATGGTTAGATGCATGTCTATGGTTCCACCAAGACAAGTGCATGGAGGAACCCTAGATGTCTTAGAGCCAAGCATGTACCACAGCAGCAAAACAGGCATGCCTGTCTAACACTATAATCCTCAGCCAGCCCTTGTTCCTTTTCCTCCTGTTTGTTACTGCTCTCTATTGCTGCCCTCTGACCCACTGCCAATATTCAGATTGTAAGGTCTTTGGGTTCATGGGCCTGTCCTTATTTTTGCTCTGTAAAGGGTAATGTGAATTGAGGAAGAAGATGCCGATAGCAAACAGACTAGACTTAAGTCATGTTTGCTGGCTTTTTCACAAGAGGCACTTAAACGAGATCTTAAACATTCCCGTATCTTTATAATGATGAATCATACTGATTTTCATGCATATAATTTTTTTTTGAATGTGGTTGTCTACTTAGCAAAACCACACCCAACACTTCCTAGGATGTAGCCCCAAGCTAGAATATGATCTCAGGTGCTAAGATTCCCTACAGAAATGATAATATGTAATATAGGTACACCTTTATGATGGAGAAAGATGGGCCCGCTGATATGATCAGGTTAAATATTCAAATATTTTAAAAGGCAGTTCTTTCATTTCATGCAGAATTAACCATGCACACAACTTTAAACACCCACAATGCTATTTTTAGCACTACGTCATGCATGAGTATCAAAAGTATCCCTTTCGTGTTCATCAAAGTATTGCCTTTCATGTTCATCAAGACACTTTTTGATGTCTGCAAAGCCAGTGGGTCAAAATTAGTGCTGGTTTTCTTCCACTATTACACACTAAGGATAGAGGATTGGTTATGAAGCATGTAAACATTTGCTTGAGACCCAGCATGGTGAAGAGGTCAGTGTCAGAGCATGACTGTGCACACACTAAACGGTTGAAGCTCATTCAAAGCACCTTCTTTCCTTCAAAGAATTCTGGGCACTGTAGTTTGTTAAGCAATGCTGGGAAATATAATTCTGTGAGAGGAGAACTACCTTGCCCAGAGTTCTTTGAGAGAAAGATTGTGCTCTGAATGTGCTTTAAAGGCATAGTGTCTACACAGCCCAGGAATGGGAAGATGCTGGTTCAAATCACTACCCAGTCATGAAGATGTGAGTGACCTTGAACCAGCGTCCGTCACTCAGCCTAACGTGTCTCACAAGGTGGGTGAGAGTTATATAAACTGATATGAATTCCTTCAAAGAAGGCTGCGATATAACGAAGAAATAATAATAAATAATTGTTTATGTTCAGAATACTTATTTTCAATATAATACTTAGCGCTCCATCAATATTTCCATCACCAATGAAGAAAAAGACTCCAGTTTCTATTCACTGAATAGTTACACCCCAATAATAGCTCCTTAGGAGGTAAATTAATAAAAATTATGTTTGCACACTCATAATCATATATCTAATTATCACATTTTGAACTGATAATCATGTGATAAAATAATTTTGAATATTTTGTTTGACTGTGCCCTCTAGTGGTGAGTTTTAGTTTTTTATCAAGTCTGGCAAATATTATTATTATTATTATTATTATTATTATTATTATTATTATCATTATTATTATCATTATCATTATTATCATTATTATTATTACCTCCCATCACACAAGAGAAACAAACTAAATACTCAATGCACAAAATGGCTGAGTTGATTTCATCATACTAACATGCAATCCATTAATTGAGGCTGACTGCCATAAAAAGGATTACAATTAAGTTGACGCCTATTGGCTAGTGACTCCATGACACTTCCTTTGTGGTTTGGCTCACTTGCTTGAGTCACTCAGAATTACCTGCTCTCTGCATGGTGGTCTGGGTTAACTTTATATGAGGCATGTTGTGTGGAAAATAGTACCCTGGAGCAGTGTGGGTTGAACTTAATGGCCCTCTAACCCCATCCAACCGCACAGTTCTCATTAATCAGATTTTAGGAGCTGGTTTTTCAGTGCCAGTTCCAGGTTTTAAGGGCCATTGGACAAGTGGTGCTGAGTGCCCCCCTCCCTGAGTGGCCGACATCCACCATTTTCCAGAGGGAGGAGACCAGGCATGCAAAGCTTCCTGAGCCATCTGTTGCTCTCCTCACTGCTTGGTCACTTAGAGATGGCAGGTGAACCTGCAGCAACAAGGAAGAGGAGAAACTGCAAAAGTTGGCTCCAGAGATTAGCAGCAAGCCTATGATGGGGACGCAGGTGGTGCTGTGGGTTAAACCACAGAGCCTAGGACTTGCCAATCAGAAGATCGCAGTTCGAATCCCCGTGACGGGGTGAGCTCCCGTTGCTCGGTTCCAGCTCCTGCCCACCTAGCAGTTTGAAAGCACGTCAAAGTGCAAGTAGATAAATAGGTACTGCTCCGGTGGGAAGGTAAATGGTGTTTCTGTGTGCTCCTCTGGTTCGCCAGAAGGGGCTTAGTCATGCTGGCCACATGACCCAGAAGCTGTACGCCGGCTCCCTTGGCCAATAAAGCGAGATGAGTGCCGCAACCCCAGAGTCGGCCACAACTGGACCTAATGGTCAGGGGTCCCTTTACCTTATTGTGGCTTGGGTGAGCCTTGGCAGGGGCCTGATATACCAGGGACTGCAGCCCTTGAGATGATGTTGGACTCAACCCAGCCAGCATGGTCAATAGCCAGGGACAGAGGGCCAAAGGATACCTGGCCCTGAATGAGGCCTCGGATGGTCTTGGATTTGGAAGAATATACCTTGCAGAGCAGGGGTGCCAACTTGAATAAAATATTGAGTGGGGAGAGGCAGGTAAGCTCCACCCTAAAAAATCAATCACATAACACGGTGCACGAACATCATTTGAATGATAATGTCCATTAACTGGGGGGGGGGGCAGGCCCCTCACCTATTTTATTGTTGGCTCCTATAATGCAGAGAGTTTCCGCTGATACAGAACCCTGGCATAACTAAGAGTTTGGAGAGAATATGCGTACAATCAGTTAATGGCATTACGGTTTCCAGCCAAGAGGGAAGCCCATTATAATTATATACTGGTGAAAGCAAAACACACACATTGAAGGAACATAGACATATAGCAAAAGCATCTTATTTCAAGTCCATCTTTTTTAAAAAAAAAAATCAATTTGGGGGTTGGTCTGAGTCACAGATATTTCTCCCAATCTAAGGCACAGTGTGGTTTGGGTAAGAAAAGCCAATGGAAAAATTACTCATAATCTCCATGTTCCCATTAAAAATGCTGAAGGCAGCCTTGAAAACCAATGGAATGTACATATCATAATAAAAAGTATATATAAAGCCAAATAGTGGGAAAGACTTCCGAAGATATTATTATCACAAGCCAGTTCTCCAAAGAGGCGAGTGACGAAATTATTTTAGTTGAGCAAGAAAGTTTGCTCAACTCCGTTTGTCTCTCGAATGTGATTTTTTTGCTAAGACTTTGCCAACGAATTGCAGCTTGAGATATCCAACATTAGGCATTTTTAGGACAACAATTCACCCTCTTGGATGTAAGCCCCACTGACATGAACTC
Source organism: Podarcis erhardii (assembly GCF_964252035.2). NCBI lineage: Eukaryota > Metazoa > Chordata > Lepidosauria > Squamata > Lacertidae > Podarcis > Podarcis erhardii. Next base: position 18,629,950 of record NC_138510.1, on the reverse strand, counting down.
TAATGCTTTATTGATGTGCATTTATTTATCATTCTCTTCAAGTGTAGGCCTCCTTTGGGTATCTTTGAAAGAAAGAAAAAAGGCAGTGTTGTGACACATTAAAGACTAGCAGAGCAATGCAAATCTCCTTAGTGCTGGCCTGGGCGTTAGATTTCTCCCTTATCTATTTATGGTGACCAGAGCCAGTTCACCTTGCCAACAAAGGTCCGTATAGTTAAAGTTATGGTTTTTCCAGTAGTGAAGTATGGAAGTGAGAGCTGGACCATCAAGAAGGCTGATCGCCAAAGAATTGATGCTTTTGAATTATGGTGCTGGAGGAGACTCTTGAGAGTCCCATGGACTGCAAGAAGATCAAACCTACCCATTCTGAAGGAAATCAGCCCTGAGTGCTCACTGGAAGGTCAGATCGTGAAGCTGAGGCTCCAATACTTTGGCCACCTCATGAGAAGAGAAGACTCCCTGGAAAAGACCCTGATGTTGGGAAAGATGGAGGGCGCAAGGAGAAGGGTATGACAAAGGGCAAGATGATTGGACAGTGTTCTCGTAGCTACCAGCATGAGTTTGACCAAACTGCGGGAGGCAGTGGAAGACAGGAGTGCCTGGTGTGCTCTGGCCCATTGGGTCATGAAGAGTCGGACACAACTAAACAACAACAACAGAGCCAGTTCAACCACTAGGTGAACTAGGTGGTTACCTTGGGTGGCAAAAAATAATAATTGGGTGGCAAAATTTGAAAGGCAGGGAGAATAGCAGCTCCAGCTTCAGAGATCTTGTCAGAGCCAAAGAGGCTGGTGCTGAGGAGGACGTGTTCAGTGTTCCCCAAGATGGCGCCATCCCAAAATGCTGTGGGGCTACAGCTTCCATCAGCCCCAAAGAGCAGAGGCAATGGGTGGGGATCCTTAGGGCTGATAGGAGTTGTGGTCCGAAATCTTTCGAGGGCAAGCCACTTGGAGAACTTGAGAAACTTCTCTGCTAACAGCAACAGACCTCCCGTTGTCAAGGCTCAGAATTGTGATGGGTGGGAAGCAGATTTCCTAATAAATCTTGCATCCCTTTCTTTGCTTCAGTGGATAAAGTCTGGCACCATTGATTCTTTATGAGAGACACATGACAGACTTGCGCTTGTCTATTCAGAAATAACTCCATTATTCCCATGGCAATGGTCCTTTCCAGATAAAGGATACTTAGGGCTACAGCCTCCCAGAGGGCTAAGTGGAGGGGACAAATCCTGCCTTTTTACTGTTGATGTGACACAGGGACAGCTCACTGGAGTGATTGCACTGCGAAGCCTCTGGAACTCAGCAAGACTTGCTTTTGTCTGCTTAGGTGACCGCAGCTGATGGTCTCAGCCTGGCCAGCCCAGCAGTTTCTTTGAGGGGGGGTTGTGAGTCACCCCATAGGGAGGGAGACCATCCCTCATGCTGGCTTGCCTGAACCAGGACCAGCTCCAGCTCTTCTCTTCACTTCATTGTGGTGGGATGGGAGAGTTGAATGCACTGCACCCTGAGCTGTTGCCAGTCTGCATCCACTGGAAGTTGCCAGTCTGCATCCACTGCCACTATTACTCCAATGGAAGGTGAGAGGCAGGGCAGCACCGGATTTTGGCATTGCACAGGGAGCCACTGAAAACTGAGATACCAAGGTCCGCCACTAGGGACAGACTCAGCATCTCTCGCAGTGCCCCCTGCATGTGGATAACCAGCCTTTCATTGACAACCAACAATACAAACACGCTACCCAATGCAGTCACACAGGACCAAGTACCAGACCTTGCACTGACTCCATCCCAAATACTGGGTGGTGCTGTGGTCTAAACCACTGAGCCTCTAGGGCTTCCCAATCAGAAGGTCAGTGGTTTGAATCACCATGACGGGGTGAGCTCCCGTTGCTCAGTCTCAGCTTCTGCCAACCTAGCAGTTTGAAAGCATGCCAGTGCAAGTAGATAAATAGGTACCACTGCGGCGGGAAGGTAAACGGCGTTTCTGTGCGTTCTGGTTTCCGTCACGGTGCTCTGCTGCACCAGCAGCAGTTTAGTCCTACTGGCCACATGACCCAGAAATTTGTCCGTGGATAAACACTGGCTCCCTCGGCCTGTAAAGTGAGCTGAGGGCTGCAACCCCATAGTCCCCTTTGACTGGACTTAACTGTCCAGGGGTCCTTTAGCTTTACCTTTTTTTACTTCTGTGGGAAAGAGAAACAGGACAAAGTCTGAAGTGGCAGACCAGGTGTGTGTGTGTGTGTGTGTGTGTGTGTGTGTGTGTGTGTGTGTCCTCCCCTTCTCACTTTACTCCATTCCCATGTTCAAGGGGTTGTGGGCAAGGCAGCTAATGAGGCCCAGCCTAATTGTTCTGGAATGAACATAACAATTGTTCCAGACTGAAGAGGGAGATGGTCACTCAAGAGTTCACCCAGGGCACAAAATACCCTTAGAGTGGCCTGGCATCGATAGTGGCATAAGCGTCTGTGTCCCAGAGCCCACTTTCTCAGATGCTTTCTTTGTTATTTCTGCTGTGATGAACTAACAAGGATATCCCTTTCGGATTTAAAAAAAACTATACGTATAAAAACATCCTCATATTTTCCCAGTCACCATTTGAGTTTGACCAACTCAGCTGTTCATCTCTAGCGAGGGGGAAATTACAAGTTACTCTTGGGGAACCTGGGCTGCAATCCTATGCACACTTATTTGGGAGTTAGGCAGTACTGTACTCCTAAATCCGCTCCATCTCCTGGTTTCTCAAGCAGCAGCAACAGCAGCAGAAGTGCAGGCAGGATGATTGGACCTAATCCCTGCACCAGCTCCAGGCTGATGCAATGACCAAGCCTCGACAGGCCCTCTCCTTTGCCCTTGGAACTCTGTTTGGGGCTTTCCACTGGTGGGAATATTGCCAGTGGGTCTTCTGCTTGCCTGCATGCTTGGTGTGGGAAGGGGGAGGTTCCACACCCATGGAGTGACGTGGGAAGCCAGTTCAGCCAGCAGAGCCAATAAGATGAGACACCTCAGATCAATCCAAACCCCACCCCCCCACACACAGACCGGCATAAGGGGCGAGTGGGTTAGGTTGCTCTGGAAGTCTACTAAAAAAACTGTGGCATTTACTTCTGAGCATTTACATCTGAGCAAAGGAATGCATGAATCAGCCACAGACACACTCACATTGGCACAACTCATACGACTTAACCAGAATTCACAAATCAATTCGTTAAATTGTAAAAATGCAGGCCACAAATGTGGATTTATCACTTCTGCTCCCAGTCTGGTGCAATAGAGTACTGGGTGCCTTTGGGCCAGTTACTATCTGCAAGCTCACAGGGTTGTTGTGAGGATCAAATTGGAAGGAGAAGAACCACACACACTGCTGTGAGCTCCTTGAAAGAAATGTGGGGTATTCATGTAATAACTAATTAATAAAACCCAGCATTCAACCATTATCCAATTTCACAGAGTCTAATTCAGCTGTGTCTCAGAATTACACAAGTATGTCACTGATTTGTTATTAGTGTGAGCCAAACCCCTTTTATATTTTCCCAGGCCTTTAAATTTGTTTCACCAAGTTAAATCCGTTTTAGCCCACTTCTTATTCTCCACTGTGTTGCATTTCGGTTTTTTTTGTTTTGTTTTGTTTTATTTATTTATCCTATTTAATTTCTGTCCAGTAGGCTGCATGTTTTTGTTAAAGGGAGCCCGAACTAGTAAGTAATAAATACGTAAAAGCTTGTGTGGCCCACAGATTCAGTAAGAAGCCCAACACTGCCCTAGCTGCCTTTAGCGCCCCTGCTAATCCTTCCTTGCTGCTAAGGGAACTTTAAAAAGTCTACTCCGGGAAAGCTCGGCGAACTTCCAGAGTTTCTCCCGCAGATGCTCCGGAGGGATCCCGCCCCTTCGAGTCACGCCACATACTTCCCTCTGCCAGCCGTTGGCCGCTCTCCGTGCTGGGGTGGAGTCGAGACGACCAGCGGAGAGGTGGAATTTCGCCAAAAAGCACTGGATGGGTTTGAAATCTGCTTACTGAACAGAACCGAGGGGATTCGCTCGCCCAATTCATTGTGAATGAACCAGGCGCGCCGGGGCGTCGAGGTGGGGGGAGGGGAGGGAGAGATGCTTCATTCACTTTTACCTGTCCCGCGTGCCTGAAAGGGTTATACCAATAGTTGAGAGGGCGGAGGGGATTTTTCTTTGGCTGCTTTCCCGTCTGCCGCGGTGAATCCAGACCTCTCCCCCCTTCTGACAGTAAGGGATCCCGACTTGTCCTCAGGCGGCCGCGTTTTACCATTGGGCAGCAACATTTGGGTGCAAGTTTAATAATCTGAACTGCGGAGCTAGTTTCGGCCGCCGAGGACCGGGACGTTTATCCAAGGAGGTGAAAGTAGAAGAGAATGAAGCAGTTATTTTTAGCAGCCAGGGTGGGGCTGAGGTACTGTCTTTTTTCTGCCTGCTGCAGAAAGCCTCTCTCGCTAGCTTATTTCATCTGACGAAACAAGCCACACGCCTCTCTGCGCGCCGGGTTCTCGCAGAGCAGAGCAGCGTTACTGCGATGCGTAAACCGCGCGCTAGGAAGGAAATATTAGTACAGTACTCAGGGATCTTTTATCCTTTTCCATCTCAATATGACTTCTCATGAGCACAATATTCTAGGCTCCATATTAAAGGACTGCGTGCGTGCATAGGTGCAGTGCTTTTTTTCCTATAAAAATAATGTTTAGGGGTACTCTTTTTCCTACTCATATTGAAATACTGCCCCTCAATGAGGCCAAACTTAGAGTCACAAAATGTTTAGGGGTATGCGTACCCATACATACCCCCAGAAAAAAAAGCACTGGGTATATGTGAGGCATAGGAGCCTACTCCATGGGGCTGAGGTCCCTCCGGCCCTCCAATAAAATATTTGAGGGGTCTGGCTGTCCCATCCCAAAGTTAATAGGCATTGCCATTCAAAGAGTGCGCATTATGCAGGGCAAGGCTTACCTGCCCACCCCCCCATATTTTATTCAAGTTGACATCCCTGATTTGAAGGATTTCCATGGGATTCGCCCATATGCAAAGGTTTTTAAGGTCACACAGATATTATCATATACGTATACTGCATGTTCCAGATTGACTACCATTTCTCTATTCAAAATCACCAAAGCAGATTCTAATCCTCACTTCACAGAGCACATAATGACCTTCTAACCAGATCCACACCAAGCATTTACAGCACACCCAACGCATGTTTAAAGCACATGGCTTCCCCCCAAGAAATCCTGGGAACTGTAGTTTTCCCTTAACAGAGCTACAATTTGCAGTAGCCACAACAAACTGCAGCTCTTAGAATTCTTTGCAAAATGTCATTGGAAGTAAGAACCAATAAACTCAGTGGAACTTCCTTCTGAGTAGATAGAGCAGCCTTCCCTGGCCTGACCTGGTGTCTCCAACCCCCATCAGACCCAGCTGCTGTGGCCAATGGGCAGGGATGGGAGTTGTAGTTCAAACATCTGGAGGCACCAGGATGGGGAAGGTGGAGTTAGGGTACTTAACACAGAGTACTTAACATAACCTGAACTAGATAATACCACTTAATATGCTGATGGGGAACATTTGACCCTCCATTTGTTGATGAACTACAACTCCCCTCATCTTTGCCCATTGATCATGCTGGTTGAGGCTGATGGGAGTTGGAGTCCAACATCTGGAAGGCCAGACTTTTAACTGCTTCAACACTTCTGGATTGCCAGGGAAGAGTGGGAGCTGAGTATGAGCTACAAGCCAGGAAGACCTTGGTTCAGGTTTCACCACAGCCATAACCAACAGGCAAGGCATATTTCTCTCATCCTCTATTTGTCACCTGCAATACAGACCCAGGAATAACAGTGATGACTAGTGAATTGCCGTTGTGCAGTGTGTGCATGAATGCCTTTTATCCACTTAGGCTAACACATCCAATTATGAATGATAACCTCTCGTCCGATGACTGTGATGCATTATATCATAGAGCTGCTGTTGAAAACTACCCACACACTTCAAGTGGTCAGACTAGGACTGCAAGATTGCTGATATAGTCAAACCAAATGCCTGTAGGAAGACTGCAAGCAGGACATGGTTGCAGCAGCACTCTGTCCCCCTGCAGTTCCCAGCAGCTGGTATTCAGAGGCATGGTGTCTGACAGCATGGTGGAGCATAGCCATCATGGCTAGAATTCTTGTCCTCCATGAATTTGTCCAACCCTTTTTGAAAGCTCCAGTCCTGGCATCAACTTTTAAAGCAGGGATGGAGAACATATGGTCCTCCAGATGTTGGTGGATTGCAGCTTCCACCATCCCTGGCCATGCTTGCTGAGGCTGCCACAACATCTGGAGGGCCATAGGTTCGCCATCCTTGCTTCAAAGCTCAAGACAGCTTGGGGCAGGTTACCTGTAGGATTATCTCTTCCCATGTATACTGGACTCTGAGATCATCTTCCAAGTATCCCTGCCAAACGAAATGGCTACTTAGAAGGCAGAGCTTTTGAATTTTGGGTAGCCTAATTGTGGAATATCCTCTTCACAGATGCCTGTTTAGTGCCTACATTATTATTATTTTTCTGTGCCAACCTAAGACCTTTTTATTTCCCCAGGCAATTCCATCTTAAATATTTTAGTACTTTTTAGATCTGTTGCACCGATGCTATTCTCTGTCCCCCGCCCCCTCTCCTTGTTTTAGATTTTATATTTAAGCTGTGTTTCTTGTACATTGTGTTTTCAATTTTTAATGTATAAACTGACAGTACATTGAAACTAAATAAATAAATAGCTTACTAGGGTGGGAAAACAGCAACTATATAAATGTGACTGTTGTGGTTAATAGAGGCTAAGTATTTTTGATTAATTAGTCACAGCTTTCATGCTCAAAAGCAGAGTGGTTGAAAAGTGTAAGAGAAGAACATTTCCCCACCCTTTAAAAACTGGGGAAAAGTGAATATTCTGATCAGCTTTGTGATAAATGGGAAAGTAGGTCCAGATCAATTTTGCCTAATAGGGAGCAGTTATTCTGCATTGCTTAATGTGGGAGAGGAACTGCTGTGCTGCTTAGGGGACAGGTTGTTTGTGCATACAAGGGAGACCTTGCCTGCCTGTCATAGGAGAACATAGGACATGGCAAGCTGCCTTAAAGCGAGCCAGACCCTTGGTCTATTGCCCACAGTGACTGCCAGCAGCTCTTTCCAGGGTTTCAGGCAGTGTTCTCTCCCAGTCCTACCTCAAGATGCTGGACATTGAACCAGGGACTAAGCTAAGTATAGACCTTCCCCACAGATTCACAACTCTCTATTTGCTTTTCTTCCAACCTTTTCCCCACACCAACTCTTCTTACCCAACTGTGAGCCTGCTGTCTAGGGATGGGCCTCTGTGGACAGGGGGAGAAACACATGCACAGGCATTGGGAAGAGAGAATGAAAACCCCTTTCGCATCAATCACTCCCTCGAGATGCTGCTGGCAGTACCTCCACCAGCTTTTCATGCCACCTTGAGGCTCCATGCTGGGGGAAAGCTGCAGCTGATGCATTTGAACAGGAGCTGTAGAGGAGCTCCCACAAATCACACTCCTGCAGCGGACTTTCCTTAAACCCATCACTCCTTCATTCCTGATCTCTGCCTTTACTCCCAAGTGGCCTTCCAGATGCCACCATTCCTGACCACTGGCCACACTGGCTGGGGGCAGGTTGAGTCCAACAACATCTGCAGGGCCACAGTTTGCCCACTCCTATTCTAAGTATCTGAGAGACCCACTGGGCAGTGCCTGGCACACAGGGAAGCAAGCAAAGGAATAGTCATCCTGGGTGGCAACCAGAATATTCAGAGTTTGCTGCTTCCCAACCACCTGCAGGAGCCAAGGATTCCTCATTGCCTGGACAGCTCAAATGATACTTGGATTTCGGGATAAGTTTACAAAGTTTGGATCAGGCACTTTATAAAGACACTGGGCCTTTTTTTCCTTGAATTGCTTAACAGTGTGGTCTAGTGCAGGCATAGGCAAACTCAGCCTTCCAGATGTTTTAGGACTACAACTGCCATCATCCTTAGCTAACAGGACCAGTGGTCAGGGATGATGGGAGTTGTAGTCCCAAAACATCTGGAGGGCCAGGTTTGCCTATGCCTGGTCTAGTATTTAGAGTGTTGGACTAAGACCCGGGAAAGACCAGGGTTCAAATCCCCTATCCGACCACGGACCTCGCTGGGTGACCCTTGGGCCAGCCACCGTCTCCCAGCCCAACCTACCTCACAAGGTTGTTGTGCGGATTAAATGAAGCTGCAAGGGGAAATAACCATGTACGGCACCTCGAGCTCCTTCGAAGAAAAGGTGGGCTATACTGCACATGCCATAAATAAATGTTTCCAGCGCAGTCCTAAAACCCACCGCGCTCAACTGGGCTAATACTCCAGCACGGGGTTAGTCAGCTTTGATTGCAGACCTAATTTAATTTACAGTAGTTCTTTTTGGCCACGGGTGCCGTTCACGCCGAGCACGGCCAAGCCTACATCCAGCGTGCCTGCTGAACCTCCGCTGCCCTTAGGAACCCCTGAACTCTCGCTACGTGGAGGCGGCAATGTGAGCTAGCGCAAGCATAGGCTCCGCACTCCCGGCACAAACTCCCAGACAGCCTGCAGGGGATCTCCTCCCGCCGCGGCCGGTTCCACTTCGCCCAATGGCTGCCTCTCTCGTGCGTCATGCGCCCCGGAGACCCAGACGCCCCGGCGAAGCCGCGCGGGACTGGACACCGTCTGGACACCAACTCTTTGCGCGGCGCAGGGGCAGAAAACAGGGGAGAGGGTTGGTGGGATGCCCTCTTCTCCTATAAAACGGGGAGGGTAATATGAAGGCCAAGGGAAGCCTTCGCGGTCGAAGGCCAGGATGTTTCGTCCGCCCGCTTCTCCGCCTAGCCTGGCGGGGTGTGGGACGAGCAAAACTGGAACAGGAAGAATAAAGGTGCGTTTGTGCATCCGGTAGGTACCGGTAGGTGCCCTCTAAGGCAAGCAAGGGGCACTGAGGGCAAGGAGTCGGAGGACTGCGAGCCCAAGCATGCTTACTTGGGAGGAAACGCCGCTGGAATGACTGGAATTTACTTCCGCGTAAAAATGCAAAGGTGCATTTACGTGAAAGCAACACCAATGAACGCGCGGGGGCTTTATTCTGAGTAAACACGGCCAAGATCATCTGACATTGCCTGGTTTACAGGAGCCCTCTGGCAAATCTTAAAACATCCCCTGTCGACATACACATATCACGAATTTATATTTTATTAAAAAATGTACTGCTATATAATCAAAAATATAAAAGCGATGCGCAATATCTATATTTAATAAAAGCACGCGTATATTATGTAAGTAGATGTATAAATATATTAACTATCCATCTATACATATACATATACATATACATATACATATACATATACATATACATATACATATACATATACATATACATATACATATACATACATACGCACCATATACTGTACTTTCTGCTGGGACTGGGAGCTGTTGATTTAAAACGATAGCTCCCCCACCCCAACCCTGAAATTGTGGACAATTTCAGATTATGTATAGATAAGGCCCCTGACCCTCTAAATACGGTGAATCAAGAGTTAAACAGGACCGGCTGTTTACAAACCCGAATTTCTCCGACTACGATGATGGGTTTGTAAGAGGCTGGATGGAGTTGAAAGGCTATTTCTTTCAGCGTAGATTGGAGAGAGCGAATTTCTTCCAAGGAGAAATGTGAAGCGGGGGCAGGAATATCGCTGCTGGCTCCCGCACAGCCCCCGCCATTAATCATCCGTTTACTAGAGTCACCATCCCCAGTCACAAAAAAGGGGCATGTCAGATGTTAGGTGGCGGTTTCCCCCGACTTCCCCAAACCCCGGGAATGCCCTGTTTCCTATTTTCTCCCTCGAACATCACCATCTCCAGAAGTTAGGAAGCGGGCCCTGTTGGGATGTCCCGTGGAAACCAATGGCGCTTTTTGACAGCCCCTGTCCCGGCGGAATTCAGTTCCGCCGGTTGCAAGGGGACTTCGCTCCCTCGGGAAGCGCTGCGCCCAAAGGAAGGCAGCCCGGAGAACAAGCAGGGAAGCGGCAACAGGAGCGAGCGAGCAGCTGGCCGCGCTCTGTCCCAGCGAAGCTTGCGCGAGAGATTCCTCAGCCGCGAGCGGCACAATCGAGGCCAGGGATAGAGAAGCGGAGGAAAGAGAAAGAAAAGAGTTTCAAACACCCCATTTAAAAATAAAAATACAAAATGCAAGGACTCTACCTTGATCCACAGACCTCATGATGTGATGGTAGTGCACCAGCCGGCACGCCGTTTCTCTCTGCATTTGGATGGTTGTAAAGCTATTCTATGCAGAGAGAGAGAGAAAGAAGCAAAGATATATATATATATATGGATGTAGGTGCTCTTCTCTAGACCATAGGCGCGCAGCGGGCAGCCCTGCTGCTGCAGCTGACCGGCCGCTTTCGCGTGGAGGGTCCGCGCGTGGGTCCTGGGAGCGCGCGGAGGGCGCTTCTTCTGCGTGCCCCGAGAGGAGGGTAAGTCGAGAGGGAAAGGCCACTTCCTTCCCTGCGCCGAGTGTTTATAGTCGTTGAATGCTGTAAAATAACGGGATTCCCTCACTGTTTCCTCCTGTTTATGCCCAGCGCCATGGAAACCCTTGGATCGGCTCCATCTCCTAAACGGAGGGCTTTCCTGCAAACTTCCACACTCAGGAATCCATGACGTCTCCCTGTGCCGAAGCCAAAAGGCGGCCCTGTGGCTTTCCTCTCTCTCTCTCTCTCTCTCTCTCTCTCTCTCTCTCTCTCTCTCTCTCTCTCTCTCTCTCTCTCTGCACAAGCGCCCGATTGTTGAGCGGAGAGAAGAGGGGGGAAAGAAGAGGAGGAAAAGAGGGCGCACGAAGGGGGAGAGAGAGAAGATGATCGAGGAGTTTTCTTGCTCTCTCAGCACCTTTAACCCCCAGTCTCAAAAAATAAATAATAACAACAACAACAACAACAACAACCACAACCACTGCAGGAAAACCTTTCAACTTGTCAGCTTATTTTTCAAAAACACCAATAAAATTCCAGGGGAATCTGATCCTGCCGAAGCTGAGCATTCATCTAAAGACAATTGTCACCACTACATTTACTGCATTCTGTTCATACCCCCACATTTTAACATCTTGAAAAAGTTCAAGGCTGTCTACAGGGTCCTTCCGCTGCATTTTTCCCCCTTACAACAACCCTGAGAGGGAGGCTGAAAGGGAGGAGCAGAGATGGTTTTAAAGGGGAAAGAGGCAAATTAATGGAAGATAAGGCTAAGCAGGGAGCGGGTGGCACTGAGGTCTAAACCACTGAGCCTCTTGGGCTTTCTGATCAGAAGGTCGGTGGTTCGAATCCCCGCGATGGGGTGAGTTCCCATTGCTCTGTCCCAGCTCCTGCCAACCTAGCAGTTTGAAAGCACACCAGTGCAAGTAGATAAATAGGTACCGCTGCGAGAGGAAGGTAGTTGGCGTTTCTGTGCACTCTGGCTTCCATCATGGTGTTCCGTGTGCCAGAAGTGGTTTAGTCATGCTGGCCACATGACCCGGAAAGCTGTCTGTGGACAAATGCCAGCTCCGTTGGCTTGAAAGCAAGATTGAGCACTGCAACCCCATAGTCACCTTTGATTGGACTTAACCGTCCAGGGGTTACTTACCTTTACCTTTTTACTAGGTCTCTGAATCCTAGTTGCTGAGAATCACAAGTGAGGAGAGTTGCTGCTTCGCTCTATGCCTGCTGGCTAGTTGGCCGTGGCATCTGGTTGGCCAAGGTGAGAACATGATGTTGGACCAGATAGGCTCTTCTGAAGTTCTTAAAGTCATCCAATGAGCTACATGGCTGTGTGCGGATATCAACCTTGGCCTCTCCAACCATTGCACCATAGGGCTCACCATGAGATTTGAGGCCCCTTGGAAAGCTATGGGACACATAGTCTGGCCTTTGGAGGACCCATTGAATTCAACTGGACTTCCAGAAACCTACACACTGGTAGGATTCCAGTCATAAGTGCCAGTGAACCAGATGCTTAAATCTCTATTGTTGATGAAATGAGATGCTTCAGTTGGACTGGATTCTGACCCAGCTGTAAATCAATCAGCTGCTACTTCTTCTCTGTTCCAGTCTAGCAATTTTCTGAAACGAAACACCATTCCTTCCATATTTCTAGTGACAGGATGGGAGATATTTACTGGGGAAAACTTAAATGAAGAGTGAGGTAGGTGAGAATCTATTGGTATTTGGAATCTTTTTTAAGTTTTGAAAGATCTACCCAACCCTGAACATCAACCTATCTTCACCAAATATAGCTAGAGAGCATAAACACCAGCTCCTAGGGGCCGAGGCATTTTCACCCCCCAGTGTTTTGTTTTTGAGGAGGCCAGGCCCCCTCAGTCTCCAGAGGACATTCATCCCCGTTCCCTGACTCCTTGTGACATCATGTGCAAGATGTCAGGACGTCCAACAATGTCACATGTGTGATGTCAGGGCGTAACATCAAGCCCCTTCAATCATCTTGAGAAGATGGCACCTCTGATTGCAGAATGTCCAACAGTTTTCACTAAGTGAGATAGTAAAATGACCAAGCTTCACATTCTGAAGCATTTTATCCAAGGACCAAGCTGGGGACAAATAGCAGAGGCTGCTGTCATTTTGTCCTGCTTGTATGCCTAATTAGAAATCTGGCTGGCCACTGAACAGAAGAAGCACCTGCTGGATCAGACCAGTGGGTCGTCTAATCTGACCGGCAACTGGTATTCTGAAGTATTGCTGTCTCCAACAGTGAAGGCAGAGCAGACATTGTGGCTAGTAGCCACTGAGAGCTTTACCCTCCACAAAGTTGTCTAATCCTCTTTTAAAGCCATCCAAGTTGGCAGCCAACCTGTGGAAGCGAGTTCCATAGTTTAACTTGTAAAGAAGTACTTTCATAGTCCCAAGCTTGGTGTTTTTATTCCATTGATACTGCATTTTTATCCTACACTTTCTCTGAGAAACTGAGGGGGGTGTATATGAGTCTTCCTCTTCTACTTTTGCCCTCACAACAACCCAGTGAGGAAGGCTAGGTGAAGAGATTGCGATCACTCAAGGACCTTCTTGACAGAGCAGGGACTTCTGAACCCAAACCTCCCCAGACCTAACCCAACACTCTTAGCTATTATACCACACTAGTATGTATTATAGATTATGTTATATTCAGACTATTGTCATATATGTATATATTTGTGGAATGTTTACTTTCCTGCAGAAGAGAGCTTTTGCATATCAGTTTGTTGTAACACACATCTTCTTTTTCTGGATTTATTACTTTGCAATGGTCTCCCATTCCCATAAATACTGCACTAGGTTTTTTTAATTTTTTAAAAATCTACATTATATTGTTGCATGCTGCCCTGGAATCTGATTCAATGAAGGGCAGTACAGAAATGTTTTAAATCAATCCTTCAATAAGTAATCAATAGAGCCCATAAGCAAATCCTTCGAAAGCAGGCAGAAATCCATATTCTCTTTCTCGGGTTTCTATACCATTCTTTAACTGTTATGAATACATGGCCAAACACTTGAACTATTTAAACCTCTTGTTCTGTTCTCCTAATGCCTGCGGCTCACAAGAATCCCCGTTCAATCTTAAGCGAGCACTGAAGGACTGAACAATGGAAGCCATTTTATACAGTGGTACCTTGGGTGAGCTTCCGTTGCTCGGTCCCTGCTCCTGCCAACCTAGCAGTTCGAAAGCACGTCAAAGTGCAAGTAGATAAATAGTTGCCACTCTGGTGGGAAGGTAAACGGCATTTCCGTGCGCTGCTCTGGTTCGCCAGAAGCGGCTTAGACATGCTGGCCACATGACCCGGAAGCTGTACCCCGGCACCCTAAGCCAATAAAGCGAGATGAGCACCGCAATCCCCAAGTCGACCACGACTGGACCTAACGGTCAGGGGTCCCTTTACCTTTACCTCGGGTTAAGAACTTAATTCGTTTCGGAGGTCCATTCTTAACCTGAAACTGTTCTTAACCTGAAGCACCACTTTAGCTAATGGGGCCTCCTGCTGCCGCTGTGCTGCAGCTGCACGATTTCTATTCTCACCCTGAAGCAAAGTTCTTAATCCGAGGTACTATTTCTGGGTTAGCGGAGTCTGTAACCTGAAGCATCTGTAACCTGAAGCGTTTGTAACTCGAGGTACCACTGTACAAGGTGAGACCATCTGCCCATCTACTAACCTGGTTCATGTCCATTACTATTGATTAATGATTCTCTGAGGTTACAGGCAGAAGAGATCTCTCCCTTTACTTGCTACCAGATCCCTTATGGTGCCAGAGATTGAACCAATGGCACCCAGTGCATGTGAGCAAGTGGGGCACTGCCCCACCAATCTCTGCCTGCCCCCAGCCAGCCTCCACTTGCCTGTCAGTTTCCTCTTCCTTAGGCCCAGTGTTGCCCTTATAGAACACAGGAGAGGGACAAACCTGCCAATGAACTTGGATTCCAGCTGCACAAACTGTGGGCTGCTGGCTGCCACAAGATGAGACCTTTTTCCATCCTTCCTCTCCTTGGTGCCCAAAATGCATTCTGTGGAGTTTCTGCTGCTGGTTTTGTTGTGGTGGGGTTTGTGTAGTAGCAACTGGATCGGAGGTGAGGGGGAATGTGGCGCCCCCTCCTCTGCTGTGTCACTTTTGGAAGCGCTAAGGTGGAAATGCTCCGGTGCCCAGGGGGGCTGAGTTATGTAACACAACCTCTGCTGAACTCTAAAAAAGCTGCACAAGGCAGCCTGCATAAGCTCAGCTGAGGAGGAAGGGGGGAGACCTGAAATGTAATGGATGTGTAACAAGGAGAGGAAGCGAAGGTTCTCAAAACTGAAAGGGGGGCGGCGGTTTAAATCTGTCCCATTTTAATGATTCTCATAGTTAATTCCTAAAGAAGGCATGTTGTGGGTTATATCTTTACATGCAGTAATTATTGATGCATATTAGTTATTAAATTTCGTTTTTTCCCCCGAATAAAACTCCAACCTAATTATTAAATTTCTATACTGCCCTTCATTCAAGGATCGTATGGCACTCACTATACAATATAAAAGCACAAAATTACATAACATAGTAACAGACAATTATGATACCATCTTCTTATGGTTTAAAAGGCCTTTTTAATTAGCCAAAGGTTTGGAAGAAGAGAAATGTTTTTGCCTGCTGCTTAAAGATATAAATAATAAATTAATAATAATAATAATAATAATAATAATTTCTTTATTTATACCCTGCCCATCTGACTGGGTTTCCGCAGCCACTCTGGGCGGCTCCCAATATTAAAAACACGATAAAATATCAACCATTAAAAACTTCTCTAAACAGGACTGCCTTCAGATGTCTTCTAAAAGTCAGATACAGTGCTACCTCGGGTTACAGACGCTTCAGGTTACAGCCTCCGCTAACCCAGAAATAGTACCTCAGGTTAAGAACTTTGCTTCAGGATGAGAACAGAAATCATGCTCCGGCGGCATGGCAGCAGCAGGAGGCCCCATTAGATAAAGTTCTTAACCCGAGGTACCACTGTAGTTGTTTATTTCCTTGACATCTGATGGGAGGGCGTTCCACAGTGTGGGCGCCACTACCAATACGGAATGAAGGTGCCCACCGAGCTTCCCTGGGGAGAGCATTCCACAAACAGGGAGCCACTGCAGAGAAGGCCTGTTCTTACTTTACCACTCTTTGAACCTCTTGTGGAGGAGGCACACAAAGAAGGGCCTCAGCTGATGATTGGAGGGACTGGGTTGGTCCATATGGGGAGAGATGTCCCTTGAGGTATTGCGATCCTGTGCCTTTTAAGGCCTTATAGGTCAAAACCAGCACTTGGAATTCGGCCTGAAAACCACTGGGAAAGAGTCCAGCGAAGAAGAGTCTATTTCTTAAGGAGGTTTTGTATCCCTTTCCCCAGTCCTGGAAGGAGAAAACAATTCAGCTCTGAAAGGCAGTTAGCCCAGTGCTCTTAATTCAAGCACAATGACCTAAGTCTGAATTTCATTTGCATTGTGTTGCACCGGTTGTGAATGATGTTTATGTGGAAGCAGAGGAGTAATTGACTGTACGTTCTAGCTAATGTAGGTTTTACATTCGAGACTTACTGAAGCACACACACACACACACACACACACACACACACATCTATTTAAAAGTCGCAACTGAAAACACCATTGTTTTGAATAAAGCTATGCACAAATAAATCAGTCAGCAGGTGACTCCAAAAACAATGGGTGCAAACCAGCCAAAACATGAGCACTTCTGTGATTTCAAACACAAGCTTAACTCTCTGCAGTTGAAATCAATGAGACTCCCTTACACCACTTGCCTGCCATTACTCGCACCCAATGCATTTTTCAAAATAGCAAAGCATTAGAAAACACCAGATAAATTTATTACTTGAGTGGGAGACAATGGAGGAAACAGTAAAACCGACAATGATAAGTTGGGCTAGCGACATTGGACACAATATTGATTTTATACTATGGGAACAACAGTGGAAAGTAAATATAAGATTTATGGCATGCTATACATTAAGAGAAAACTTTGTGGAGATGCAGCATAGGTGGTATCTGACACCCAACAGATTAGCAAAAATGTCAAAATCAATAAAAGGTGAGTGTTTGAAGTGTAAAACAACAGAAGGAACCTTCTACCACATGTAGTGGTTGTGTAGCATAATTAAAAACTATTGGGAAATTATTTATACTGAACTTTAAAAAAATGTTTTAAAAATCTCTTGTTAAAAACCCAGAAGCACTACTGCTGGGGTTAATAACAACAGAAGTTTCCAATAAAGAGAGACATTTGTTTCTATATGCTACAATGGCCACCCACGTATTATTAGCACAAAAATGGAAAACAGACAAAGTGCCAACAAAATAAGATTGGCATATTAAACTGTTAGAATATGCGGAGTTAGCAGGGGTGACCACTAGAATAAGAAACCAAAATGATGAAAGATATAAAGAGGACTGGATACTATTTGCAGGAAATATGTAAAAGTATTATAAGCCAACAATTTACCTAGCAGGATGGTAAAATTTTCAGCAGAGTAAGAAATAAAGTATATAAAGTGTCTGCGATAGACAGAGTGAACTAAGAAAACACAAGGAAAAGGGGTTAAAAGGAACCATGGAAAGGGAGGAATAGGAAGTCAGTGAATGTTTTCTGATCTTTTGTCTATTGTTCAAAATCTTTGAAAGGGAAGATTTTTCTTTGTTGTATCGTTTTTTGTTTCTGCTTTGTTGATGTGGAATGTTATCAGAAAAGCAAAGAAATAAAATATATATTTTTAAAAAACACCAGATAAAATTTACATTAGAAAGAGCACTTTGGAAACCTCTCTTTACAAGGGTATTTCTATAAGGCAGGAACTATTTACAATCTGCAGAAACTATCATGGGTACAACAAACACAAACAGCAGCCATTATACACCAGAGGCTATTCTATTGGCTACAATGGAATGCTTCTGTCAAGACTTGTGCCAGCAGCAGGAACTCGGCATCAGGGAAGGCCTCTGTGCTCTCTGGGCGCCATGTTGGTGACTGTGGCGTTTGTCTGTTGTTTTGGAAATGTCTGTACAGGGGGAGAGAAGGAGTTAATAGGTAGACCAATAGACTGAGACTAAGGGGACTGAGACTAAGGGGAGAACCTGGTTGGTGGCAGCAGATTAGTGGTGTATGGGTCAATAGTCCATGATACGACTGGGGGCTGCATACGAATGCCACAGTGACCCCTGAAGATTCCAGAATTCTAGTCAGCATTCCTCCATCCCCATTAAAGACAATTGTTTTTAAGAAGGGAGGACTTTACCATGAGCAGCAAGGCTAGAAATGGGGCAGCGGGGAGGGGGTGTAATAAGATGAAGGCAGGGGAGCTTAAATCTCATGGAAAGGAATAGGACACTCACATTTAAATAGGCATCATTGATTTCAATGCGATGGGGGACACACGATATTCTATTTACATGGATGTAGAAAAGACGTACAAACCAGTACATGCTACCATGTGAAAAGCAACATGTGTATCTGTTTTACTGCATATTATATGTCCATTTGGAAGTCATAGCAAGAAATGCCCCATGTTTGTTTGTTTGCATGTGCCCCAAGGTAAAGAACTCTGTACATTTCAAATTATCCTATGAGGATTTCCCACAACTATTTTTTTAAGAGGCAATGCTTCGGCACAGAAAGCATGCAAATGAAAGCAGTACAGTGGTACCTCAGGTTAAGTACTTAATTCGTTCCGGAGGTCCGTTCTGAACCTGAAACTGTTCTTAACCCGAAGCACCACTTTAGCTAATGGGGTCTCCTGCTGCTGCTGCTGCTGCTGCTGCTGCCGCCGCACAATTTCTGTTCTCATCCTGAAGCAAAGTTCTTAACCCAAGGTAATATTTCTAGGTTAGCGGAGTCTGTAACCTGAAGTGTATGTAACCTGAAGCATATGTAACCTGAGGTTCCACTGTAGTAGAACTTGCTCCAGAAAACCCTGAAACGAGCTTGCATGCAAATAAAAGGCAAGCAGTAGTCTTGGAGCTGAACATGGCTGAGAGTGACATCATACAGTAACTCCACATTGTCCTTGGTGAAGAGTGACCACTTCATGGTGTGGCCACTTTGAGGAGATGATAGAGGTGCTTCCTACATGCATCCTTTCATCTGAGTTGGCAACTGAGCTATGTGGTATGTCATAAAGGCATATGACTATGTGAGACGCCTTCAACTCTGAGGGTGTATTCAAAACAGCAGCAGGTTGCAGTGGCATAGCGTGGGGGGTGCAGGGGGGGCCGGCCGCACTGGACGCAACATCTGGGGGGCGCGCGCTCGCACTCACAGCTCTCTGCCCCTACCTGGCTCACTCACTCTCTCTCACGGGTTAGGGGGCGCAAATTACTTGCCTTGCCCCGGGTGCTGACAACCCACGCTACGCCACTGGCAGGTTGCTCCCATGCAATTGCCGGCATTCTCACCCAAAATTGTTTCAGGATTTCCTGAGGAAAGCACTTCTTCCCGCATTCACCGGAGGGTTCATTCACTCACGTCTCAAGTACCCTCCGTAGCATTTTTTTTAAAAAAACGGCTGTGAAAAATCTTCGTATAATAATTTAAAATGCACCAGGGAGTGCTTTGCTTCAGGACAAATGCGAACAAATGAGGGTCATTTCCTGCTGTGACTTTCAGATGCACAAATATGCAGTAAAATAGTTCAGGGTCCTTGCCCTGGTGCTGCCTGTTGATGGTCCCTGCTTAAAAGCTTGCAAGAACAGCTTTCTGGGGCAATCTTTCCCATTATCATAAACTGAATAGCCCTTCCAAGTGAAACAAACACACACACACACACACACACACACACACACACACACACTGGTGTTGCATTGCAATATTTCTTGCAATAATTGTGTTTAAGCTAAGATGAAGACTGTAAAAGGGATAAGAGCAGCACATGCATGAGACAGTGGACATAATGTATTTCAAACATCCAGAAAACTGAAAGGATTTAGAAACATTCAGGTTTCACTAAACAAAGAAAACGCATTCGGCCTACTAGAATGAGTAACACCACTGGGAAGAGAAGTAGCGCAGAGGTAAATGTCAGTAAGCTCTATTGTACTGGCCAAAGGCCATGACTAAACCATACAAACACTGTCAGGAAAAGAAGTATCTATGTAACTGTATATAAAAAAGCAGAGCCACTACCTAAACCGTCAAAATCCTACAGTGCAGATGCATGCATAAATAGGGGCTCCACACATAATACAACATTTTCCCTATCTTTAGACCCCTGAATCTCCCTTATAGTTTACTGCAATTTTGTCCAGAATGAGAATAAGGTTCCTTCAGAGGTCGTGTGAATGTAAAAATATTGATGGCGGGGGTATAACACCTTTTATGTTGAGAAGGGACATTTTTTATAAGATCAAGGGGAACTGAGCAGGTGTGTTATCCTGCATGAATGTGATATTGAACATCTGGAGGGTGATGCTGACCAGAAAGGAAAGACTAGGACTAGTATAGCAACTCCTGGCATTGCTCAGGGACAGGGGGGTCTCATAAACCAACATGTTTCCCATAGTGAATGGAGAATGCAGGCTGCCCAGGTGGAAAGATCTGCCCTCGCATTCCTGCATTACAACTGGGAGAATCCCCTTTCCGCGGTTAGGACACTTAGTTTGGCCTCCCTCGGCCAGGACAGATTTAAAAATACATTGTCTTTCTTTAAATAGCCCAAAACTCCATCTGCTCCTGGTGGTTCACATGACAGAGATTTCTTAAAATATCCATTTTCCACCAGTGTCCTCTCTCTCTCTCTCTCTCTCTTTTTTCCCCCAAGTTTGAAAAATGCTGAATCCTGCTACTCCAATCCAGCTCCAGAGAGGAGGATTGGCGCAAGAGATTGCCTTCCATAAGACTAGCATTCCCCAACCAGCCCAGCATCTGACAACCTTCCAAGCGCTCCTGGAGAAAGCCAGCGAGAGAAATGTGGATCCTCCACAGGCTTCTGCTCTGCCGCTGAGTTAAAACTTTCCGGATGGAACCTTTTGTTTCTGGCCTTGCTTCAGGAGACCTGAGAGTGACCATGGACTGGCAAAAGAACTAGTTCAGATGTTGCATAACCCTCAGGAACTCCAAAGGAGTTTCCCTAGAAACCAGAAGAGTTTTCTATATAGTTATAGATTTCAATTCCTTCTCAATGGAAGGCCAGATGCCTCCCCCGCTTTTTTCCTTTCTTTTTTTAGTAACACAAAAATGGGTTTTATTTTTGTAGGAAGCAGAAAAAAGAGGCTATTTATTCCCCCTTCCTTCAAATGTTCCCCCTGTCACCATTTCTCCCAAATATTGGATTAGCTGCTTTCCATCTGCACTGGGTCTCCTGTCCCCTTGTTAGAGGTGGGCTTGGGTCAAACGAGGACAAATTGTTGCTTCGTTGCCCCAGGTGTCCCTTCGCAGGGTCAGGCCTCTTCTGAGTTGTCTGCTAGAGCAGAGACCCTCCTCACAAAGCCTCATTATTGCTGCTCTTATTCCATAGAAAGCTGTGGTCAGAAGCTTGTTGTTTTGTTCTTTTCCTTGCACCAAGTTAGTTGAATAAATGGAAGCTTAGATTTGCAAGGTTGGAAGGGACCACAAGGTTCATCTGGTTCAATCCCCTGCAATGCAGGAATCTTTCGCTCAATGTGGGGCTCAAACCCACAACCCTGAGATTAAGAGTCTCGTGCTCTAAACAGTTCTGCAAATTATCTAGTTAGGAATTATCAGCATCTGCAGACTCCAGGGTCATTTCAGTTGCCAAACAGTGTATTTTGCTGCAGAAATGGAACCCCAGTGGGACCAGGTCTTGTTGTATAATAAAGTCGCTAGCATTAAGCAATGACAGCTTTGTGGTTATGGAGCATATATGCAACCTAGACAGCATCTTAAAAAGTAGAGACATCACCTTGCCAACAAAGGTCCATATAATAAAAGCTATGGTTTTCCCAGTAGTGATGTATGGAAGTGAAAGCTGGACCATAAAGAAGGCTGATCAACGAAGAATTGATGCTTTTGAATTATGGTGCTGGAGGAGACTCTTGAGAGTCCCATGGACTGCAAGAAGATCAAACCTCTCCATTCTGAAGGAAATCAGCCCTGAGTGCTCACTGGAAGGACAGATCCTGAAGCTGAGGCTCCAATACTTTGGCCACCTCATGAGAAGAGAAGACTCCCTGGAAGAGACCCTGATGTTGGGAAAGATGGAGGGCACAAGGAGAAGGGGACGACAGAGGACGAGATGGTTGGACAGTGTTCTCGAAGCTACAAACATGAGTTTGACCAAACTGCAGGAGGCAGTGGAAGACAGGAGTGCCTGGCGTGCTCTAGTCCATGGGGTCACGAAGAGTCGGACACGATTAAACAACAACAACAACAACAACAACATGCTCAATATTAGCTGTGGCACACAAGATCCCAAAGTGATTTAACACTGAAGCTTGTAATATGTCGACTTCCCTCAACTGGCATTGTGGCTCTACTATGTCAGGCAGAGGTTTTTCCCATCAGTTCCCACCTGACTTTTTAAACTAGAAATGCTGTAATTTGAACCAGGGACCTTTTCTAGATGCAAATGATATACACCCTTGGGCAAATTAACTGAAACAAATCATGTTTTCCATTTTACTTGTAATCCTGTAAAAACAAACACGAAAAGTCAGTTGATCATTATGGTGTCGGAAGCCTGCAGCCAATAGAAGGAATGATGCGCTCACCACAATATATTGAGGTTCTACAAAAGAGTGTCATTCCAGAGCTGGAAAAGAGGTATCCTGACGGTACTGGGATATTGCAGCAGGACCTAGCCCCCTGTCACACATCGAAAGTGGTGAAGAAATTCATGACAGAGCAGCAAATACAGGTACTTGATTGGCCAGGGAATTCCCTGGACGTAAATCCCACTGAGAATTTGTGGGCTATATTGTTCTCGTCCACAATTTTCCCCACATTTCAAAATCAATATTGTGACCCAAATCTTGAGACCATTTAATCATAATCGTCTTTACTTCTTCATCCTTTGTATGCCATTCCAGTAATAACTTATACATTCTCGACAATGTTTTCCTTTTACTATACAACAACTCAGTCTCTATTTTTGATTTGGTATTACAAAAACCATTCTTATTATCCTCTTTAAATACATCCTGCAATTGGTGGTACTGTAACCAATCTGATAGCTTTCCTCTTAATTCTTCAAATGACTTAAGCTTTAATTTGTTATCCACTTTCCATCAACAAATCTTTATATGTAGCCCAAGAACTTTCCATATTTTTCTATTTCACCATGAAAGCTTCCAATGGCGAAAGCCACCATGGGGTTTTGCGTTCTAATAATGTTTTGTATCTATTCCAAACCTCATAGATTGATTTTCTTATAGTGTGGTTTAAATTAAAATTACTGCATGTACAGCACTTAAGGAAAATTTAATGAAGATGATGTATAGGTGGTATTTGACTCCATCTAAACTTGCTAAAATGTATAGAAATCAAGACAAGGAATGTTGGAAATTAAGGAAAAGAAGGGGAATTTCTTCCATATGTGGTGGACCTGTACTAAGAGTAAAGTCTACTGGGATATGATATACAATGAATTGAAAAAGGTTTTTAAAAATACCTTTATCAAAAAACCAGAGGTGTTTTAGTTAGGTATAATTGGAGAAGAAATTCCCCAAAAAAATATAAATTCATTTTTGTATGCCACCACAGCCACGATGATACTTTTAGCCCAGAAATGGAAGCAGCAGGAACTTCCAACACTGGAAGAATGGCAGACTAAAATGATGGAATATGCAGAACTGGCGAAGCTGATGGGGAAGATCCGAAACCAGTGCGACGAGCTGTTTGAAAAGGACTGGAGTAAATTTAAACAATATATGAGAGAACATTGCAAACATTTGAAAACGTTTGCAGGTTTGAGTTAAAATATTTTGTAATGTTAATTTTTGGAACCTCTTTACAATTATCAAGGTAAATTTTATAAGCATGAAAGAAGGTAAATAGGTTGATATATAAAGGCTAAGTTGTAAGTGAATATTTATGAAAGACAAGGACTAGGACGGGGGAGTTGAGGCTCAGTTTGAGCAAGGAAGAAGAAGAAGAAGAAGAAGAAGAAGAAGAGGAGGAGTTTGGATTTGATATCCCGCCTTTCACTCCCTTTAAGGAGTCTCAAAGCGGCTAACATTCTCCTTTCCCTTCCTCCCCCACAACAAACACTCTGTGAGGTGAGTGGGGCTGAGAGACTTCAAAGAAGTGTGACTGGCCCAAGGTCACCCAGCAGCTGCATGTGGAGGAGCGGAGACACGAACTATAGGTGATGTTGTGATTTTAACGGATTGTGATTATGGTAAAAATAATGTAAACTCAATAAAAAATATTATATATATAAAAAGAATTTGTGGGCTATATGCAAAAGTTGCCTCTTTGCTGTAGACTGTACGACTATGGAGAAGCTCATTCAGGCGCTGATTCAAGTGTGGTACAGGGATCCGAAAATCAACAGTGACTGTTCAAAACTAGTAGACTTCCTGCCAAACCATGTTCAAATGCTACTTAAAAATAGCAGAGGTCATATCCATTACTAATGTACATATATGTGAGGTTTTTTACATGTATATATGAGTTTTGTACAATAAACTACACTGTTTGTTTCAATTAATTTGCACAAGGGTGTAGGCGCACTCCCTGCTTTTACCCAGGGACAAAGGAAGAAAAATGCTTAAGGGGCTGGATTTAGCTCATGGCTGCCAACTGGCCATCCCTGACCCACCTCACTCAGTGGGAAAAGGCTCTGCAGCAGGATGCAAAGACATGTTCAGGAAAGCAAAGCAATGACTCCGTATTGCCACATTATTTTTTTCTCAGGCTCTTTAGAAGATCAGCTCTCAAGGTTTCCTGAGGATGTGCTCCCAAAACCTTCATGGTAGCTCTTTGGGGCTTATCATAACAGCCAACTCTGTTTTCCATTTGCAAGAGCATTCCTGTTTCACAGCAACAATAAGTAATTTTGACAAAAGACACTCACCCTTCCAAAGTAAATAACCCACAAAGACTCTGCCGTTGTGCGCTATTGAGGACAGATCATAAACCAAATCCACATGAGTGGAGAGTTCCGAGCAAAGAATATATAGTAAGCGCAGTTCATAAAGGGAATTTCCAGCCATAACAAAGGTGTACCCAGAAGTGTCCTACCTGAAAGGTTGCCTGGTCATAAGAACATAAAAAGCCTTTCTGCATCAGACCAAAGGCTTATTTAGTCCTTCATTCTGTTCTCACAGTGGCCGCCAGAGGCCTGTGGTAAGGCCACAAGCAGGACTCATGAGTGCAACAGCTTTTGTCCACTCATCATCCCTAGCGATGGGTACTCTGAGGTATCTCGCTTCTGATACCGGAGACAGTGCATTCCCCGAACCCCTGGCCTACCTGGGGCAAGTCAGTATGCCAAGTAAGTCCAAACTGAAGCACAGCCCCTCAGGGATCCTGGAGCATCCAAGCTGAGGTCCATCAACATGGCAGTCGGGCAGACACAGCACCTCAGCTCTGCTTCTCTTTTTGTGCTTTGCATGTTGACTGCAGCATCTGGGCTTGAGGAGGCAGGTGACCCTCACCTGCTGTCACTGTCCAGTTCATGGTTGATCGAAATCCCGGCAGGCGTGGGAGCAGGAACGGGGGTCCAGAAGCCAGGAAGCCAAGAGTCCGAGGGTCAGAGAGCCAGGAGTCAAGAAGCCGAGGGTCCGAGGGTCATGAAGCAGGGGGTGAAGAAGTCAAGGGTCCGAGGATCAAGAAGCAGAGAGTGAAGAAGCCGAGGTTCAAGGATCAGGAAGCAAGAAGTCGAACGCAGCAAGGCAGGAAGTGTGTTGCTGTGGCAAAGAACTGAAGTGAAAAGCTGACCTTATATCCCTTCCCAGCTCTTGCCACTAGGTGCTGTGAGTTACCAATTGGCCTCACCTGTGAGGCCACGCCTTGCCTCTTCAGAACAAACTTAGAAAGGCCCCAGTCCTGCAAAGTCCTACTGGTCTCAGGGTCTGGCTCCTGCATGCACATCTGACATCTGCTTCAAGCCTACTCCAGCTGAGGAATTGCACACCTCCTCCCAGGCGTGCCGACTTGAATAAAATATTGGGGTGGGGTGGGGTGGAGTGGGCCAGGTAAGCCCCGCCCTGCATAATCGATCACATGGCACGATGCACCAACACCATTTGAATGGGAAACCCATCAACTTTGGAGGGGGCAGCCCCCCTCAAATATTTTATTGGCGGGTCCGTAGCCCCCTCAGCCCCTAGGTGTTGGCTCCTGTGCCTCCTCCCAGAGCTAGCATGGGCAAAGCAGCTCAGGACACCACAGCAGCAACAGAACCAAAGGAACAACACAGTGCAATATCCTCTGAGAGCATATGCCTTCTTGCTAAGCCATGGTTTGGCTTAGGGTTACATGCAAACGGAGCCATTTCGTGGGTGGTGGGAAAGCCATCTTGTCCCTTGCCTCAGGAAGCAAAATGTCTTGAGATGGCCTTGACAAGACTGAGCCCCCCCCCAAAAAAAGCATGATGTATAAAGGCAGCCCCTTGTGAACAGTTCAGGCCTTGAGTCTTTTTACTTCTTTCTGGAACCTCTTAAAACTTCCATAGATCCACTAGGGTTGTGGAAAACAGAAGCCCATCCCAGCCTTTAACCTAGCAGTAACCTGCTCTGGGGGGATTACCACTGTTGTGTTGTGATACTAGGGGGACACCCCACCCCCTGCCAACCCACCTGGTCGTAGGACAGTGGTCAATTCACTATGGAGATGGAACAAGTTCAGAATGGAACATCTGAATCAGCTGCGTTCAGTGGACAGCTTGTTCATAGGAAAGATTCAGTCCATTTTATGCAAAGCAAGAGGTTTACACCAAGGGATGATGGATTGTTTTTTTGTCTGTCTGGTGTTCTTTTCATGGGACGCTTGAGCCAACCAGAGTGGCTCGCTCGCATCTGAATTGCAATCGATAATTAGTTCTGATGACTTTCCTTCATGGGAGGCTTTTAAACAGCAGTTGGGTGGCCATCTGCCAGGGATTCTCTGTTGCAGAGGGTTGGATTAGATGATCCTTGGAATCCCTTCCAACTCTATAATTCTATGACTCATGTTCTGCGTGCAGACATGGAGGTTGCATTTTTTTTAAAAAAGCAAATATTCTGAAAGCAAAGCTTGTTTAGAAGGAAGGAGGGAAATCAGTATTCCAAATCAAGCCAAGGATTAAGAGGTTAGTTTTTAATCCAACATTATTTCATTCCGAGAGCTACAAAAACCCAAGCACTGTATTGTTTCTACATATTGTAGATCAGTGAAGCAGGATAGCCAAACACCGGAATTGTCTGGATAGGATCATTATCAGGGACACTGTGGTGTCTCAGAGGAATCTACTTGGAATAAAACCCATGAAAATCTATAATCAGCAGGATTTGGGAGCAGAGGGGTGGGGCAGAGCTGATTTTAGAGCTGGGACAGACTTCTGCAGAAATGTGGCAAAAGTTCATGATGCAAATGGTGAGCATTTTCAAACTGTGCTTTTGAACTTCATATTTAAAGGGTGGCTGTAAATGACTTAAATCATCTCAGTTGTGCATAGCAGCATGTGCACTACTTTGAAGACCTGACAATCAGCTGATCTGCAGGACTTCAAAAGGCAGCACTCTGCCTGGGGCAAAAGCAGGTCATCTGATGTCGTTGACAGGTGATTGAAAGGTGAGCAGCCCCTCCTGCATGTTAGACTTAGCCTGTGGGAGAGTTCTGCACCCACCACCCTGGTATAGGCATATTGGTTGTAAAAGATAATTTTCTATAAAGTGAAGGGACACAGGTGGCGCTGTGGATTAAACCACAGAGCCTAGGACTTACCGATCAGAAGGTCGGCGGTTCGAATCCCCGCGATGGGGTGAGCTCCCGTTGCTCGGTCCCTGCTCCTGCCAACCTAGCAGTTTGAAAGCACCCCCAAAAGTGCAAGTAGATAAATAGGTATCGCTCCAGTGGGAAGGTAAACGGCGTTTCCGTGTGCTGCTCTGGCTCACTAGAAGCGCCTTAGTCCTGCTGGCCACATGACCAGCTGTACTCTGGCTCCCTCGGCCAATAAAGTGAGATGAGTGCTGCAACCCCAGAGTTGATCACGACTGGACCTAATGGTCAGGGGTCCCTTTACCTTTACCTTTAAAAGATAATTTTCTATAAAGTGAGTGGTCTAAACAAACCAGCTCTCCAGGCACTGAGGCAGGAATCTGTCTCAGTTCTGCTAACAGAGATCGCTTTAACTGGAAATCTGGGACATTCTATATACAATGGGCCTAGAATCATGCCCAATATTTTAAAGTCAGACATCCATTTTTAAACAAGTTATAGGCATTGCCGCTTGAGGTCTTAACGACAAATACATTGTTGCTGGATATATGAATTGGAAATGTATGTAGCAAGTGAATTATTTGACCTGTTTGCCTTGTGAGAAGGCAGAAGTGAGGGAGTCTAGGCCAAGGAGAACCTATACCATGAGGACTCTACATTTCATATAATTGTTTAGTGTATTAAAAATGGGTACCTTGACCAAAAGGCAGTATATAAATCTAGTAAGTAAGTAAGCATATTATGATGCGTATGCAGTTTGCATAGATTCATATGGTAAGCATCATTTGGTAATGGATATTGCTTTGGGTTAGATACCATACTAAGACCTTTAGCAATGGTCATAGAATCATAGTCATAGAATTGTAGAGTCTAACCCCCTGCAATGCAGAAATCTCAACTAAAGAATCCATGACAGATGGCCATCTGACCTCTGCTTAAAAACTTCCAACAAAGGAGCCAGGCCTTGATATGTCTCACCTCCAGAGCCAGGGCAAACCAACAACATTATTTGCCTACGCAACCACCAGAAGGGTGCAGCCCAATCTGATACGCATTTACTCAGAAGTAAGTCCCATCATATTCAGTAATGACGAGCCACACAAGTGAGCAAGCATATGATTACTACTTGATCTGAGGCATGTTTGGTTAGAAGTAAACTGACCCGTATGTTCATAGGGTGCTCACAGGCTGTTCAGAGGGTTGCCATATTTCAGAAAGTGAAAAGTTGTTGAGCTTTTATGCCCCCCCTCCCCAAATGAAGTTTTTGAGCATATTGATCAACATATAATCAAGAGGTCAATTTTGCTAAGCTTTAATAAAATGCAGAAGAAAGAGCGGTGCCTCACAGTTATTCATAGTCAAGGCCACTTAAGGCTTAACGGACCAAAAACATTAAATTGTGCCCCCATGAGGCATGCTAAAGTGGCTTCCTCAGGTGGCAGAAGCGTAAGAGGTGGTAGCCAGCCTGCCCTACTACTTCTGGCATGTGGCGTTCCCTCTCCTCTTTTTAGTATTGCTATTAGGTAAATGTTATGTACTGAGTCGAATAGGATCCAAACTGCAGCAGTCTGATTGGTCCTAGAACAATAGGATCCAAAAGGCAGCAGTCTGATTGGTCCTAGAACAATAGGATTCAGAATGCAGCAGTCTGATTGGTCCTAGAACAATGCAGCAGTATGATTGGTTGGCAGGAACCACCCAATCATGCTCCAGATTGAAGTGAATCCACAACCTGATTGGCTTACAGTAGAATTCCGGAATTAGCCAATCATGTGCAGCCCATTGTGTAAGTAATGCATATAAGCAGATACTGTGAGGGGACTTTCATTCATTCCTCCTCACCACTATGAGCTGAATAAAGAGCATGAAATCACTTTGCGACTCTGAGTATATTTCAGTAAAGGTAAAGGGACCCCTGACCATTAGGTCCAGTCGTGGCCGACTCTGGGGTTGCGGCGCTCATCTCGCTTTATTGGCCGAGGGAGCCAGTGTACAGCTTCTGGTTCATGTGGTCAGCATGACTAAGCCACTTCTGGTGAACCAGAGCAGTGCACGGAAATGCTGTTTACCTTCCCACTGGAGCGGTACCTATTTATCTACTTGCACTTTTTGGGGTGCTTTCAAACTGCTAGGTTGACAGGAGCAGGGACCGAGCAACGGGAGCTCACCCCATCACAGGGATTCGAACCGCCGACCTTCTGATCGGCAAGCCCTAGGCTCTGTGGTTTAACCCACAGTGCCACCCGTGTCCCTATATTGCTATTATTATTTGTTAATTTTGTATGCCGCCGTTCATCCAAAGGTCCCAGATTGGTTCACAACATAAAAGCGCAAAACGAGTAGACAAAATACATAATAAAACAAAAACAAACCTGTGAAGGTCTTGCAGAGCGCTCCACCTCTCACCAAGTTTTGACAAGAGGGGAGCCATCCAGCAGTGGCGGAAGTGGGTGGCAAAGCAGGGGCAAGGAACGGCACATTCTTATTTTGCCTCAGGTGGCAAAATGGGATGGGCCGCCCCGACTGTGCCTACTGTAGAATGGCAGCTGCCACTGCTTCAAGTGACCTGCAAGCAGCGTGCGGTTGGTTTACTTTTTAAACATTTGAAAAATGTGCCATGGAAAATACAGGCAATATTTCCTTTAAATAATTCAGCCCATTGTTTTCATTCCCAAATAATGATAGAGATTAAACATGAGTCAGGTGGGAGTTGAATTTTAGAGAAATCAATGGGACAAGTTAGTTGCAATTATTATTTTTTCTGGAGCACTGCCACAATATTCTAAACGGTTGGAAGTACAGGAATGAAATCATTAGATATACTGTACTGCATAAAAACTAAGCTGTGAATTAGGTTTTACAGAGAGGATTCATGCGCAACATTGTCACTGAGCCACTGTCTCCATATGCATGTGTTTTCCCAATTAACCTTCCTTAGAAAGCCTTAGAAAACCCAGCTTTTTTGTGAATAAAGCAGTGTGGTTTCCCCCCTTCTTTTAAATGAAGGAGCTGTTATTTTAAAATCATGGCAAGAGGAGACAGAGTCTAACCTTAAATATGAGCACAATTTGCTATTCATTACCACAGCCGCTGACCACACCCTCCAGCTAATGTTGAATTTCACACATTTAATGAGCTCCATATTTGAAAAACACACACATGCACACGTGAGCCCTGTAAAATCTGATTTACAATGTTATTAAAATACCTGGCATTATGAAAGAAATTGTTTGAAAGTATGTATTTATGCAAAGAGGATTTTTTATTTTATTTTTTTAAAAAATGCAACAAAAAGAAATATGTATGCAACAACCGAGACATTAATTGGCCTGAAAAAAATAACCCTTCCCCCATCAACGAAAACATTCTTTCTAGCGCTGTATTTCTTTCAGCACTTCAAATTTAGCTGCTCCCTGCTTCAGTGGGCCAACAGGCTAAGTTATTTAAGGACGGAAAAGCCTTCACAATGTAATTGTCGATACTTGGGATGCTAAGTTAACTTGACAAGTCAGTTCATGATGCAGTCCAGGTTCTATAATTAGTGCGTTTCTTGCAACCGTAATAAAAACCCTCAGCATTAGGTCAGTTCTTGTCTGGGCTATTTAAGAGGTACCTTGCAATGCGCTTTGATTCAGGCATGTTCAGCTTTTATTGGATGTTAACACCTGATATTTCCTCCAGGCGTTGGTTTTACTGAACGCTTTGTTCTGTCCTCTCATTCTCCCCCCCCCCCGCCAGATCATCAACAGGAGCTGCCCTGAAACCAAGAACATTGGTGATGAGCATAAATCACTTAGCCGACAGCACAAAGGGGTGAACACAGCTGTAGCCTACGCATTGCTACAGCTACGGTAGAGGGAAAAATTTAAAACTACACAAGGTCTTTATTTTTGGTCAGCTAGAAATCTGTCCATGTGTAGATATGAATGAAGGTGGGGGCAAGACATTGCAAGGACCCCTGGTGAGTAGCAACGTACCCCAGTATGCTCTGCAGCCAGAAACTCATTGCACCAGTGGTGGGGGCAGCCAGAGTTGTGGGTTCAGGGCAGGATTTGTACCCACTGCTACTGTGTCCTGAAATGGAGCACTTTCCCAGTAGCAGTGAATGGGATTCTGTGATACATACATATATCGGGTCCTCCCTTAAAGAGGGCACATATTGTGGTGAGACCTGGAAAACCGACACCCTGTGTTGTGGGTGGGTACGATTAGTCAGCCACAACACCCGATTGGTAGGTCCCTCAAAGCTGGGTGCAATCTGGTCAATGGGACGCAGTCCAAACGGTTCGAGGGACCTATTTATGCCCATGCACGTGACCCAGAGCTTCCTCTTTTGGTGCGTGCATTCGGAACACCCGCCCACCTCTCCCTACTTTTAGGGCTTTGCGCTTGACCTTGCTATGCCGTCTTGTGTTGTCTGTTGTTGGGACTAGGGCACAGCAGGAATTTTCCCCACTTGGCTGATTGGCTGTTGCCATTTGGGTTTCGCCTGCCACGTAGCAAATCGTCACAACTTGTAAGGTTGTGGATGGGCTCTGGTTCAGGCGATAGGGATGGGAGAATGCTCTCGCCATCCCTGTGTGAAGGGTATTCCATTAAAGGAATCCAGGGACTCAATGGTTTGGTCAACCCCTGAGAGGGGGTTGTGCCCATGCCTGAGTCCAGGGGGGCATTTGGGTGGTGGAGATAGCCTGTTCCTGGCTTTCTGCTTATCCAGGTGTTCACCCTAGGCTGACCTATGCTGGAACCTTGGGTCAGCGCTACCTGCATGGCAGGGAGCTAGTCGAATCAGAGCCTATGCAACCAGTCACTTACTGTATTTTTTTTTAAATAATATTTTTATTAAGTTTATGAAATACAGAAAAAAAGAATAAAAGACAGATATAGAAAATAAAGTAGAGAAGTTACAAATTTCCATAATCCTTTTTTTCAGCAAATCCAATGGACTTCCCCGCATCTTCCTAACCCTGCGTTCTCTGTTATACAAAACATCAGCAATTTGTTAACTTATTTCAAAACTTATTGTATCTTTCATTTTATCATGTTATCTAATTTCCAAAGTGTTGTAACCGACATCTTATACGTTTTAGCTTAAACACAATAAAGTTATTTCATTATTCCACCTCTGACTTCTTGTACCTTAATTTTCATTTCATTAGTTTACAATTGCTGAAGCTAGAATTTCCTCAAAAGTGCATTTTTTAACATTCATACAACTTATAATGTTTTTTCAAATAGTCTTTAAATTTTTCCCAGTCTTCCTCGATTGTTTCTTCTCCCGAGTCTCGGATTCTGCCAGTCATTTCGGCCAGTTCCATGTAGTCCATCAACTGCGTCTGCCATTCCTCCAGCGTGGGTAAATCTTGTGTCTTCCAATGCTTAGCAATCAGGATCCTTGCTGCTGTGGTAGCATACATAAAAAAAGTTCTATCTTTCTTAAGTACTCTCTGGTCCACGATGCCCAGAAGAAAGGCCTCCGGTTTCTTAGGTAAGGTAAATCTAAGTACCTTTTTTAGTTCATTATGAATCATCTCCCAAAAGGCCTTCACTTTCGGGCAAGTCCACCAGAGGTGAAAGAATGTCCCTTCCGCCTCTTTACATTTCCAACATTTGTTGTCAGACAGGTGATATATCTTAGCAAGTTTGACTGGGGTCATGTACCACCGGTATATCATTTTCATAATATTTTCCTTCAAGGCACTACATGCCGTAAATTTCATTCCGGTGTTCCATAACCTTTCCCAGTCTTCAAACATAATGTTGTGCCCCAAGTCCTGCGCCCATTTTATCATGGCGGATTTGACTGTCTCGTCCTGTGCATTCCATTTAAGCAGCAAGTTGTACATTCTCGAAAGTAGTTTATTTTTTGGCTCTAACAGTTCTGTCTCTAATTTCGATTTTTCCACCTGGAATCCAACCTTTTTATCCACTTTAAAAACCTCCTGAATTTGAGCATAGTGCAACCAATCTCGTACCTTGTTTTTTAATTTTTCCAAGCTCAGCAACCTCCAATTGTCTCCAATTTTTTCAATTATTTCCCAATATTTAGGCCAATAGGCTTCCATGTTAAGTCTCTTACGTGCCTTGGCCTCCACCGGTGAGAGCCACCTCGGAGTCTTACTCTCCAATAAGTCCTTATATTTTGTCCAGACCATCAAAATTGCTCTTCTGACAATATGGTTTTTAAACAATTTGTGAACTTTAACCTTGTCATACCACAAATATGCATGCCACCCAAAAGCATTATCAAACCCTTCCAGATCTAGTGTAGCACCCTGCTTGTGGTTAACGCTTAGCTGGAATGAAATATTCAACGCAGCAATAGAGAAATTAAAATAGTAATTTATTTGTCAGACAAATAAATAAGAGGCACAGTGGTACATGGTTACCAAGCTCTGGCCTGGCCTCCTGCCATTCTGGCCAGCACTTATATTCCCTTAATCCAGCCCCCTTTGCTCCTCCTGTGGCTGCCTCTGTCCAATCAGCCTGGTTGAAATTCCTATTGGCTGTTTGCTAGAACCAATCACAAAAGATACACCCACAAAAGATACACCCATTTCCTTGCCCTTATAAGGGAGACAAAGAGCTATATATATGACATATAAGTAATAATATATCTTACATGGAATCTTAATTACCAGCTCACCTCTTGCCCTCCTTGCCCTATTGCCTTCTAAAACAAATGTTTAATCTTACATTTTTATGTTCAACAGATGTCAAGGATCTTGAGTTTCACATCAACATTGAAAGATTTCCTTCATTTAATGTTTCTAAACAAAATGCCTGACAACTATATATCAAGACTGCTTGGATGGCGTCTTCTGTCTGGCAGGGGGGGGGCTAGGCTGGTGGCTGACTTAATTTCAGGATAAATACAACTCTTACAACCATATGAAATAAGAATCTAGCATTCCTTAAATCCTTTGCATAATTACATTTAAGCCAATATATTTAAGCTAATATATTTCATACATTTATCATAGGTAGCCTCTTAAAAGAATAAAGCTTTTCAAAGTAAAAAGGAAGAAACTCAGTAAAACAGCTTTTAAAAGAAGCCTCTTCAGTTTGCACCCCTCCTTTCACAGCCAGCTAGATGCTTCTCCATTGCTCTTGGCCTTTCAACCTTAGGAAGAAGATATGGCTCATTTTACTGGGAGGCACATTAGTATTATCTTACCCCATTCCTAATGGTGTTTTTTCAGCCTTGGGGCAGCATATGTAATTCTCCCTTTTTATGACTTTGAGAATTGTTTTTCTACTATAAATCAATGGGGCCCCCTTGTCTTAGGAGAATGGCCAAGGTTTTCTCTGCCTGGCATGAAACATTTGAAAATCCTTTTTAAGCTCATTTTTAAATACAAGCCTTGATTGAAATATATAGAAGCTTTGATAAAAATGCAGGCTTATGGTTAGGTGCCTCATTCCCCCCTTTCAAGCTCAAGGACCTTCATCCCAAGTGTCCTTGATAGCTTGACCTTCATCATATTCCTGAGGTAAAGCTCTGTATAGGGCCATGATATGAGGTAGAGTTTCATTTGAAACCATCTTGCTAATTGTACTTCTAAAACATGAAATGATACATGGCATCATACATAAAACCAATACTACTACTGTCAAGAAAAACAAGCAAGACAATAGTATCCCTTTGAGTCCTGTGACATTAGGTAACCAATTGGTGAGCCATCCCATATCCCATCCTTCCCATGTTTGTACTGGGACATGTGCTATATTCTCCATCTTTGTGGCCAACACACGGATTGCCTCACCATTATCAGAAATGTTAAAGCAACAGGCATTCCCTGTCAAGTTCAAGACTCCACATAGGCCTCCCTGCCTGGCAAGTACATAATCCATTCCCATTTTCAGCTGCAAAATGGCGGCTCTACTTTCATCCAACTGTTGTGCAATAAGTCTCAAACTCTGGGCCGTTGCATTGGTTACAAGTTCCACTACTGCTTGCAATCGAATTATTCTGTTTAGATTATAAATAGGATCCCGTGCCCCTTGTATGAGCTCACCAGGATTCCAGGAGGCAGGATCATAATAGGCTATAATGCGCTCTGGCGGCCAATCATCAGTACCGCTCCAACTTTGGGTACTTCCTCCTGCTATATGAGAAATATCAGCATTCCTTCGTGTTCGCCTGGCCGAACTAGTGGGCATAATCCACATTGGTGGTAATACCCAACCCAAGAAACAAGTCCCACTCCATTTGGAAGGGAGTTTCTTGTATGCCCATTCTCCACATATCCACCACAACCATCGGGTCTGAGGTTTTTGGTACGGGGAATACAGAAGGCGAAATACCAAAAGGGGTAGAGAGTTCACAGTGCAGTATGTTAGATTGCCTTTTTCTGTCACAGTTATGTTCCACACCACTTTCCATGCGTGAATAAAAGGAGGTGCACAGGGCAAGGTATTCCGAGTTCGATAGGTAGTACCGTGTGCCCAGGTATGACTATTCTTCTTATAATCCCAAGTATAGTGACAATGAGAAGAGCCTATCATGGGAGAATCAGCTGCATCTGATGATTTATGTACACAGAATTCCCCTTGTACAGGTATAACTCGTAATGGTTTAGTTGAGTTCCATCCGGGGAAATTCTGTATTTCAGTTTGGTGTGGCATTTCGCTTACCATACCAATAGCATCTAATGGTATCGGTAATAAGGGCATACCTCCCTCTGAATCATCTGGCCCAAGAGAGCAAACAAGGCAATTGGTCCTATTTGCAACATTAGCTACCATTTCAGCTAAACCTACCCACATATTGTGGTCATGGCTGAATCCATATTTAGCCAATTTGGTCAGATTCAAGGACCCTTCCCCTTCCCAAGGGATCAGGATTAATAATAAAATCATGTTGATGTCTAGTATATGCATTCCTTCCACAAAAGATTACCTTATTGTGATAGCAAATAATTATTAGCCCCAATATAATTCCCCCAGTGACAGAAATGGGGAACCACCAAGACCAAAACATATATCCCGAGGATCCCCAATGAGTAATATCTCTGATAATTGTTCCACAAGGGGGGCAGTCAATCAATTGTATTAGAGAATCTTTCCGTTCACAGTCGCTGGTTCAGACGCTCCTCAAGCTTCAGGCGTGCGCAGGTCAGCCAGCTTCCAGGTTGTGGCTGCAGCAGGCCGGTCGTCAAATGTTGCCCGTGACCTAGCCCGTTCCCGGTAGGGCTAGATACAGGGGTTTTTGGAGAGAGTTAGTTTTAAAGGATTAGAGGGGTCACCTTTGCACGTCCAACTGCCTTCGGACTTCTTCAAACGAGAGTGATGAATCCAGGGGGTCACCTCAGCTACCTTCACCGCTGTTGGAGTAGAAAGCAAGACGGTGTAAGGTCCACGCCACTTAGGTGCAAGTGGATCACGTTTCCACTCTTTCACCCATACGCTATCGCCAGCCTGGAACTGATGAATCGGCTCGGCAATGCTGCACGGCGTGCGTTCGAGGGCCCACCTGTTAAGAGAAACAAAAACACGGGAGAGAGATTGCACTTGTCCCTGTGTCACATGATCTCCTATTTGTTTAAGGTCAGCTGGAATATCCTGAACAAAGGAGGGCGGTCTCCCATACAGGAGCTCAAAAGGTGACAACTTAAGTCTTTTTGTGGGTGCACACCGAACACGAAACAGTGTTATGGGTAACACATCTACCCTTCTGAGACTTTAGACATATTAGTGGGCTTCTGGCATGCCCTGCGGATACCTTGCACAAGTGTCTGG
Source organism: Podarcis erhardii (assembly GCF_964252035.2). Taxonomy (NCBI): domain Eukaryota; kingdom Metazoa; phylum Chordata; class Lepidosauria; order Squamata; family Lacertidae; genus Podarcis; species Podarcis erhardii. The sequence continues at coordinate 18,592,781 of NC_138510.1, read as the reverse complement.
CGGTAGGTGGTGAGTCTGGCCAGGTGAATTACATTGTTTGGATCCCAATTAGGATCTTCCAAGGGAAAGTTATCTTGGAGATGACGGTCAATATTATAAATATTTCCCACTCTGGCCTGCTCACGCAAATATATCTGTGCCTTTTCAATTATGTCTCTCCTTTCCTCAGTGGTGAACAGAGTATTTAGGAGCTGGCGACAATCTGTCCAAGTAGGGCTATGAGTATTTACTATTGAAGTCACCAAGTCCATCATAGCCTGAGGTTTTTCTGCAAAAGATGGGGTGTGTGTTTTCCAATTCATCAGATCTGTAGTTGTGAATGGAATATATTGCAGGGTCGAAGTTCGAGGTGGCCGTGGTCCGGGTTGCCCATTAACCAGCGCAGGCTCCTCAAGTGCATCAAATACTCTTCTAAGAGGGGCTACTACGTGATCTTTCTCTTCACTTTGCTCTAGGGGCCTCAAATCATAGGGGATGGTATCTGTCGCAAGGCGTTCTTTTAGCAGCTTTATACGCCTGGCTGTATTGCTTGCTGACCGAGCAAGGTCTCCCTGTAACTTCTGTAATATTTCTCTGGGACTTGGATGTACAGGGGTTTGGGGTGGGCAATCAGTTGTTCCACTAAAGGAGACTGTAGATGGAGGTCTATTAGGGGTCACAGGTGGAATAACCACTTCTGCTTGGGCTTTATTATAGGACTCCAATGCCTCCTGAAGATATTTATCATAATCTATCAAGGAATCAAACTCTGTGACTCCACTCCCATTATTCATTCCAGTTTCTTGCCTTGGGGTTACAACTGGTGGAGTGTTTGGATTAAGCTCCCTTCGATGTGGAGCATAGGGTGGAGGTGGAAGCACCTCTTCCTCTGGCCCCTCAAAAATGGGTTTGAGTTTATTTGGCAAGATTCCTTTCCTAGCTTCGGCTTTTACAGCCAATAATTTGCATCGTTTGACTTTGCATTTCCTTATCCATGGAGGATTTTTATTTAATGTGCTCAGCCAGGAATCTATATATGGAAATTGTTCTGGGCACCCTCCAGTTTCTTTGGCGATATCAGTCCAAAGTTTGCTTACTAAATTTATATCAAAAGTTCCCTGAGATGGCCATCCAGTAATTTGTTTTGGCCATTCTAGTTCACATAACGTTCTCAAGCGCTCTGGCGTCATTTTGACTCCATATGCCCCTGAGAAGGCTTTCTTAAAATTATTTAACATACACTCAAGAGGTGTATTTTCCCCCTTTGAACCCCCAACTCCCATTGTATGGCCCTGTGAAGTATCCACTCAGTCACTCACAGACGCGCTTTGTGGGTTTCCTTGCCTAGATGGAGTCGCCTCACTAGGAACCGAAGTACTGCCCACTCCACACTCAGGTCAGCTACAGATTGCTCTGTACTTTCTCACACATACAATGCGCTGGATACTTCACCACACTCTACCTCCCAATTTTTCCCTTTCCCTACACCAGATCACCATCTGATGTACCCAACCACCTAGCGTACTCAGTTTCCCCTTACTGAGACGCAGAAGTTTGATCAAGACTTCTCTTCCTCCTAATTAATTGGAGGGCCAAAAATCCCTTTGTGCACTTACCCTTGGTTGGTTCCCTGTTTCCCCCGGTCCGTCGCCGCCAGTGAGCAGGGTATCAGACAGACGAGTCTTCTGCGTTCCCCCTGGAAAAATTTACCAGTGCGCGCTTTGGGTAAGCAGTTGTCCTCTCTCTTGTACCCTGCCCAGTAGGGCGAAGGGGCTGCGTTCCAGCAGACCACTTATCCGAGTCACAGGGCACCATAAAATGTAGCACCCTGCTTGTGGTTAACGCTTAGCTGGAATGAAATATTCAACGCAGCAATAGAGAAATTAAAATAGTAATTTATTTGTCAGACAAATAAATAAGAGGCACAGTGGTACATGGTTACCAAGCTCTGGCCTGGCCTCCTGCCATTCTGGCCAGCACTTATATTCCCTTAATCCAGCCCCCTTTGCTCCTCCTGTGGCTGCCTCTGTCCAATCAGCCTGGTTGAAATTCCTATTGGCTGTTTGCTAGAACCAATCACAAAAGATACACCCACAAAAGATACACCCATTTCCTTGCCCTTATAAGGGAGACAAAGAGCTATATATATGACATATAAGTAATAATATATCTTACATGGAATCTTAATTACCAGCTCACCTCTTGCCCTCCTTGCCCTATTGCCTTCTAAAACAAATGTTTAATCTTACATTTTTATGTTCAACAGATGTCAAGGATCTTGAGTTTCACATCAACATTGAAAGATTTCCTTCATTTAATGTTTCTAAACAAAATGCCTGACAACTATATATCAAGACTGCTTGGATGGCGTCTTCTGTCTGGCAGGGGGGGGGGCTAGGCTGGTGGCTGACTTAATTTCAGGATAAATACAACTCTTACAACCATATGAAATAAGAATCTAGCATTCCTTAAATCCTTTGCATAATTACATTTAAGCCAATATATTTAAGCTAATATATTTCATACATTTATCATAGGTAGCCTCTTAAAAGAATAAAGCTTTTCAAAGTAAAAAGGAAGAAACTCAGTAAAACAGCTTTTAAAAGAAGCCTCTTCAGTTTGCACCCCTCCTTTCACAGCCAGCTAGATGCTTCTCCATTGCTCTTGGCCTTTCAACCTTAGGAAGAAGATATGGCTCATTTTACTGGGAGGCACATTAGTATTATCTTACCCCATTCCTAATGGTGTTTTTTCAGCCTTGGGGCAGCATATGTAATTCTCCCTTTTTATGACTTTGAGAATTGTTTTTCTACTATAAATCAATGGGGCCCCCTTGTCTTAGGAGAATGGCCAAGGTTTTCTCTGCCTGGCATGAAACATTTGAAAATCCTTTTTAAGCTCATTTTTAAATACAAGCCTTGATTGAAATATATAGAAGCTTTGATAAAAATGCAGGCTTATGGTTAGGTGCCTCACTAGGACATCAGTGTTTTCCAATAAAATCCAATCTTTCAACCAGCAGAAGGCTGCAGATTCATAATATAACCTCAAGTCTGGCAGGGCAAATCCCCCTCTTTCTTTCGCGTCAGTTAGTATTTTAAACTTTATTCGGGGCTTTTTGCCCTGCCAAACAAACTTAGAAATATCCTTCTGCCACTTTCCAAAACATTCCACTTTGTCCACGATCTGTAGGGCCTGGAACAGAAATAACATTTTTGGCAATACATTCATCTTTATAGCTGCTATTCGGCCCAACAAGGAAAGTTTCAATCTTGACCATATTTCCAAATCTCTTTTGATTTCTGACCAACATTTCTCATAATTATCTTTAAACAGATTCAAATTTTTGGAGGTCAGATACACCCCTAGGTATTTTACTTTTTTAACCACATTTAATTCTGTTTCTTTCAGGAACTCATCTGTTTCTGTAGTTGTCAAATTTTTTGCTAAAACCTTAGTTTTTTGCTTATTCAGCTTAAATCCCGCCACCCGACCAAAGTCAGAAATTAATTCTAGCACTCTTTTAGTACTGTAATGTTAATACCAAGTCATCTGCAAAAGCTTTCAGTTTGTATTGTTTCACTCCGACCTCAATTCCTTGTACAGACCGGTCCTTTCTAATCATATTCAATAGCACCTCCAGAACTGAAATGAACAATAGGGGGGATAGGGGGCACCCCTGTCGTGTCCCTTTTCCAATTTTAAACCCCTCTGTCACCACATTGTTTACTCTCATCTTACATTGTTAACTCTCATCTTACAGTCACTTACTGTAATCAATAACGTTGTGGCCAAAATTCTGCCAAAAACCAAAACCAAAATTTGAGTTAAGTGTGAATTTATTTAGGGGGGAGGTTTCTGGGTCTGAACACACAAATACATATATGGAGTGTTAAGGGAGGGGTAGTATTTCTGGTGGGAGACACATGCTCCTTCTAGGGTACTTTGCCCACCTTTGGTCCCCACCCTGCACTCAGCTCTCACCTGTGACTCCTAGAAGCTGTCAGCATGTGACAGCGGCCACACCCCAGGAATGGCTTTGACTGGCTGGCTAAACCAGGTGAGGTTAGCCGATGGATCTCAAACCCTCCGTGAGTTAGGGACTTCCACTACATGCGAAGACAACTCCTAGCAGTGCTTGATTCATAACACAGAACACAACTACTTTGTAATACAGTAGAACCTCGACTTACCACCGCCCCTACTTGCGAACAATTTGATTCGTGACCGCGGCAAACCCGGAAGTAAATATTGGGTTTGCCATGATTTGTGCACACTCAGAAGTGGCTTCTGACGTCTGCACATGCGCAGAACGGCGTTGCCACCGAATGTGCATGCGCAGAATGGTGATTCTACCAGCGACCCGGATCGACTCATGAACAGACCTCCGGAACGGATTCTGTGTGTGAGTAGAGGTTCCACTGTATGATCACGAGACATCCACAAAGTATAAAACAATGCAGCTACTTAAGAACATGACTCATTCCCAAAATATAATTATAAAAGTCCCTCTTACATATGTACCTTAAGTGAGAGGTGTGAGCTTGCTTTTGCTGAGTAATCTCATTTATATTATGTCTAATTTCAGACAAACAAACTCTCATCTTCTCATCAGCACAAAGAAGCCATTCTCCTTCCTGATGTTTCATCTTTGTAAGAGTTGAATCCACAACAATCTATCATGGAGAACTGTAGAAGAATAGCCAACACTCTGGAAGAGAGGCATGGATACTGTTCTGCTTGTATATCCTTATTTTGTTTTATTTTGATACCACACCACATCAAAATGTTTAAATACTTCTTTGATTGTCCTTGAATCTTCCTGCCACAATCGGCATCCTCTCCTGACACACATTTTGAGAACCACTGCATAATCTCTGTTTCTATGGCTTCTAAAAGGGGATAAAGCATGGGTAGGAAAACTAAGGCCTGGGGGCCGGGGCCAGGGCCGGGGTCGGGGCCGGCTCAATCTCCTTCTAAATCCAGACCATGGACGGTCCTGGAATCATGAGTAGAATGCGTGCTTTTATTTAAAATGCATCTCTGGGTTATTTGTGGGGCATAGGAATTCATTCATATATATTTTTTCAACATATAGTCCGGCCCCCACAAGGTCTGAGGGACAGTGGGCTGGCCTCCTGCTGAAAATGTTTGCTGACCCCTCGGTTAAAGAAATCCATGGAGGAGAGGCAGATCACTACTTACTGTGCTTATGCAGAACCTCCAGGTCTAGAATGGGTACACCAATGGAAATGTCATGGGTGAAGATCAAAAGAAATCCCCACAAGTCAAGTTCATGTGGAACCCCAAAGAAAAGAAGAGACTGCATGAGCAAGGGAAGGAGAAGAGAGGTATCAGAGGAGAAAATATCATTCAGTGTCTCAAGAATAGAAGTTCAAAACAGAGTTCATATCACTATGGAAGTCACTGGGGGAAGGGAGACGATTGTACTTGTTTGGAAACAGAGACCTTGTTGCAGTAGAAGAATTTTTTCAGGGGGCAGGAGGAGCTGAACTTGGAAAAGGACACATGAAATGGTTCTGATTTGCAGAAGGGGACTGAGCAAAATTCAGCCAGGGAGGAACACATGCAGCTTGAGAAAGTACCAAAGTTTTGTATCGTTTGCTTCTGTTTGGCATTCCAGAATGTTCTAGCAGAACTTTTTTTAGATTTCTTACCTGCCCTTCACCACAAGGTTCCATAAAATCATAAAAAGAAAATGGCTGCAGACTATATATGAGTTTGTGTGTGCATGTGTGTAAAAAGCTTCCATATTTAAAAACAATGCAAATGTTTAAAAACACTTCCAGATATAAAAACACTTAAAAATAGCTCCAACACAGATGCAGACAGGGATAAAGATATCCACTAGGATAGGGAAGGTCTTCAGCAGGTGACCTAAAGGCAACAGAGACAGTACCTGTCTAATATGTAACAGGGGGGATTCCAAAGGGGAGATGCCACAAAACTCAAGGCCCAATTCCTCTATATTGTGTATAAGATGCCCTCTCCTCAGAGCACAGTGATCAATTGGGCAAGATATTTTAGGTACCCTGGTCCCAAGCTGTATAGGGCTTTGTACACCTGTTCCTTGAACTTAGCAGGGTACAGAATTTGCAACCCATTCCAATTTTACATCATTTCCCCACACCAAAGCATTTTCCACCCTTAAAAACTGATTTGTTTACATCATTTTGCAAGTATCAATTAGAAAAAGCCCCCTCCTCCCAAAAAAGGAGCAGGCAACAATGTCAGCAAAAATATATTACAACACATGTGTATCTGGCAGGGGCCAGATATCTTTGTTGGTGTTAGGAAAGGTTATGAATCTGTACCATACTTTATAAAGTCATATGAGTCTTGAGCGCCATTTCATGCTTTATCATGCTGAGATAGTTTCTCCATTAGCGCTACTCCATCTTGACTTCAAGTGCTGCAAGCAGGGTGACCCAGAACCAAAGGAATCACAGAATCATAGAGTTGGAAGAGACCACAAGGGCCATCGAGTCCAACCCCCTGCCAAGCAGGAAACGCCATCAGGGTACTCCTGACATATGGTCGTCAATCCTCTGCTTAAAGACCTCCAAAGAAGGAGACTCCACCACACTCCTTGGCAGCAAATTCCACTGTCGAACAGTTCTCACTGTCAGGAAGTTCCTCCTAATGTTTAGGTGGAATCTTCTTTCTTGTAGTTTGGAACCATTGCTCCGTGTCCGCTTCTCTGGAGCAGCAGAAAACAACCTTTCTCCCTCCTCTATGTGACATCCTTTTATATATTTGAACATGGCTATCATATCACCCCTTAACCTCCTCTTCTCCAGGCTAAACATGCCCAGCTCCTTTAGCCGTTCCTCATAAGGCATGGTTTCCAGGCCTTTGACCATTTTGGTTGCCCTCCTCTGGACACGTTCCAGTTTGTCAGTGTCCTTCTTGAACTGTGGTGCCCAGAACTGGACACAGTACTCCAGGTGAGGTCTGACCAGAGCAGAATACAGTGGCACTATTACTTCCCTTGATCTAGATGCTATAGTCCTATTGATGCAGCCCAGAATTGCATTGGCTTTTTTAGCTGCCGCGTCACACTGTTGGCTCATGTCAAGTTTGTGGTCAACCAAGACTCCTAGATCCTTTTCACATGTACTGCTCTCAAGCCAGGTGTCACCCATCTTGTATTTGTGCCTCTCATTTTTTTTGCCCAAGTGCAATACTTTACATTTCTCCCTGTTAAAATTCATCTTGTTTGTTTTGGCCCAGTTCTCTAATCTGTCAAGGTCGTTTTGAAGTGTGATCCTGTCCTCTGGGGTGTTAGCCACCCCTCCCAGTTTGGTGTCATCTGCAAATTTGATCAGGATGCCCTTGAGTCGATCATCCAAGTCGTTGATAAAGATGTTGAATAAGACCGGGCCCAAGACAGAACCCTGTGGCACCCCGCTAGTCACACTTCTCCAGGATGAAGAGGAACCATTGATGAGCACCCTTTGGGTTCGGTCAGTCAGCCAGTTACAAATCCCCTGAGTGATAGCATAGTCAAGTCCGCATTTTACCAGCTTCTTTACAAGAATATCATGGGGCACCTTGTCAAATGCCTTGCTGAAATCAAGGTAGGCTACATCCACTGCGTTCCCTTCATCTACCAGGCTTGTAATTCTGTCAAAAAACGAGATCAGGTTAGTCTGACATGACTTATTTTTCAGAAATCCATGCTGACTATTGGTGATCACAGCATTCCTTTCTAGGTGCTCACAGACTGTTTGCTTAATGATCTGCTCCAGAATCTTCCCTGGTATTGATGTCAGACTGACTGGGCGGTAATTATTTGGGTCCTCTCTTTTCCCCTTTTTGAAAATAGGGACAACATTTGCCCTCCTCCAGTCTGCCGGGACTTTGCCTGTTCTCCAGGAATTCTCAAAGATGAGTGCCAGTGGTTCTGAGATAACATCTGCCAGTTCTTTTAATACTCTTGGATGCAGTTCATCTGGCCCTGGAGACTTGAATACATCTAAACTAGCCAAGTATTCTTGTACTATCTCCTTAGTTATTATGGGCTGTGTTTCCTCTGCTGAATCATTTGCTCCAAATTCTTCAGGTCGGGCATTGTTTTCTTTATCGGAGAAGACTGAGGCAAAGAAGGCATTGAGGAGTTCAGCCCTTTCTGTATCCCCTGTTTGCATTTCACCATCTTCTCCTCTGAGCGACCCCACTGTTTCTTTGTTCTTCCTTTTGCTACGAACATACCCATAAAAGCCTTTTTTGTTGCTTTTAACCTCTCTAGCAAGCCTGAGTTCATTCTGTCCTTTAGCTTTTCTGACTTTGTGTCTACACGTGCTGGCTATTTGTTTGAATTCCTCTTTGGTGGTTTCCCCCCTTTTCCATTTTTTGTACACATCCTTTTTTAATCTTAACTCAGTTAAAAGTTCTTTAGATAGCCACCCTGGCTTCTTTAGGCACCTTCCATGTTTCCGTCTCATTGGTATTGCCTGAAGTTGTGCTTTTACTATCTCCCTCTTAACAAACTCCCAGCCATCATGAACTCCCTTTCCTTTTAGTATTACTGCCCATGGGATCTCACCCAGCACTTCCCTAAGTTTTATGAAGTCAGCTTTCTTAAAATCAAGAAATTGAGTCCTAGTATGCTTGGCTGCTCCTTTTCGCTGTATAGTAAACTTCAGAAGAGCATGATCACTCGCGCCTAATGATCCTTCCACTTCTACCCCACTAACCAGGTCATCAACATTGGTTAGGACCAGATCTAAAATGGCTGTTCCTCTTGTTGCTTCTCTCACTTTCTGGACAATGAAGTTGTCTGCAAGGCCAGTGAGGAATCTGTTTGACCTTATGCTCTTGGCTGAGTTTGACATCCAGCAAATATCCGGGTAATTGAAGTCCCCCATTACTACTATCTCCCTTCCTTTTGCATGCTTGGCCATCTGTTCCAGGAAGGCATCATCTATGTCCTCCGTTTGGCTTGGGGATCTATAGTAAACTCCCACAATGAGGTCCCTGTTATTCTTCTCTCCCTTAATTTTGACCCAAATGCTCTCACTTTGGCTTTGAGGTTCTAAATCTTGGATCTCTTCACAGGTATACACATCCCTGACATATAACGCCACTCCTCCTCCTTTCTTGTCTGGTCTGTTTCTCTGAAATAGATTGTATCCCTCCATTATTACATTCCAGTCGTGGGACTTATCCCACCAGGTTTCAGTGATGCCTATTATGTCATATTTAGTTTGCTGTACCAAGAGCAGGACTTTGATAGAAAATTTTGGCAGGTGCAACTTGTCACACGAGGGCAAGAAAATCTACACCTGCTGAAAATTACATTTTTTCCGGCAGCTATTAAAGGTACAGTAAACCTGTTTGCCTTTTCCTTAGCCCTGGCCTTGCTTAATTTTATGACATGATTAATATCGTCATATTAATAAGGCCTAGTATCTCTGGTGACCCTTTAACATTTTAAAATCCAAATCAAACAGCAAAGAGCTGATTCATACGTGCTGCGTCAAGAATTCCATGGATGTCCCTGTTTGTAGAGAGATCCAAGAGTGTTAGTCATATACCAACAGCAGTTGCAGAATGCAGCAATTCTTTAGACTCCACTCTGTCAGAAAGGGAGCGTTGTTGAAGAGAACAGTGGCCCTTATAAATGTGGCCTTTTCATCCAAAAACTCAGCTTCAAGTTTACAGATGATGTAAAGAAATCGTACTTCTCTGTGCGCGGAGTATTTTGCTTTATAACGGACCAAAGTTAGGTGACAGCATTTCAGTGACATCATTCGTTTTGAGAAGAAGCGGCGTGCTTTTGGAGTGACATCAGTTTTCAAGATGGAAGATTTGCTTCAGCTTTTGGAATCTGGAAGATATAGCTCTAAGTGCTGTCCACAGTAAGCCACAATTTGATGTTAGTTTGGCTTTGAAAGTGGACTAAATGTTTAAAACTGGGGCCACTCCTTTTAACAGCTTTTCTATATTGATGCAGCCATAATTTTAACATGTACCTAAATATTACACACACACACACACACACACACAGTGTCTACACCTTGGTCTATGAACAGTCCTGTTAATGAACTCTGCAAAATCGGAAGTAGGTGTTCCGGTTAGCAAACCTTGCCCCGGAAGTTGAACGGAAGACGAACGGTGGAAGGGCACTGGTGGTGGGAGGCAAATCGCACCTCAGTTTAAGAACACTTTGGTTTAAGAATGGACTTCCGTAATGAATTAAGTTTGTAGACTGAGGTACCACTGCCTAAACATTGATATAAATCTCCCTTATATTGAAGGAGACCAATTGCTTGATCTAGGCCAGTGTTGTTGATTTTGACAGAGAAAAGTCTTTGTCAACCCTGCTCTTATCTAAGATATATGTGTGAGAACATGCACAGCTCACACATTGTGTGTGTGACATCATGTGCCAACCGCACATCACAAGTGTGATGTCGCATCATAAGGCGGAGGTTGAGTGTAGAGCCCACCATGGTGTGGCTTCCTCTGTTGCACTTAGGAGAAGCCAGCTACTGAACTGCACTGCGCTCCGTCTCCTCTGCCCCCTCAATACTGAAAGGGCTAAGCTCTCCAGCAGCAGATTTTGAAAGAAGCAAAGACACCTCCACGCCTAGGAGTTGGCATGCTTGCCACATCTAGTATCATCAACTGATGTACTTCTCTCAGTTGTGGAACAATGAGAAGGGCTTCTCTGCCAGGTCTAAGGCCCTAGGCATGCTGGGCAAAATGTTTTTTCCCCTTCCAATATATTGCCTGCCCCCAAATCTATAATCCTATTAGCAGCAGTCACATCTTTTTAAAAAGTAGGGTTGCTATCTCTGGTGAGCACATTCTACAGATGAGAATGACTCGAGGTTGTTCAGCTCAGTCATCTTGCAATACTTCTGATTATGTAGATAGTATAATGATGATGATGATGATGATGATGATGATGATGATAATAATAATTTATACATACATACATACATACCCTGCCCATCTGGCTGGGCTTTCCCAGCCACTCTGGGTGGCTTCCAAGAAAAGATTAAAAATACATTAAAACATCAGTCATTAAAAACTTCCCTAGCCAGGGCTGCCTTCAGATGTCTTCTCAACGTCAGATAGTTGTTTATTTCTTTGATATCTCATGGGAGGGCATTCCACAGGGTCTTGTTAGTTTCTTCAGATAAATAATAACCATCTAAATCAGGGATTGAGAACCTGGAGCACTCCAGATACTGTTGGGTTACAACTCTCATCTTTCCTGACCGTTGGCCATACTGACTTGAATTGGTGGGAGATGGAGCCCAACAACCTCTCTCCCATCCCTGCTCTTTAAATCTTGAATTGCACCAATAAACAAAAAGAAAGAAAGAAAGAAAGAAAGAAAGAAAGAAAGAAAGAACACTTTTCATGCTTCCTCCTGCTCTCTCTTCCCCACTACATTGTGACAGATCTTGAAATGACAGAGAAGAGAATTGTTGAGACTTGAAGTGAGAAGTGTCAACAGTGCAATCAGAGTTTTAAAGGTTGGGAACAGATGTGCAGTACTTAGCGGAATAAACAGCATGTGAATATTTATCACAGAAGGTTTAGTTCATGGGTCATCAGATTAATGATTTGGCCCGCATTTCTGAAAGGATGGGGTAGTGTTTTGTGGCGCAGTCAGCTCATCTGTTCCCTCATTCTAATACTGTGGATAATTCTGCTTTCCTCATGGCAAGCAAGTTTCTGGATATAGTTCAACCTACTCCAAGTGCATATTTAAACTAAAAATCTGTTTCACATAGAAGGACAAATGAGAATGGCTATTACCGTCATCTTTAATGCACTAAATTCTTTTGCACAGATTGTTCTTGTTACTACCACTTTGAACGGATCTGAACAGGACACCATCTTCTTTATGTACATATGTGCCATAAGCAAAGCTAAAAAGAAAAAGCAGAGGACTTGGGAACACCAGAATGCTTGATGTGTCACTTAAGTCAGGGATTTGTGCTATTTTTTGCTTTGTTTTTTCGACTGTGGGCATGTGAAACCCTCTTGCCCATTGAAGTCTTTGTGGGAACCAGAGCACTCCATGCATTCCCCTATGACACAATTCCCCATAAACCCACTTCTCCAAACTTGCATACACAAAAAGACACAAATAAGCAACTATTCTGTCATTCATGGATGGGGAACCTAGGGCCCACCAGTTATTGTTGGATAACAAGTGCCATCACCCCTGAGCATTGGCCAGACTGGCTGGGGCTGATGGGAATTGAATCCAGCAGGTGGTATGGTCCACAGTTTCTCCATCCCAGGCCTAAGGATTTGCATCCATTAATAAACCCCCTTTCCATAACTAAAAGCATGCCTAAAGCATGTAAAAATACACAATTTTTATGTAATAGTCTTAAACAATAAAACATTGAATCATTGAATTAATTTTATAATGAATGATTTTAGAGTGTTGTGTTGTACTGTTGTACTGTTTTATTGTTGTTAGCCGCCCTGAGCCCGGCTTTGGCTGGGGAGGGCGGGATATAAATAAATTTATTATTATTATTATTATTATTATTATTATTATTATTATTATTATTAACATCAAGCCTACACAACCAAATTAAACAATTTCCACATAAATCATAAGAGCTAAAATAAAGATTAAAAAAAAACAATATCAAAACCAGCAACAACCCCACCAAAAACAAAACAAAAAAAACCCTGCACAACACCCCAGCCCAAGAGTCTGTTCAGCAGCCTCAGCTTTTGTACCTGTAGTCAGTCAGGGCCTCACCATCCCGAGCCAGGTGGAAAAAGGGCTCACAGCCTGTTTTAATTTAAATAGTTACATTTTTAAAAGCCACCATGATTTTTGTAATTGCCTACTTATTGTCCATTGCTGCAATCTGAAAGTTGTGCTATTATTAGTGTTACATATTGTATTTTTTGCATTTCTGTTATGGCCCTGGATCAATATGAAAATAACAGTGAACAGGTCTAGTTTTTGCTACATTCCTATACATAATTACTTGAGTTCCACTAAACTCAATGGTATCAGCTTCTGAAAACACATGTATAGGATTGTACTGCCCAATAGCAACTGATGCCTCATGCCGGAGTTTGCTTCCCTCTCCCATTGTTGTAGCCCCAGCAAACGTTCATAAATATCCAAGATTTCCAGTACTGAGTTCCAGTGTTTTCATCTTGCGTTTTGAATGTGAAATTTCACTTCCAAATTCAAGTGATATTGACTTGTCGGTAATCAACAGTTGCATTGATTTTGACTCGTGTCTGAAATGTTACACATTGCTAGGTCTGTCAAATACGGAACACCATTACATGTAAACTATCAAATACTGTCAAATATTAAGTACTGAAATTGCATAACATTGCACATTATGCATATCAAATATCTGGCAGATATTCAATTAGTCAAAATATGTGGGGAAGAGAATTCTGAGCAGCAAAATTATATCGTTATATAGTAAAATAACCTTTCCCGCTTTTTCAGTTGATTCTTAGCTAATGTTTAATGGAGCAAACACTGAAAAACATACAAAGAGATCAATCTGTTTGATATCACTCTGTTTATATCACTTTCTTCACAATGCAGTCAAGACTCCTTCAATCCTGCATATTCAGCTACCTAAAACAAGGTCAGACTCTGTCCCTCTAGCTAAGCACTGTCTCCTCTGCCTGGCGCTCATTCCCGACAGTCTCAATCAGAGATCTTTCCCATCACCGGCTATGATTAGCTAGAGACGGCAGGGGATCTCTGGCTCTTCCCCTAGATAGGCATGCAACATATAGTAACAAAAATCCAAATTGCTAACCAGAAAATGTAAAAAAGGAGGAGGGGAGGTAAAGGAGCGGTCAACTTGCCAGCAGGCACTAAGTGAAGCAGCAACTCTTCTCATTTGTGATTCTCAGCAACTAGGATTCAGAGGCATGGTAACAAGGTAAAGGTAAATAACCCCAGGGTGGTTAAGTCCAGTCAAAGGCGACTATGGGGTTGCAGCACTCAATCTTGCTTTCAGGCCGAGGGAGCCGGCGTTTGTCCACAGACAGCTTTCTGGGTCAGGTGGCCAGCATGACTAAGCTGCTTCTGGCACATGGAACACCATGATGGAAACCAGAATGCACAGAAACACCAATTACCTTCCCATCACAGTGGTACATATTTATGTACTTGCACTGGTGTGCTTTCAAACTGCTAGGTTGGCAGAAGTTGGGACAGAGCAACGGGAGCTCACCCCGTAGTGTGGATTCGAACCGCCGACGTTCTGATTGGCAAGCCCAAGAAGCTCAGTGGTTTAGACCACAACGCCACCCACATCCCTTAAAAAAAGAGAGAGAAAACTCCCACCTAAATTGTAGTTTTCAGCACTGATGTTGTTTTCTGATGAATGGATAAGGTGATGCAGAAACCTGCAGGTAAGGACTGGACTCAGAATGAATGGCAAGGGCAGCAACAGCAACAGGCAGGAGGCACAGATCACAATTAGCTGCAAGGACGAGATTGAAGGCTTTTGTTTCAGTTTTCCGTTTACAGCAGTTTAGCATTAACCACAGTTTAGAGTTCAGGCTAATATTGAAATATAGTGGCTAGCAACCATTAAACTACAGGACTCATAGGATAGGTATAATTCTGTAATGCGGCTGGGGGTGGGGAAATAAGGCACAAACACTCTTTGAGCAAGCTTAAACCTGGATGCTTAACCAATCACGTGTGAGCTTCCAAAATTCTGCCAGCTGCTGCAATGGAAATCTGTGACATTTTTAGAATTGTGCAATGAGTGTGTGTGTGTGAAAAAGTATTGCAGAACTTCCCCTTGTCTCTCCAAAACTATTTCTAGCTTTTAATTACATTTCACCATTAATTCAGGACAGCTTTTTAGAATAACAGCCCACTACACAGAACTTATGTAACCCATTTTAGCATGGGAAATTGGGAACATGTGGAAGGAAAGCCTTTGCTGTAACAATGAAATCTGTTCCTTTTGTCTCGGAGGACTCAAATATTATCTGCTTCGTCAATATTTACAATAGTTACAGGTTCCACAGGACAGAAATAGACAGTGAATAGCTAGTTTTGGAAGTGCCCTTGTTCTGCAAATGCTGCTGGGATTCCAAGAGATTGTGAGCTATTTATTCCGGCGATGGGATTGTGGCATCATATGGAATGCATAAATATGGTTTGATGTTTGATCCCTGGCATCTCTTGTCTGAGGAGCTCAGACAAGAGCTTGCTGAGCAATTGTCAGAGCAAACAGCACTGGATCGATGCTCTGGCTCTGTTTATGGTGGGAAAGGGCTGCATTTTAGTGGTGGTACATCTGATTGGCATGCAGAAGTTCCCAAGTTCAATTCCCAGCATCTCCAAGGTGGCATTGGCAGAGACCACGGAAAGCTGCTACCAGTAGGCAGCACTGAGATAAACGAACCAATGATGTTCTCACCAGGACCTCTTATCAGGGATGCCAATTTGAATAAAATATTGGGGGAGGGCAGGTAGGCCTGCATGATCAACCACATGACATGACATGACACATGCACACTCTTCGAATGAGAATGCCTATCAACTGGGGGGCAGCCCCCTCAAATATTTTATCGGGGAGGCCAAAGGGACCTCTGCCCCTAGGAGGTGGCTCCTCTGCCTCTTATGATGCCCATGAAAGGTTTAGTAAATATTCCTTCCAGAACTCCTTCCTTAATTCAGGTAGGTAGCCGTGTTGCTCAGACAAGGTGTGCATGCACACAAAAGCTTATACCAAGAACAAACTTAGTTGGTCTCTAAGGTGCTACTGGACCATTTTTTTATTTATTTTTGCTCGTCTTACTGCTCCATTTCTTTACATGGCAGCCATTTTGAAGCTGGCACCCACACACTTTCAAATGTACCTCCTAGCCCCAAACAATTGGCAAGTTCTGCCATCATTGGAGGAAACATCTAAGACCAGACCTACTGGTTACTAGTTTGCTTCTAGGCCATATTCAAGGTGCTGGCCCTTATCTTTAAATGCCTTTTGTCATCTGGGGCCAGGATACTTGCAGGAGCATTTTCTCACAAATGTACTTTCCTGCTCTGTAAAATTTGGCACACATAAGTCTTTCAGATTAGTGGCCACAACCAAGAGAGAGATTTCTTGGTGTGACCCTTACTGAAGTTTTCCAGTTTTAGCCATTGTCTCTTTTAAATGGATTTTAATGGGCAGCTTAATAGAGACAGTTTTTAAATATATAGTAAGTAGTCCTGTGTTGTTGTTTGTCATTGGTTGCTGTTTTCTTCGTCCCTCCTATTTTCAATAAAGATGACCTATCATTTTTAAAACACACACACACAAACGATAAACATAGTAATGAGAAGGCTGCAATTACATGGGAGCCCCATTGAACTCAGTGAAATTTGCTTTTGAGTGACATGCACAGGATTACGCTAGGGGAAGCAGCTCAGGTCAGATCCTGCTTCGACCATAACCTCACAAGCCACACCCTTTCTCTGCTCCAGCTTCTTGCCTTCTTCAAAATTGATAATATTACTGGCTATCCTTGGAGGGGCGTTATAAGGGAGCATGTTGAATGTTCCAAAATGCTGTGTAAATGCAATTATCGTCTCTTTATACCAGAAAAAGGGTATCCTAAAGCAGTGTTTCCTTTTTTATATATATAAGATATTTATTGAAGTTTAATACATTGCAAAACAAAAAGAACAGAAAAAGAAAAAAGAAAAGAAAAAATACCAAAAATACAGAAATACAAAAATAAAAACAATTTAAAAACACATAAAGTTTCCATTCACTTATTTTCTTTTGACTTATTTTCCAGACCTCCTCATACCTCCCTTTCTTATATTCCAATTCAAATTGTTTGTTCAGCAAATCCTCACCATTAGTTCTTTTACTTATTTCCAAACCTCACTTTCCGTATCTCTTAAGCATTACAGCTGAAAACCACTTAATTTCTATCCAACATCATTCTAACATTCCTTAATTTTACAGTATTTCTGCAAATAGTCTTTAAACTTCTTCCAATCTTCTTCCGCTGCCTCTTTTCCCTGGTCTCGGATTCTGCCGGTCATTTCTGCCAGTCCCATATAGTCGATCATCTTCATCTGCCATTCTTCCAAAGTGGGTAAATCTTGTGTGTTCCAATATTTTGCGATAAGTATTCTTGCTGCTGTTGTCGCATACATAAAGAAAGTTCTATCCTTCTTTGACACCAATTGGCCAACCTAAAGCAGTGTTTTCCAACCTTGGGTCTCCAGCTGTTTTTGGACTACAGTTCCCATCATCCCTCACCACTGGTCTTGCCAGCTAGGGATGATGGGAGTTGTAGTCCAGAAACAGCTGGAGACCCAAGGTTGGAAAACACTGTCCTAAAGATATGTATTACATTTATAACCCATCTTTCCTCCAAGAAGCTCACAGTGGCATATAGAGATGGCTCTCCCCCGCTGTTACACCTACAAATAATTCTGTGAGGTCTGTTGGGTTAAGAGATAGGCACTGGCCCAAAAGCAATCAGTGAGTTTCCAGGACTGAGAGGTGGTTTGAACAGGGGCGTAGAAAGGGGGGTGCGGGGTGTGTGGTCCGCCCCAGGTGTCATCCCTGAGGGGGTGACAAAATGGCATACCGCAGGGTGCGGCACTTACCGCAGGGCCTGGCCTACAGCATACCGAAGCCACACATCTCTCCTGGGAGTGACACAGTGGCTCGGGGCCCCGCGCTGCCTGAAACGGCAGCGTGGGGCTTGCGTATGCCAGGCGGACTCTGTGGGCAGATCGCCATGGCACCCCCGTGCGCAGATTGCCACTCCGCACCCGCCGCTTCGAGTGCCAGAGCAGCTAGCTACGCCCCTGGGTTTGAATCTGAGGTTTTCCAGTCCTAGTTAGATACTCTTAACCAAAAAGCCGAAATAAAATTAAGTAAAATCCAAAAGCAAACAAGAGGTCTGGGGCAAGAAGATAGTTAATAATCTCACAAAGTTGTGGCTAGGATATGTGAGTGTGGAAGTTTCTCAAGTTCTGTTGTATATATTTACCCAATTTTAATGTTAAGTTGTGATAGTTCTTTGATTGTCAGGCATTTATCCCATTGAGAACTCAGTGAAGCATACCTGTATGACCATATACTGGGAACTATGGTACATTAGTGCAGAATTGGGGGGGGGGGGATCCAAAATTATGGTGGACAGACTGGATTTCTTCCAAGCAATGAATTCACAGAGGTCAGCTCAACAATACTTGTTTCTGATGGCATAGTTCAGAGGTCATGAGTGAAATTATATATCAAAGAATAAAAACTTAACTTAGAACCCGAGATTAAACATCATTTTCACTTTTGCGAATGTTTTCAGGTTTGAGAATTTTCTGTTTTATCATATTTATATATTTTTAAAATTCATTTTGTGGCTGTCCCTTGCATTTGCTACCTAAATGCAATAACTTGCCCTATGACCTTAGGGTGAAGTGTGGGATATTCATTTTTTTTAAAATATACAAAATAAATCATTGGCAGTGCCCGGAATTCAATCTGTGAGCTCATTTGGGCAAACTATGTTTTCTATCGCCTAAGTTACAGCAGCCCTAGAAGCAAACAAAACTGACTTTTTTATTTCTACTGCTGGTCTGTAACTTTGGGACAGTTGGGTACTCTGGGACTAACTGGTTCTAGAAAACACATGTTTGAGAGAGCCTAAATCAATACTCAAGTTCCACCTAGTGGGCAAATGTAGAAGATCCATTTGCTCTACTATATTCCACAGCAAATTAACAGGGAATCTTGATTGCTCAAATTAATTAAGAAACAGGGACCAGCATATACGTATGAGGACTGGCTTATGATAATATACGGAACTGACCTTTGTAACGTCAGTTCCAAACTCTGCAGCCTTTTTGGGAAAGTGGTTATGAGTAATAACTGCTGGTACATTGAGGCCTTTTTAAGAATTGGCAGGAAACGTGGATTTGGCACCAACTCTATGGTCAAGAAGAGGTAGCCAGTCCTGAAGATTTCACCTGCAGGAAGGGCCATGTATCAGTCAGTTTCCATGCACATGGAAACAGAGGGACTGTTTGCACATGGGTTCTGCTGGTTTGTGAACCAAGCCTTACAACTGTCCCATCTACACTTGCTCCTCTTGGCAAAAATTATTCTCCTCTTGCCCCTATTCCAATTCTCCCATCCTTATTTGTCTTCTCCTTTGCTGGGAATAGACTTCCCCTGTGTGTGATCTAAGCCATTTCCTGTTCCTCTTAAGAGCATCCCACACTAGGTTTTTAAGGTGGAACTGGCATGTGGCATTTACTCACTCTTTCATGGGGCATCTAAATGCCCCATAAGAATCTAAATTCCATCTGTTATGGAACTGTTGTCTTCCTGTATTTTCTCTGTCCTTCAGTCTTCTTTCAGGCCACAGAAAATCGGCTTTAATGTTTTGGAAAGAACAGCAGCCTAAAAATTTGATCAATAAGACATCAGCTCACAGGCCAAGAATTAGATATGAAGTTGCATAAAATTTTATTTCTTTTAAACCTGTTTTTATACCATTCCCTTTTTAAAAGTTCATACACATCTGCGACACAGAACTGCACATGACAATAATTTGCTTTTATATTTCTCTTGCATCAAGAATATGTACATCTTAATTAACAAGAGGACAGGTACAAAACATTAGCATCACAAATAGTTTGACAAGAGAATCCATATTCCCCAACACAGGAAAACATGTTTTTTTTTTCCCCCTGCTTCACATCCAAAGGTATAGAAATACATACATTATTAGGTGACAGTAATCAACTTGATCACAGTTGACAAACACTTTGGAGTATCTGAGAGCCAGTTCAAATGTTGAGGGAATGTGGTATAGCCTTCCTAGGATTGTTCCATGGAGAATGCCAAGGAATGGAGGTTTACTCTCTGTAGCAAAAAGCTAGCAGGCAATACCCTCGCCCGCATCCTGAAACAGTAATCTTAGAAAGCATGCTTTTTAATTTACACTATGGTAATTGCAACTGCTGGGCATGTTAACCCTACCCTCTGCTTTAGGTCAACACTCGTTCCAGGATACTTTTTGTTCCTGTTGGCTCCTGACACTGAAGACCAGGCTATAAGATTTCATTATGGTATTGCTCATGCATTTATGTGCCATATCTTAAGGAAACATAGGGTATCTGAGATGTCATGAGCTGCCTTTTGCAGAAGGAGAAGCAATGGTGAGAACACCGAAAGACTGGCCCCATAAGCTATAGACAAAAAGTGAGGACACTAAGCCCAGAATTTAAAAGGATTTTCTGTGCATGAAAAGCCTCCTAAATTTTCAGATAGAATGTTCCATATCCGATATTATATGTCAGAAGTTCTGTGTAGTATTCAACAGATGTTGGGCAGAAGATTTAGGTGAGCATTTCTGTCTTTTCATCCTCTAACTATTTTCTGAGGAGGCCCAATGCAACAGTTGTGACGTATGAGAGCATTTGCCCCAACATGAACAGAAGAAGAGCAATTCTGGCGACTGATATAATCAGTCAGGGAGCTTCACGTGTGATCGTTTTCCTTAAATTATTTGTCATGCGAAATCTCAACAACTTCCCAATGCCTGCAAATATTACAATTGCCCAGTGCCACAAGCCACAATACCTCGCTGCTGAGAAAATGCAGTATCTTTGCGGCTGTCTCATCTAATGCTGTGTGCAGTATGGCTGCACATTTGTTATAGGCACCTCATGGATAATATCTGACATAATGGGTGATTAGTACTGCAATTCCTCTAAGCAAAGCCTGTACCAATTCCTGAACTTCAAGTTTATATTTTTTAAAGAGTTTAGGCATTCAAGTATGGGTATAGTCAAAGCAGTAACCACAACTCAACCACAGCTCTCACTTTGCAGGCCCTTATTCCAGCTTTTTCCATTATTTGGGGGTAGGCTATGATACTATAACCTTTGGGTGCTTCAAGCAGGAGTATAGTGCCAATATGAAAATGTAGCTAATAGCCCAAATCTTATCCACATTTATTCAGATAATGGTCCCGCTGAATGCAATGGGACTTACTCTCAGATATGTTTGCACAGCACTGCAACCTTGTATTCTTGTCTGAAAAAAGGCTGTAGGAATACGGGCAAACATATGATTCAGAAGTGGGAGAATAACCAACAAAGTATCAGAAACAAAATGGATGCTGTATCTCCATTTAATGAAACGGCAACATGAGGAGAGGATCATCATATCAGTGCAAAAAGTGTTTTTAGTAACCAGCTGCAAAGAGAAATAGTATTTATCAGCAATCTACATAATGCACCACTTTCTCCATTTTAAGGAAAACTGCCAAATTGACTTGTATCATGCTGCATAGAACACACAATCTATAGGGATGTTTGCCAGTGTAAACCCGATTGAAACAATTTATTCCAAGCTGTGCCTTTGTCAAATTTCCATTTCAGTACACTCAGATTGTGCCGGCATTCCCAGCAGATTGCAGGCCACAAGGTATGATTGCCAGGCTTCACATATTTAAAGTAGCTTAGGAAAGGATAATTCCATTTCCCTTGTCATAATGACACATAACTTTTTTTAGGTGGAAGGGAGAAAGACAGAAGAGGGAAGAAAAGTTCTGATCTCAGCGGAATTATTAATTTGTGCAATTTGTGCTCCAATCCCCCCCAAAAAACCAAGGTAATTTTGTGGAGATCCTATCAAGCTATAATAAACAAATCAACTAGTTTGTTGTACAAGAGGCTGTTTTGAACAGTGATTTTTTTTTAAGACATGCTCACAAAATTAAATTGTGCCCACTCAGAAACACTTCACAGATTACAACCTTGTCTAAGATGTACTACAGAAGAACAACAGGTCAAAGAGATTCCATGTCTTACAAAAAGCATTAATAGTTACATTACTGCCACTAAATAAAATAGTTTCTTATGTCATTAGTCCAATAAATATTACTGAACTTAATTAGAATTCGTTCCCTTTTTTGCTGGCTTTGTTAACGTGGCCATTAATGGCTCAGTGATCATTATTTAGTGTAAACTTCACTGATTAAAAAAACACACACGCACAACCCCAAAAATCTATAAAGTCTACCAACATGGTCTTGCACAATAATGATTAAATCTAAATAGGGGCTGCGCAGGGGCTGTGACCACAGTTTTCTTGTAGGACACTCTTATACACTCAGAGAAGACAAAGACAACCCATACAAGAAGTTGAAGGAGGATATAGTAACTGAATATAAAATTACGGGCCATGCTGTATTTATGGAATCCTCCCCAAAAGAAAAAAAGCTGTACAACCCAGAGTTAGACATGCTCAAGTCCCACAGAAATGCATTTCAAATGGACTTATATGTGTTACTGCGGTGTTTAACACCCACTAATTTGATTGGAATTCTCTTAAATGGCCCAAGGATCTTGAAGCGCAGTTGTACCTTGGTTCTCGAACGGAATCAGTTCCAGAAGTCCGTTTTACTTCCAAAATCATTTTAAAACCAAGGCGCAGCTTCTGATTGGCTGCAGGAGCTTCCTGCACTCAACTGGAAGCCGCATCGGACCTTCGGCTCCCAAAAGTAGTTCACAAACCAGAACAGTCACTTCCGGGTT
This sequence comes from Podarcis erhardii, assembly GCF_964252035.2. Taxonomy (NCBI): domain Eukaryota; kingdom Metazoa; phylum Chordata; class Lepidosauria; order Squamata; family Lacertidae; genus Podarcis; species Podarcis erhardii. The sequence continues at coordinate 18,570,232 of NC_138510.1, read as the reverse complement.
TGCGGCGTTCTGGAGCCAAACCGTTTTGAGAACTAAGCTGAAAAACCAAGGTACGACTGTACACAACTCTGAACCGAATGTAGAAATGAATAACCTTCTCACCTGCAGATACACTTCCCTTTTACACATCACATTTATTGCTGAATCGGAACAATCAGATTTTCTGCGGCATGACGTTTGTTTCGATTCAGCAGTAAACAAGGGTTTTTTTATGGGGAAAGTGGCAGGACAGAAGAAAAACCTCTTGGACCCATGCCTGGAAATCGCAGGAGAAAGAGAAGTGTGGATGAGCTTTGTCTGCATGCTGAAAGCCACTGTTGTTTTTACATGGAAAAGAACATCCAAGCACAAGTCCACATCTGCAGTCCAAAGTGGTACAGTCCGGTGAAAAATATAAAACGTGCAGTTCAGTGTTAATAAGAAACTTTTTTAAAAGCTTTACAGAAAATAATCAGTATCGCATGAACTTTCCCTTGTGATTCTGTTACATCTCTATTACAATCCGATACATCTGTTACACTTCTGCAGAAAAACATTTCAGATATTTTTCAAAAGGGGCAATTAGCAGCTGGTTTCCTTCCAAAACGTTGATGAAGCTTAAGGTGTTTATTCTGATAAAACAGTGATACTCATATTGCCAGCCCCATCTGGGGCAGTCACCTGCCGTGTTCATTTGCACAGAGCAGGAAGAAACATTGGTTCGCTCCATTGGATGAGCCAAACAAAACCTGCATGTGAGAATGTAATCTGTATTATCTCAGCGAGCATATATTTGCTAGCTAGTGGAAACGTGGGAGCTCTGCGGTGAACATTTGCAGGGGAGAATCAGCAGGAAGAAGGAGAGAGTGCTTAACCCTTTCCCCCATGTGTCAATTCTCCTCTTCAGTCCCTTCTGCAAAGTCTTTACAGTGGTACCTCGGGTTAAGTACTTAATTCGTTCCAGAAGTCCATACTTAACCTGAAACTGTTCTTAACCTGAAGCACCAGTTTAGCTAATGGGGCCTCCTGCTGCTGCCGCACTGCCAGAGCCCAATTTCTGTTCTTATCCTGAAGCAAAGTTCTTAACCTGAAGCACTATTTCTGGGTTAGCGGAGTGTGTAACCTGAAGCATATGTAACCTGAAGCGTATGTAACCCAAGGTACCACTGTATTTCTGCAGCCAGGCTCTCGTTCTCTCCATCACCTACTCCACGCCGGGTGAAAACAGGAGTGTGGCTGGAGGAATGTGTCTAACATGGTTAGGTATTGCATCCCTGATTCTCCCTGCAAAAGCCCTTCCATTCTCATGGCGACCCACAGCAGGCCACCCCCTTAAACACAGTGGGGGCATGCACGCCTTGCCTCCCCCATAGGAGAGGATCCAGCCAGCATCCTGGCATGTCCAGGAAGGGGAGGTGCCAAACATCTCTTCCCCAACCCCATCGGCCATGCAGGAAGCACCTGTCCACTCCTTCCTCAGACTGTCCTGTGGCCGCACTGTACAGCAAAGGCTGCCCACCTGGAGCCCAAGGTTAGTGGTAGTCTCACACATAGAAGCCAACTCCCAGGCGCCCTGGAGACTTCAGCCCCGGCAAGAAAATATTTGAAGGGGCTGCGCCACTGCAAAGTTGATGGGCACTGCCATTCAAATGCTGTGTGTGCACCTTGTCGTGATTGATCATGCAGCCCCTTCCCCCCCAATATTTTATTCAAATTGGCACCCTTGGTCATAAGCATTAATTAGGTGAATATGGGGTGGGAACCCCATGTTTGCCTTAGTTCTGGCAGTTCTGCGCCAGCAGTTTGGATGACACAAAAGTATTCTCCCAAGAAAATGGTACCATTTAATAAAACAGAACCTCTCTTTTACCAGCGTCAATCCCCATTAAAAATAATTGGACAACTTCAGAGCAGGAAAGACGCACTGTGGCTTTTTTGTTTGTTTCCGTTTTGCAGATTAAAGAAAACTTAGCTGAAATTTGGAGCTCTGGTTTGCATTGGAACACATCAAAAGAGGTCAGCATGGCTAAAGTTGCCTGTGAGCATGTGGTTTCACCCATTTTAAAGTATTTCCCAAGACATACAAAATGCTTATAAACTAGGACCTGAACTAAAAAGATAAATAGTAATATAAAAATGACATGAGGAAATTAAAAAAAGGGGGGGGGGGGAATTCATTTGAAAGATTTGTCACATCAATAGCTTACGTAGTACTTCCCAAGTAAGCCCATTCCAGTAATTGCCCACTGGAAGCCAACTCTTCTTTCCAGTTACATGCATTTATTATCAGTTAAAATAAATATAAATTTGACAAAAAAAACCCTGGATCACATATGTAAGTTCTCCGGTTTACTTGGCTGTTTCTGCTGCACTGCCAGTTATTTCAGTCTTTCGGAAACATTCTCTAGCCAGTGCATGATCCATTTGCAACCATCGGACATAACCGTGACTATGAGGAACACACATTTATTTTGTGCAAAAAGAAAAAGAGGGTTTGGGGGGGCGGGGAGAAGTAGTCTCTGCTCCACTGGTAGAACCACCTACGAAGTGAGTTTTGAATAACTCGGGGGAGAAAATCTTCGCCTCAGATACTTTAGGAAGTAGAGGGGGAGACAGCTGACCAGAGTGATTACTGTCACCTTCCACAAGAACGATAAGGTTGCAATGAAGTAAACATCTGCAAGAGAAGAAAGAGAGAATGGTTCATATAGGAGGCATGTTGAGGGTGAGGAAGGAAAAGAAAAACAGACATCAAAATATGTTCAACAGAACAGAGCTGTATGCGTGCACCCTAACTAAATAGCAAGCCATGCAACTTTATTTATTTATTTAATAATATGTAATAAAAAGGTAAAGGACCCCTGGACAGTTAAGCCCAGTCAAAAGCGACTATGGGGTGTGGCGCTCATCTCACTTTTCAGGCCGAGGGGGCCGGTGTTTGCAGACAGCTTTCCAGGCAGTGCCAGATTTACCTATAAGCTAAACAAGCTATAGCTTAGGGTCCCACTGTCTTGCCCCCCTTCTATACTTCTAAACTGAAATTGTATTTCAGTTCAACAATTACTTTGATAAAATACATATTTTGTTATGCACAAATGGCTTTAGATAACTATTTGGTCCATAAATTACCATATAGCATTTATTCAACACAAAAAACAGTGACAATTTGTTGTTGGCAAAGGACAGCTGGACATATAATGGGCCCCATTACCTTCAGTAGCTTAGGGTTTCATCAAACCTAAATCTGGCCCTGTTTCCGGGTCATGTGGCCAGCATAACTAAACCGCTTCTGGCACGAGACACCATGACAAGTGCAAAAGCGTAAAAAAACACCATTTACCTTCCTGCTGCAGTGGTACCTATTTATCTACTTGCACTGGTGTGCTTTCAAACTGTTAGGTTGGCAGAAGCTTGGAGAGAAAAACGGGAGCTTATGGATTCAAACCGGCGACCTTCTGGTCGGCAAGCCCCAGAGGCTCAGTGGTTTAGACCACAGCGCCCCCTGTGTCCCTATTTAATAAACATGCTTACTTCAAGGAGTCCAGCTGTACATTTAAAGCTAACTGAAATCATTTTACCACCCAAAAGTAAGATGGGCTTTTGCAGGTGGTTCCTCTACTTTGGCAGCTTAACTGGAGTACAACTGTGAGGTGCAACTTAGAAATGTTAATGAGAAGCCATCAAAATGAGTCCCCCACCCCAAGACAAGTGTTCAATGTGGGCCAGGAATTGTTTTTTTTTAATACATGCAGATATAAAAAGGAACACATTAAGGGCTGCAGCATATTTATTACAGTGTTGCTGATGTTTTAATACAGCATTTCGTGTGTTTATTGTTGGGATGTTTAAAGGTTCGTATTTTTTGACCCTTAAATAATTACTTTTCAAAATTTCCATGTGTAGCATGGTTTGTTAAATGTTGTTCTGCTAAATATATTATTTTTAAAAAAGCAAATACAAGTTCAAAGAAAGGAATAAAGTAATGGAATGCTCACACTCAGTTTTCCTCCAACTTTGAAGGAACATTTATGTATATTATGAACTGAACATTGGAAAATGCCACATTCTCCTGGAAGCCACATTGATAGCAACAGGGCTTACTTCTGAGTAGACATGTATAAGATTGTATTGTTAGAATACAGTATCAGAAGTACTTTTGTTAGCTTTTTTTTTAACACAAATTTGAGAAGAAAGCACAGCCCCTGTTCAAAGCATACTTAGTAAAAGGTAAAGGGACCCCTGAACATTAGGTCCACTCGTGGCCGACTCTGGGGTTGCGGCGCTTTATTGGCCGAGGGAGCCGGCGTATAGCTTCCAGGTATTGTGGCCAGCATGACTATGCTGCTTCTGGAGAACCAGAGCAGCACACGGAAACGCTGTTTACCTTCCCGCCAGAGCGGTACCTATTTATTTACTTGTACTTTGACGTGCTTTCAAACTGCTAGGTTGGCAGGAGCAGGGACCGTGCAACAGGAGCTCACCCTGTCGCGGGGATTCGAACCGCCGACCAAATCCTAGGCTCTGTGGTTTAACCCACAGCGCCACCCATGTCCCTAAAGCATACTTAAATGCCCTTTAAAAAAAAAATCTGGGTGTAAGCATTCCATGAACGAATTTCATCAGTTCCACTCTGATGAAGTAGCTAACTGCCTAAAGTGCTGTTTCAATAAAATAATTTCAGGTTAGCTGTAAAAGAGGAACTGGATTCTCTTAAAACAGCAATGGAATCATACTAAAATACAGTATACAATTTTTAAAAATATATAAAGCTTCCATATTTTAAATGTGATTGCTAAAATACGACAACAATGTTACTTATGCTTTGAATTTCTAAATGAAAGTTGGTAACTAGTAGCAAGTTTTCAATCTTTGCAGCAGAAAGCAAACACTTAAAGTTGAAAGTAAACTGACAAGAGCGTCACACTAAGGTCTTCAAAGGGGGGGGGATGAATCTTCAAAGTTGAAGTTCTGGAAACACAACTTTTAATTCAGCATTGACAGCTGCATATTTTGGAATGGCGGTAGGTATATTGTTTCATTGCAATTTCAGACCGCTCTGCAAATTAGCAGTTATTTTCCTTACGTTTCCCCCTGTTCTGTCAGCCCTTCCATGACTTCCCTTTTTCCATTTCCACTGAAAGATTAGACTAATAATGGATGCAAGAAAAGAGACCTTAGTAGACTTTTCTATATTACTACAAGGGGAGGGCTATTGTTAGCCATCTCTGAGATCTGTGGTGAATTCTCATGGTGGTGGCCACATGCCTCAGAAACAGCCTTCCCTCTGAAGTGTGTCTCACCATGTCCCAGTTGTCATTGCATTAACAGCCAAAGACTTGCCTCTTTGCTCAGGTTCTTGGGTAAGGGAGAGGTACATCAGACTGGATTTCTATTGTGGCTGCCGTTTTACTTGTATGGAAATTGTGTTTGCTGCTTTTAAATATTATTGTTTAATTTTAACTGCCTGTATTTTGGCACCTTGGAATGAAGGGTGGCCTTTAAACATAGTAAGCAAATGAATAAAATATGTTGGGCTATTGTGGGGGACAGGCCTCTTGGTCTGATACAAGAGGGCTTTACTTATGCTAATGTTTTTATAGGCTAGGGGTGACTCCTCTGCAAAAACTTACAACAGTAGCTTATAACTTAGGGTAGCCAGACGTCCCTGGTTCCCGGGGACAGTCCCCAGATTTGCAAATCTGTCCCCGGGAAACGTGGCAATGGCATTCTCAGCAGCCTGGAGCCAGCCTGGTAGCACAGTTGGCTCTGGCTGGCTTCAGGAGCTGCTCGCTGCTGCTGCCACTGCCATAGGGTAACCGGGGACGTCCGGTGGTACAGATCTCTTTCCCCCTTTCCCCTTTGTTTTGACAGTTTGGAGGAGGCTCAGGAGTTGTGGGCGGGTGGCCGTTGCCCAGGAGGGGTGCAGGGCATGTGGTTTCTCTGCCAGGCAAGGTGCAAAGACCTTCTTTTGCACCCTGTGAAACATAAATGCACACTGGGCAACAGCCACCCGCCCGTGACTCCCGAGCCTCCCCCGATCGGTCAAATCAAAGGGGGAAGAGGGAAGGAGATCAGGGGAGGCTCAGGAGTCGTGGGCGGGCAGCCATTGCCCAGTTTTTTTAAAAAACTCTGTGCATTTATGTTTCACAGGGTGCAAAAGAAGGGATTTGCACCTTTATACAATATGCATGTGTGCTTGGGCCCAGGGTCTTTTGCCTCACCATCCCCACCACTGACTCCTTGTTGCTACTCAGCTTCAAAAAAAGAAAGAAAGAAAGAAAAGAAAAGAAAAGAAAAGAAAAGAAAAGGAAAAAAAAGAAAAAGAAAAAGAAAAAGAAAAAGAAAAAGAAAAGAAAAAGAAAAAGTGTCCCCAGATTCATTGAAAAAAATCTGGTAACTATATTATAACTTCCCATCACCATCTTGACCTATCAATGGGCTAATGGACGAAATTGACTGTCTTGGCAGTCTTGTAGATCACAGGTTTTCTACATCTGCTCTAACACCAATTCATCTCACCCATTACAATTCATGGGTTTGCAGTTGAACATTTGGAGTATGGGATGGAAAATCCACATGGCACCCCGCTTCCTTTCAATATTGAAGATGGCCAGTTCTTTAATTCTAGCTGCCCTAGAGCCTGTGCCCTAAATCCATTTCCAGAAGTACCTTGGCTTCCAGAACTAGCCCTGGCTTTACATTTGACGGAAGAAGTTTTGAGAAATTCAGAGCAATGGCTATTACCAATAAACTCGTGCAAGAAGACCAGCGAGGCAATGTAGCAGGAAAGGCTGAGTAGTTCTGCCACTATCATGAGCCAATGCCACGTCTGGATTGTCAGCGCCACCATCAACAGCTCAGTGAGGATCAAGGACGTGAAGGAAATAGCCACAATGTGGACAAACTCAGATTCAAAGAGCAGCAATGCGCCGTACATAATGATGCTGCCTGCAAGTGGACGGAAGAGAAAGGAGGGGTTAAATAAAGTACAAAAATGTAAAAAATACAGTGGGTTGGATCCAGACTTGGAGCGGTCTCCCTGAAATCAGTGGGACTTGCTAGTCAGAGCTATGACCCTTCTACGAACAAGAAAATACAGAAGACTTCCTTCCTTCCTCTAGCTCAGTGGTTCTCGACCTGTGGGTCCCCAGATGTTGTTGGACTACAACTCCCATCATCCCTGACCACTGGTCATGTTGGCTAGGAATGATGGGAGTTGTAGTCCCAAGCATCTGGAGGGCCAGAGTTTGCCTATGCCTGTGCTAGACAGTATCTTAGTATTATACAGTAGCTGTAGAGTTTTCAAAACACTTTATCTTTATTATTATTATTATTATTATTATTATTATTATTATTATTACCACCTATATTATTAACCAGCATAATACATCAGAGGCGAGGAACCTTTGGCCCTCCACGTGATGTTGACTATGACTCCCAACATCCCTGACCATTGGGCCATGCTGCTAGGGACAATGGTCCAGCAACAGGTTGGATGGCCACAGGTTCTCCCCTTCCGACATATTATCCTGGCTAACCTTACAAAAGCCCTGCAACTAGGTAGACCTGTAATAATATTCACACATTGAAGGTGGGGGCAGGTTAGGCTGAGAGAGAGAGGAGCTTGACCAAGATTTCTCAGTGCGTTCATGGCTGTGGCGAGATTCTGAAGCTAATTTTGTCACCAGTCTTAAGCATGCTAAGAAGTCTCAATGAACTCAATAGGACTTATGTTCAAGGAAACGTATTTTTTGAGAATGGTTAGGGAGAGAAAGACTGAGAATCACTTTGCATCCTACTTCTGGCTGATCTGAGAATAGCTACACAACGTCCCAGATCCTCAGCTGCAGACATAACTCATGTCATCAGCATGAGTAATCTGCACTGATGACTAATCCACAGACATCACATTATGCTTGTTTGAAGAACAATTCTACCAGTGACTCAAGATCAAGCCATAAAACACAGACCCGGGGAGTAAATTTTCCACCATCTGGGTACTGCTCAGTTTTGGGCCATCCCTGATCTTGAGCGATAACTACTAGCCAAAATTGCATGGTGTGATCCATCAAGGGGTGAGGTCATCTGACCAACAGAATGTAACAGGAGAAGGCTCTTGGCTTGGAAAGCTTTCCCACGATGTCTCACTCTTTCTGACTGTCCGGGAGCTGTGTGATCTCTGCGAAGGCCAAGACACTGCTCTATAGTATTGATTTAGCCCTTGAAAAGTAATTGCTATTGCAGCCAACTCTCCAATTCTTCTCTGACCCTCTTAAAATGTAATATATTCCTGGTCCTCCTTTTCAAATTAAAAAGGGCAATCAATGAACTGGGTATAACTTAGCACCTCTGAATGTGAAGTTAACTGATGGACAATGGCTGCTATGCAGAGTGAAGGGTGCAGAACCATAATGGCTTCCTGGGAAGCCATTATGGTCCCCTCTGCAACACTCACTGATGTTTTTTGTGACATTACATCTAAAGCATTAACCGCACAGCAAATCCACCCTGAAGCATCCAGCCATCAGTTATGTACTTTCTCAAACTTACATTTATATTCCAGCTTCCCTTCAAATAGGTCAGAGCAGAAAACACATACCCCCAACTCTGTGAGGTAGCTAATAAAATAATAATAATAATAATAATAATAATAATAATAATAATAGTTATTATTTTGTATCCTGACCATCTGACTTTGTTGCCCCAGCCACTCTGGGTGGTTTCCAACATATATCAAAACATAATAAAACATTAAGCCTTAAAAAGCTTCCCTATACAGGGTGGCCTTCAGGTGTCTTCTAAAGCTTTTATAGTTATTCATCTCCTTGACATCTGATGGGAGGGTGTTCCACAAGGTTGGTGACACTATTGAGAAGACCCTTTGCCTGGTTCCCTGTAGCTGCACTTCTTGCAATGAGGGAACCGCCAGAAGGCCCTCGGAGTTGGACCTCAGTGTCCGGGTATGAAAAATGGGGCTGAAAATGCTCCTTCAGGTATACAAGGCCGAACCTGTTTGGGGCTTTAAAGATCAGCACCAACCAGTGTTAGAAACTGAGATATGAAAACTAGGAGCTAAATGGCACCTTAATCCTAGGTTATGGGCACAACAACGGAATGTCTAGGTGTGCTTTTTTTAAAGCAAGAATACAGTGCTGAAAATGAATAAACTGCAGCTAAAATGCTATGTTCATTTTTCACATGGTCTAGTCCTTTCCCTGCTTGCCCCCCCCCTAATATTCTTAAGAGGGTCTCTTCTCCAGTCTTCAGAGAGTAGGAGGCAGAAACAGGTCCTCCTTTCCTTCACTCTGCAGTTTTAATCTGAAATCTTAGGTGCAGTACTGCGCCCAGAGCTCAGAAACTGCTTGCGCTAATGAAATTCCCTCTTGCAAAATGCTCCTAGAACAATGGGAGTTTTGAACACTGGCACCAACACTTTGAATTGTGCTCGGAAACGTACTGGGAGCCAATCTAGCTCTTTCAGTGTAGGCCTTTCACTGTAGCCCAAGAATGAGTGACCGACCCAAGGTCACCCAGTGAGTTTCATGGCTGAGTGGGGATTTGAACCCTGGTCTCCCAGGTCCAAGTCTGACACTCTAACATCTATACCACACAGAGAAGGGATGCATGGAGAGTGCTAATGATGAACTGGACATGGCACAGTAGGCTTCAGTGGGAGCCCCTATAGAAAGGCATCACGAGCAATTCACTTAGGCTGTTGTAGCAGAAGCAGTAAGCTCCTTGTGCTCTGTGCTACTGTGACTGGTTTGCTGGAGGAGGCACCTGTTGGCTTAGTCTTTGCTGAGCTGCATTGTCATTACTGTCATTGGCCAGATGGTGGTATTAGAATGGACCACTCAACAGAGGTCAGGTGATGTAAGAGCCAGATAGGGTCCTACCCAGTCCTACAATGCTGCTGATCGTGGCTTGGTTCCTTGGCCTCATTGCTCAGGTAGACACAGGAGACTGAGCTGCTCTTGTCTCCAGACCACCACCCTGACAGCCCCTCTGCACGCTGCTCTCTGCACATGGAGGAAGCAGGATTGCAGCCAATGTCTGGGGAAATCTGAGAAGCCAGAAGGAAACTGAACAGGACTTCCAGTGGTCAGGGAATGAGCATGTGTTTGTGTAGATATAAATCTCTGCAGAGCTCATTGCCTCTCTTCCAAACCTATAAAAACCAGAATTTATTATGCGCAAATATTCAATTTAGTAGATTTGCTTATTCAAGTCAGTGTTTGTTGTTTCCACCAAATCTGGGAAAATATGAGATTTGAACAATTCATTTCAAACAATTCACTGAGAGGTACCTGGACAGACAGGCTCTTACCTTGGTAAATACTTATCAAAACCCATATCAAAAATGTCTTGTATGATAAGGGCCTTCCCTAAAGAAATGAAAGAGGACAGGGAAACAAAATGAACGTCAGTCTAATGCACATTTCTGTATGTGATCTTGAGCATAAACCTGAAGACAGAAGATGAAAACACAACACAAGATGTATCAAACCTTCAGAAGATCTTTGTAGAGCTCTGGGTACAGCATGGCAACTTCTGATTTGACATCTTTGTCCAGCACTAAAGAGAACACCGGAAACATAGTATAGAGTGTAGAATACCTGAAAGCAACAACAGAAGAGATCCCCATTGATTTCCACATGGATTCAACACCTCCTCTCCCACCTCGACAAATCTGACTGAGGGGTGGCAAACATAAGCAGAATGGGGAGAGTTGTTTTTGTTGATTTCTACATTTCTCTATGCTGTCTCTCGCAATTGAATGTCATTGGCCACTTAAAGGGTTTGGGTTCGACCCAGGATGAGATCAGCAATGAAGTTTAAGCCTCTTCTCACCTCTCCTCCTCCACAGAGGGTTGTATCCAATGCAGCACCAAGTAACTTGTTAAGGCAGTACAAGGATTCTTGCTTGCACAGTAGAACTTCCCCTCCCTCGCCTTCTCCCCCACAAACCCCCTAAATTTGTTATGGGGGTTCCCCCGCCCTCTGAAGCAGGGTGCACACACAGGGAGGAGATGGGAGGAAAAGCGCCATTGTACAAGCAAGAACTCCTTTGCCAACAGAATCAGTGCATTGGATACCACCCAGAGCTTCTTTTAAAAATGTTTCTTGCTAATAGCTGCCACTACATATATATGAGTTCCATGCACAGACATGCATTTCTAATTTCATTTGTGCCAAGGCTAATAGCCCGGATCCCAAATTCTGCCTAATCCACAATCCCATGCACTTTCCCTGTCTCTATTATCAGTGTACTGCATAAAATAATTGGAAGGCACAGAAAATGCATGGGTGTCATTTCACAAATGCATAATTAAACCCCACAAAACCCTCGTTTTTAAACAGCCTTGAACATTCATATTCCAGGAGATGGAAGTGCATGCTTCAGGAAAGGAAAAACAAAAGTGAAATGAAAGCTCCTGTTATAAATAGGATATCATAGGAATTTGCCACATCAGAATATTTAGCCACTCATACCAGTATTGTCTACTCTGACTGGCTTTCTACAGTCTCAGGCAGAAGTCTTTTCCATTGTCTTGTCACCTGACCCCTTTAAATGGAAATGCCATAGATTGAATCCTGCCCCCAACCTTCTCCATCCCAGGCATGTGTCCTACTGCTGAACTACAACCCCACCCTGAGGCTGCTGTCCAAGAGCTGCTTCACATCTGAAATGCATCTCTCTCTCTCTCTCTAAAAAAAGTGCAATGTGTTTTATGTGCGATCTAAAAGCATAAATGTGGCAAGCACATTTGTACAGCATAGATATCACATGGAGCCACTCATCAGGGGTTAGAACTAGCTGCTCCTCCCTGGCAAAAGCAGACTTTGAGGCAAATTTTGTTGTGCTGCCGTGAAATGTGTGATGTTGTCTAAGACACAGGCCCTAACACTGAAAACCAATGTTTGCCAATGCTCAGCCAATGCTCAGTCTTAATTCTTCTGCTACAATGACAGACCTTAGGTCAGAAACATGTGAAGTGGGACATATGTATCTGTTGTGCTTTCTTGAATAAAAAAAGGGCTCATGTTAGAAAAGCATTGGCTGCCCAGGTTAATTTACTAGTTTTAAAATTTACATCCTGCTTTTCTTCCAAAAGAGGAACTTCTGAGCAAATTAAACCGTTTCTTCCTGGTTCTCAAATAAAAGTTGCCATAAGAGCTGAAAGTGGTCCTAATAAGGTCCATGTGCTTATCATGATTGTGGGATTAATTGATGCTTTGAAAATGTGAGCCTTCAAAGTCTCATCTCTTATTCTGATAACAGCAGCTATAGCAGGAAGGAAGGCAGTCCGCATTGTAGACAGCGACACACGAGGATGTGAATGCTTCCAGACATATGAGGATTTAAAAACTAGCCTCCTTGCATTTCAGACTTCCTAGTTACATATTTTTTTGGGGGGGGAGTGTTTGGTTCTTACCCAATAATGAGGAACCCCTGGTAGAGAGGGACGGATGCAAAGTAGAATACCGAAGAAAAAACAGCCTGCAGAACAAACAAAAATGGAAAGACTCTTTAGGCTTCGAAGCAAAGATGTGTTCAACAGCAATGATCCATCCAGACGGCTCACATGGCAATAGGAATTCTGTGGCAATTCACAGAAGCGGAGCAAGATTGGAACTCGCCACTTGGGGACTGAAGGCAGACATGAGCTAAAAGTGATTTGAAGAAGGGATCTCATGGCATTTAAACACATCCCACTTTATAGTTTCAAAAAGCTACAATGCTTACTTGACAAATGCATGATTTTCACTTGGTGCATTTTGTCAGACAGCCTGAGTACCTGGTTTTCAGTGAACACTAATCTACATGTTTTCTTTACAGTCTGTCAGCTGCAGGCTTTAAATCAGGGATGGGGAATCACAGAATTGTAGAGTTGAAAGGGACCACAAGGATCATCTAGTCCAACCTCCTGCAGTGCAGGAATCTTTCACCCAACATGGGGCTTGAACCCACGAACCCGAGATGAAGAGTCTCATGCTTTACCAACTGAGCGCTCTCTCATCTGTGGCCTTCCAGATGTTCTTGGACTCCAGCTCCCATCAGCCGGTTGGCCAGCATGGCCAACAGCCAGGAATGGTGGAAATTATAGTTCAACAACAACTGTGGATTCCTATATTGGCTTTCCCGACGTACACACTCATTCCACGTTTTAAAAAATATAGTTTGAGAAACCTACAATGCCTGTTTGAAAAGACCACAGGTGACAAAGAAAAAGGTGCTGTCATGTGCAGGATTTAAAGCAGCACCTCTCAAACCATCTTAATTCTTAAAAAGCTATTGTTTCCACACAAGGAAGACTCAACGTGAGCTGAACTAGAGAGGTAGCAAGCTGTGCTTTAATCACAGAATATGCAGACTTGTGTTCTGCGTTCCATCCTACCTATTCTCTCTCTCCTCAAAAGCAATTACTCCCATTGCCCATCATCTGACACATGCTTAAGTATCCTGATGATCAACAGGTCTGAAGTTTCTTTGGGACGCAAAAAAAAAGGTCATGGATGTTTTCACAGAACTATTTGGACACCGAATTCAAACTCTGTTTCACTGTTGGCGCACATACAATCAAGATACACAGAGCCTTCACAGCTGGCCTTCAGGTACTATGGGGAGAGGGGAATGTCTATTTTCAAGTTTTTGGTAAGTTAAAAAGCAGAATTCCACCAATGACTTCACTAGAGCTTGCTCCTAGGTAAGCAGGTATAGGAATACAGTCTGCCTTTATGCTACTGGTTCTTGGATTTTACTGTTGTAGATTGTAGGATACCTTGTTGGACTTATTTTTAGGTGGGAAACAAAATTAAATATCCATTTACAGTGGATAGTTGTCAGAGGATATGGCTATAAATGGCTACTAGCCATGATGGTTGTGCTTTGTCTCTGCTCTTGCAGGCAGCATGCCTTTGCAAATACCACTTGCTGAGAAGAGTAAGTGGGAACAGCACTGTTGCACCCAGGTCCCACATGTGGGCTTGCCATGGACAACTGGATGGCCCTTGTGAGACAAGGATGTTGGACCAGGTAAGCCTTTGGTCTGGTGCAGTCATCTTGACATTGGGTGGGTAGATCCATGACTCTGCTCCATCACTATAGGAACAGATAGGGCCAGCCCTGAGCCTTTGCCAACTGCGACCCCTTATTTATTAACTAATGGAGATTTTAATCGTGTTACCAACTGGAAAGCTTAAACCTTGCAGCTCTGATAAAAATAAGACACATTTTCAGTTTTAACAGAAGCAAGACGCTACACTGAATTGACTTCGTGACGTATTAGAACAATGTAAAAATAGCGTTTTTAACTTTTGGACATCAGTCGTGCTCTCTTAAACAGGGAGAAGAAAAGTGAAGATGCTGTGGTGTTACTTGCCTGCATTGTACTGATGCACAAGCTTCTGTGGATCACAAACTGGCTGAGGGCTGCAGATCTTTTGTAGCTGTTCCGTCCGTGCACCATCAGTAGCCGGCCCAGATGCTTAAACTGAGTGATGGAGAAGTCTGCTGCAAGGGAAGCTTGCTTTCCTTCCTAGGTACACCAAGAAATAATTAAGAAAAGCAACAACCTATCAGACCACAAGATAGCAGCAAAACATATCCTGCCATAGGGAAACAGATACAATCCGAATTCTGTGGCACCTGCCTCTCCCTTACTCAGCTGGAGTGCCAGCTGTGGTCAGGTGCTTAAGCCGTGCTTCATATGCCATCATTAGGAGAGGTTAGAGCTATAAAAGCAAGATTCAGAACCTTTATCACAATGGCCTCAAGACTCTGCTACAGCCTCCTTTGAAAAACAAAGTGGTCATCTCTGGCACTTTTACAAAAGGGCAATAAGACTTTAAAAAACAATAAATTGCAGATATATGTCTAATGTGCTGTACAAGCCTATGCCTGTTTACTCAGAAGTAAGTCAAACTGTGTTTAGAGGGGCTTACTCCCAGGTAAGCATGCACATAATTACAGCCTTATTAGTGTTTGGTCCATTTTTCACAGTTATTTACGGCTTTGTTTTATGGTTAGATTTTTTAGTCCACCCTACTTCCAAAGAGATTAGGTCGGTACACATCATTTTACACTTTCATCCTCACAACCACCCAGAAACGTAGGTTAGGCCTGCACAACTTGTGATCTACCAAGCTGAACTCTACCAAAACTGCTACCAAGCCAGCAATCAAGCACAGCAGCTCACCAGAGCAGAACAGACCTCTTGCTTTTGCTCCTTGTTTGCATTCACAAACTCTTGGCAGGTCGTAAAATGTTCTAGGGTTGCACATTTACCAAGTGGTATCTTAATGTGGGAAACATACATCACCATGGGCAGAACTGACTTTGTCAGGAGGATAATTTCACCGTTCCAAACCATGGCTTGTTTGGAAGCCGTTAACCACAGTTTCCTGGTTTGCACATAACAAGAAACTGTGGTTAACTGTGGCTTCCTGGCCTGTGTCTCCACAGGTACGCAAGCAGGGAGTGAAGGAGCTGTGCTGGGTGCATGGAGCTTGTGCATATACCAACTTATTCAGTAAGGACTTCATTGCATAAACTAGGTCAGACACTCATTTCATCCCTTTTAACAAAACAGGTTCCTTGTGTGTGCATTAGCTATCGATATAATTGTTGTCTTAAAACTAAAATTGTGTGTGTGTGTGTGTGTGTGTGTGTGTGTGTGTGAGAGAGAGAGAGAGAGAGAGAGAGAGAGAGAGACTCACCTTTCCTTCAACCCCAACACCACAATCTGCCTCTTGAATCATACTGACATCATTCCCACCATCACCTGCAAGAAGCAACAGAGAAAAAGACCATAGAGAATCTTGATGGAATACCAATCTTTACTTGCAGCTTACATTAGACTGCAGGGCTGTTCAGCTTGATCACAAAAGAGCCTCCACTCCGTTATTAATGTGCTAAAGGCGCCTTGCAGCATTTTTGTATAGCAGGAGAGTGCAAGCGCTGGTGCTAGAGATGGATTCCTTGTTTTGGTGCAGGATCAATGAGTTTAGCTCATATTGTCTGGCTAATAAAGCAAAGGCAAGTGACCCAGGGTAATGATTTCTGTGCTTCCAGTTAGCAAGTGATAGAGAAACTTGCATATATCGCTTTGCAGCAGGATATGCAAGTTTGAAATGCCCATGGCAGCAGGGGGGAAATGCACAAATTTGCATATTATCAGGGACCTAGGCATGATGTCTGCAGTAAACCTCCTTGCCCTTATAAACCCAGCCACTGAAAATCAAGCCCGCTCTTGCCAAACCTTCTTGATCATGCAATATATGGTGAAATATTGGGGGGGGGTCAGAACTGAAGCCTCAATGGGAGGCAGAGACGACGACTTCCTTTGAACTTACAGCATCTTCTGCTTTCAAGCGGTAAAGGTAAAGGTAAAGAGACCCCTGACCATTAGGTCCAGTCGTGGCCAAATCTGGGGTTGCGGCGCTCATCTCACTTTATTGGCCGAGGGAGCCGGTGTACAGCTTCCGGGTCATGTGGCCAGCATGACTAAGCCACTTCTGGCAAACCAGAGCAGCGCACGGAAACGCCGTTTACCTTTCCACCGGAACGGTACCTATTTATCTACTTGCACTTTGATGTGCTTTTGAACTGCTAGGTTGGCAGGAGCAGGGACAAAGCAATGGGAGCTCACCCCGTTGTGAGGATTCGAACCTCCGACCTTCTGATCGGCAAGTCCTAGGCTCTGTGGTTTAACCCACAGCACCACCCATGCCCCTTTCAGTGGTAGAGGGAGCCAAACCTCCTTGGAGACATTCAGCACTCAAGGGAGAATGGCTTTTATTTATGTAGTCTATGCTGGGAGGTGCCTGTTTGTGTGTGCAGAGAGCTAGGTAGGCCTGAGTGGATGTGCATGGTTGATGGGGACCTCTGGCAGTATCTCTCACATCTCATGGGGTGCTGTTCCAGAAGGTATCTGACCATTGTAGGGGATTTCAAGGGGAGCCAGGTGGGTGCAACCAGAAGGTGTAAACTGAGAGCCCCCAGAAACATGGCATTTAGATCACAGCTGCTCTGTCTCTCAATCTTTCCAATGAAGACAGGTAAAAATAAAACCACCCAAAGATGCCCAGCTGGAAAACGAAGCTGGAAGTGACCTACCCACAGCACAGGTCAGCTTCCCAGTTCTCTCCTGGAGCAAGCGTACAATCTGAGCCTTCTGTGTTGGGGCACATCTGCAGCAGACCACAGCTGGGCACTGGCAAGCCAATTCCATAAACTCATACTCATAGTATTTCAAGCACACCTGTTCCACAAAACAGATAAAATAGTTACGTGGATATAAACATTTCCCCACCACCACCAACAGCAGCTCACCTGCTGCAATGGCTACCGCGACAACCACATTCTCACCTCCAAGGAATCGCCAGAAATCACTAGGGCACAGTCGTGCTTGCGGCGGAAGGCATTGAGTTCCAAGTGAGCTTCTCCACGGTTGGTGACCTGGGAAAGAGCAAACAGATAACCACAGGCACTCAGAATCATTCCAAGCAGATTTCTAAAATTAACTTGGAAATCAGATTTATTTATTTTTTAAAGATGCTATGCAAAATTGCATGGCCAGGAAGTCATTTGGATCACAACCTCTGCATCACCCTTCCCTAAACATTCATAGGCTCTACTTCAATGAACACTTACTCCTAAGTACGTTCCACTGAAATTAGCAGGACTTTATTTGGAGCATGGATACTTTTAGTATTCTGTATGTTTTTCTTGGGTTTTTTATTTTTGTATTCTACCTTTCTGTAAGTTGCTTCGGGACTCTCCCCCCCCCCAAAAAAGAAAGAAATTCACATAATTAATAATAATAATAACAACACATGCACAGGATCAGGTCATTGAAACGGATTAGTCAGACTATTCTATATGTCAATATTGCATTGAACAACTTGAGGACTCGAGCTACTGAGGATAAATTCTTCTAAGGTAATAGCCACACCACAAACCAATAACACTTTCAACAGGCATTGATTTCCTCCGAAGAACCCTGAGAATTGCAGCATGCTGAGCTGAGAATTCTCTTGGGAGCTTCTGAACTTTGCCCTCACAGAATTACAATCCCCAGCGCTCTGTGGAAAGCGAGAGTACCTATTAAACCAGTTAAAGATGGCAGTGTAGAAATGCCATGAGATGGCTTTCCATGCAGAAGGTCCCATTCCACATCTCAAGTCTAAAAGGAACAAGTAGCAAGTGATGTGAACGCCCTCGGCAGGAGGCAATATTGGGGGAAATACGGTGGCTTGCTATGGTCTCTTATTTACTGTACAACTCTAGGAATTCACAGTAAAATGCTGATGAATTTTCCTGAGGAATAAAATCACAAGCTGCTGGGGAAATGTTGGCCTTGGTCCAGTATATCTGAAGGAGCGTCTTCACCCCCATCGTTCTACCCGGACACTGAGGTCCAGCACCGAGGGCCTTCTGGTGGTTCCCTCACTGCGAGAAGCCAAGTTACAGGGAACCAGGCAGAGGGCCTTCTTGGTAGTGGCGCCTTCCCTGTGGAACACCCTCCCACCAGATGTCAAAGAGAACAACAACTACCAGACTTTTAGAAGACATCTGAAGGCAGCCCTGTTTAGGGAAGCTATTAATGTTTGATGTACTACAGTATTTTAATATTTTTTTGGAAGCTGCCCAGAGTGGCTGGGGAAGCCCAGCCAGATGGGCGGCGTATAAATAATAAATTATTATTATTATTATTATTATTATTATTATTATTATTATTATTATTATGAACTGAATTCAATGTGAGAAACGAGAGAGAGAGAGAGAGAGAGAGAGAGCTGAAACTGACAAATGCATCTATCTTAGGCATGTCCATGGTCCGTTTCGGGGGCCTAATCCAGCCCACCGGTCGGCTGTTGGTTTAATGCAGCATCTGTGGTAGTTTTTTTCTTGGGGTAAAATCCCCCCAAAAGCTCAAGAACTTCGAGGTAAAATTGTAAAAAAGCACAACTCCTCTGGGGTAAAATCATTTTAAAAAAGCTCACCAACTTCAATCCTAAAAAAAGGTCAACAACAACTTTGGTTGGCCCTCACACACGTTCACTTCATCAAATCTGGCCCTCTTTGAAAAAAGTTTGGGCACCCCGGTCTATCTCTACTAGTCAGGCCTCCTCCAGAATGTCAGCATTTTGTAGGAGTGATTCTAAGCTTGGTATGGTGAACCTTTTGGCCCTCCGGACGTTGCTGAATGACAACTCTCATTGGCCATGCTTACTAGGACTGATGGGAGTTGTAGTTCAGAAACATCTGGAGGGTCAGAGGTTCCTCACACCTGCCCTAGTACAGCAAATCTACATTTAAAAAAAAGGAAATGGACTTTGTGTCACTAGGAAAGCAATGGGGAAATGCATTGGAATGAATGAATGAATGAATCATTAACAGGAAGATGGAAAAGCACCTCATAAGTGTTATGTACTGAAGTTCTCACCCTGGGCCAGCAGGGGGATACTGTAGATAGTTATGCAAATAAGGGATCGAAAGTGATGTTCAGTGATTGGATAGTTTTAGAAAATTGTTACAGTTACATTGTACTGGAGCTCTATATAAGCAGGCTGACTGAACCCTTCAGTTCAGTTCTGTTCTGGCCTCTGAATAAACAAGAGCTGTTTGAAGAATCGCTGTGTCATCTGATATGTTCACCCACAACTTAACAATAAGCATGTCAGGATGAATGCTCATTGTTGTGTAACACTCCAACCCCAAAGCAAATCAGAACAAATGCTCAATAATGACCAGATATAATCTACCCTTTGTGTACACTTTGTGGAAGCAAATCAAATAAATTGGAGGAGCCCTAAAATATCAGAACACAGGACCAGTATTGGCTTCTCCTTTTGAATCTCATAACCTGTCATTTTTCTGAGCATCCTCAGAAAAGCATGTTCACAGAGCATTTCCTCAAAGAGCTGGAGCTGAGTAAGATTAATGAAGACAGGAATTCTCAACCATATTTACATTGGTCACTAATTAGCAAACCTATTGCTCTGTATTTTGCCTCTGAAGTTGTTACAGAATTCACTATGTCAACCGTGCCTGCAGGAAAGAAATCATTTTATCCCAAGAGGGATAAACAAAGGAGGAAACGAGGGAGACTTTTTTTCGGAACGTTCTTTTTCCACTATTAATGTCCAACTTCGATGTATTCATCAGATGGGTCTAGGTGTTGTGTAAATGCAACGATAGTCAGAGGAAGATTAGGTCTGCATAATATACTCATATTTTATTCTAACTGCACATTGGGGCTGGTGTAAATTATTCCCCTTGATTCATAATGTAGCTCCATGGACAAGTGCTAAGTAAGCTAGTTTTATTCATATTACTCACCAGTCTAAATATATGAATGTCCTGGGTCCTGGTTACCAGATGTGCATTTTTAGCTGTACACGTGGCTGTTTCTAGTTTGTCCCCTGTGAGCATCCATACCTACAATAAAAAAGCACCATTTAATATCCTGGAATCAACAATGATACAAAAAGGCATTTGACAAAATGCTTAGTTTGTAGGAGGTTTATCAGATACCCTATTTTTATATTTGTGCTGGAATCCAGGAAAATTGGTGTGTGTGTGTGTGTGTGTGTGTGTGTGTGTGTGTTTGAGCTACTTTGTTTTTACATTAAATGAATCCGTTTGAGCAACAGTCTCGTTTAAAAATGGATTTTTATTTTAATTGGATACAATAGCTGAGCTACACATTACACAGTGTGAGGCTGCAGAACTTGGGAGCTGTACCACTTCACAATGTGGAGCTGAGGGTGTGTGTACACATTTTCCAATGTATTTGCATGTGAAAAAGCTCCATCAATGTAGTTAGCAAGCATCTTTAAGGGTGAGGGATTTCTATAATATACTGGGATCTGTGCAATTTTAAAAACAAATAACTCTCAAGAGTCAACCCAATGACATTTTTAGAAATGTAAAAGGTGTTGGCACCTGTGATCCAGGCATTCTACAAAGGCCATTTTAAATTGTTCCCTGTGGCTACTGACTTCATACAGCAGCCTCCTTGTGTATAGGAGACACAACAAGGAAAGTTTGTGGTGGCAGGGTGAAATATGGCCCCATCTGCGCAGCGAGTCGCTTGTAGTCCTTGAGGAGACAGCCATCATGTGGAGAAGTTTAAAGTAACTTAATGGAGCTAGAATTCATGCATAGGCCTTTAGTTAAAATTCGTATAATTCCTACTAAAACCAAAGAGACTGTGTTCATCACCCACACCGTACATTGAAAACACGTGGCTCCCCCTCCAAAGAATCCCGGGAACTATAGTTTCTTGAGGGTACTGAGAATTATAGCTCTGTGAGGGGTAAACAACAGATGGGAATTCCATTTGATAACAGATGTCTAGCTGGCATGTTACAGGCTCTGTGTGGGCAGGAACAAAAGACATTCCAGATACAGATATGGTAAGATGGCAGCCCTGCCTTTTCAGGTTAGGACAAACAGGACCTTGGGAATAGCTCAGAACTGAGATTGAACATTTTTAGCCTATCCTTTTCTCCCCAAATCTCAAAGGTAACTATCAAAAAGTTAATTTCATGTATGTAGGCACAGGGTACACAATCCATCTCCAGTTAAAAGCAGGCTAAAAACTATGGCAGATAGTGCTTTATTAACCCCTTCACTTCCCATCCAGTCATGCTCATCAAAACCTAGTGGTAAATGGTAAAGTAAGTACAGTATAACTTATCAGCTCATGATTTGTTTTTTTTTACTTCCAATTTTGCTCCCTCTGGTGGCCATTTCAATACAATTCACTGTTTCAGACTTTTTTGAAAAAAATATTTCATACATCACCCCAGGAGCCTCAAGAGAAGAATTGTGCTAGGTAAGGATTCAGTGTTGCCCAGATTTCATAAGTGCACCGAAGGCAGGGCAAAGTGGTCGCGTTTGCTTTGATCACTAAAGCAAACTTGATCACACAATCTTTGCCTTTCTTTCCTGTGTGCAACAAAACAGCCCCCAAACCACATGGGTCTCCACGATCATAGGTTGTGGCCCTTCTTTGGGTTCTCCACCATTGACAGGTGGGTTCCATGAAAGGGCCTTTTCATTGGTGGCACCCTAGCTTTGGATCACTCTCTAGGGAGGTTTACCTGTCACCTACTTTCTGCTGCCAGACCTTTATCATTTCTTCTGTTTAATCCAACCTTGGAACTTTTAATTCCGCTTTTACAGGTGTGCTGCTTCAGCTAATTTTTATGTACAGGCGCCTCCCATTTTGTGTGAATTTAAAAAAATGCTCTACCGTGCATGTGCAGGCTGTTTTTGGACCCAGAAGAGGGCATGACGGGGTCAGGACAAGGGCATAACAGGCTTATGTGCATTTTGCCGACATGACCAGAATGCAATCCCTGCATAAATTGGGGGGTTGCCTGTACTTAAATTTTGTTGTAAGACACTCAGATAATTTAACTGAACAGAGTGAATGCATCTTAAAACCAACCAACCAACGAACACTCTTCCTACTTTTTTGTTTACTTCTGAACTCACATACTTGGAAAATTTCCAAACTTTAGAACCAAACACTCTCCTGGGTATCAAAGTGAGAGGCTAACAATGACAACCCTTCAAGCATTTACAGGAAGCTATTTTTGTATGTGTCTGATAAAAACAGTTGTTATTTGATCCAAACATTTGGTTGTCAGGATGCTTCATTTTTCACAGCTCCCAAAGTTCAGTGTGTGTGTGTGTGTGTGTGTGTGTGTGTGTGTGTGATTAAATTTTCTGTTTTACAATTTACAATACTCATTTTTTTACATCCTTAAGATATCAAGGACTTCTCATGGTTCATTTTACATATCATAAAACGCTGCCAGCGTTTTCAGCCACAAAGTTCAGTGTTCTGATTGCTGGGGAAATGCCCCCTTTTTTCCACGAGATGATGCGACAGTATCTCTCACTTTCTCTTGCCACTGCACTGTCAGATTGGGGGGGGGGGGGGCGGGACGGACCAATGATGCTATGCTTTCCATTTGCGGTTTAGCCATACCTTCATGCCGGCATTTCTCAGTGTTTCCAGAGTAGGCCTGACATCTGCCTGCAGCTGATCCTCCACTCCAGTCAGACAGAGCAGCTCCATCTCCATCTCCAGGCTCTCGATCACAGTTGCTACCTTGAGGGAACGGTCATGGACGCTGAGCTTTGCTTGGACATAGCGTGCCTGGCAAGGACCCAAGGGAGACATAGCCAGTCAGTACGAGATCAATCACTTTGCACTTCCATTTATTATTTTTTTAACGTATTTTTCCTTCTTGTATCTAGGTCTGGGTGATAAACTGATCTACGTTTAGATGGAGAGATATCACGAGGTTGAAAACCAGATACCACTCAGCCCTCGATGTAGCTCAAAACTTCCCAGAAGACCCGAGGCCATTCATTCGATTCAGGAAGGGAACTTTTTTCAGCCCAAGGCAGGGCTGGCCCACTCATAAGGCAAGTTGAAGCGACTGCCTCGGGCAGCCGGATCTGCAGGGGCAGCAGATCCCGATGGAGACCTTTGTTGCCCCCTTGTTCCTGAGGTAGATCTTCACTCACCCCTTATTCCCTGGCGGGGAGGGAGGGGTACCATTCAGCGGTTCGCCTCAGGTGCCAAAATGTCTTAGGCTGGTCCTGGTCCAAGGGCCACATTCTATTTTGGGGAACCTTTCAGGGGACACATGGGAATGAGGGCAGAGGCAAAAGTGGGCGGAGTGTCAAATGCAAATGATACTTTTGTACAGTAAGCTCATTTCTATATACAGTGGTACCTCGCGTTACAAACACTTCAGGTTGCAAAGACTTCAGGTTACAAACTCCACTAACCGGGAAGTAGTACCTCGGGTTAAGAACTTTACCTCAGGATGAGAACAGAAATCACGTGGTGGCAGGCAGCAGCAGGAGACCCCATTAGCTAAAGTGGTACCTCAGGTTAAGAACGGTTTCAAGTTAAGAACGGACCTCCGGAACAAATTAAGTACTTAACCCGAGGTACCACTGTATACTCATATGCTCCTTAAAGGTAAAGGGACCCCTGACCATTAGGTCCAGTCGTGGCCGACTCTGGGGTTGCGGCACTCATCTTGCTTTATTGGCCAAGGGAGCTGGCGTACAGCTTTGGGTCATGTGGCCAGCATGACTAAGCCACTTCTGGTGAACCAGAGCAGCACACGGAAATGCCGTTTACCTTCCCACAGGAGTGATACCTATTTATCTACTTGCACTTTGACATGCTTTCGAAATGCTATCTTGGCAGGAGCAGGGACTGAACAACAGGAGCTCACCCCGTCGCGGGGATTCAAACCGCCGACCTTCTGATCAGCAAGTCCTAAGCTCTGTGGTTTAACCCAGAGTGCCACCCGTTAAGACAAAGATGGTGTATTATCAGAGCTCAAGGACACATTCCAGCCAGGCAAAAAGCATTCAGGGTGCAAGATAGGGCCACTGTGGGGTGTGCCTGGGAAGAGTCTCAAGAGCCAAACAGAGAGATCTTGAGGGCCACATTCAGCTTCCAGGCCTGAGGCTCCCAACCCCTGCATTGGACGTATTGGACAACCCCTGAAAGAACAGGGTGGGAAATTGTTTCCCTCTATCCTGTTACTCACTTGGCCTATGTCAACATGCAGGAGGAACACTGCAGGAAATACATTGGGTGGGGTAGCCGATGTGCTTTTAGCAATTTCCCCTCCCTCCCAAAGCCAGATGCGTAGAGACTGGCTAGGCCCGTGTCGTGAGATTCTTTATCTCAAAGAAGATAGGTGGGTGGTGAGCCAACTGGCTGCCATCCACGAGTTGATGTGGCCCCCAGGCTGCCAGATGGCTGCTTTTGCTACAGACTAAGAGCACTGCCAGACCAGCACCTCTTGGTCATATTTCATTTTTATTTCATCTTTGTCCTCCAGTGCCCTGGATTAAATTGTAGAATACCATCAGCGATGGGAGCATGGAAGGCAATGCAGGAAGACAGAGACATCAAGGGGATGGGGAAAAGGGAGAGCCAAGAAAAAGAAGAGAGGGCACCTTCTATGCCAACTTCTAAATGCCTGATGAAAACTTTTTCTTTTCTGCCAGGCTGATGCAGGCAATAAAGGGCACATCCTTGCACAACAGTTAATTGATGTCTGCTTCTAACTCTTTTATGGCTTTTAATTGCATGGTTTTACAGCTTTATTGCTGTAAACCGTGTTGATGCATTTCTTATGACATAGCAGTATTCCAGTTCCCTCTCTCGGCCTCCCTGATGTGGTCCTAAGGAAAGCAGAGCAATAAGTTTGGCATTGGTTTGGCTGCAGGAGTTCCCAGAAGGAGGCGTACAAGATGCCATCCACCCGCCTTAGGGGCTCGACTCCAGATTTGTGTAAGGCCTACTCCTTGACCTAGGGACGCGGGTGGCGCTGTGGTCTAAACCACAGAGCCTAGGACTTGCTGATCAGAAGGTTGGTGGTTCGAATCCCCGCGACGGGGTGAGCTCCCGTTGTTCGGTCCCTGCTCCTGCCAACCTAGCAGTTCGAAAGCACGTCAAAGGGCAAGTAGAAGGTAAACAGCATTTCCGTGCGCTGCTCTGGTTCGCCAGAAGCGGCTTAGGCATGCTGGCCACATGACCCAGAAGCTGTACGCCGGCTCCCTTGGCCAATAAAGCGAGATGACCCCAGAGTCGGTCACAACTGGACCTAATGGTCAGGGGTCCCTTTACCTTTACCTTACTCCCTGACCATTTCTTCTCCCGAAGATATACTGCAAGGCTACCTTCCCAGGTTGATGAGTCTCACCTGCCTCTCACTTCCTGCCACAGCACGTGATGAAACTGCTTTCTTGACCACTGCGCCCACTATCGGTGTCTTCACAAGCAGGGTAAGTCTCTAACTCACCAAGGGTTAAGACCCATCGGCTACGCTCAACTGGTTTAGCGGGCCAGTCAAAGATGTTCCCAGGGTGCTGCTGCTACTATCACATGCTGACATCTTCCAAGAGCCACAGTTGAGAGCTAAGTGCAAGGTGGGGTCCAAGAAGGGGGCAAACTATGCCAGAAGGAGCAAGACATGTCCGCCACCAGAGGGCATACCCCTTCCCTAACACCCCAAACACCCCTGGACTACCCTGGTAATAAAGGAACGGGGCAGCTAAAAACTTCTCTGCAGACAAGATCTTGTACCTCTTTCACCAAGTACTACTAAAATTGTACCTGAGAAAAATAATAATAATGAGAAAGTGGGATGAAAAAAGTGAAAGATAACAGGAAGTGGTGTGGGCTGGTGCATCCCTTTCTCATGCGAACATTGGCAGCCGAATTTGCAAAACGCTGCTGGCCTTGTACACACCCTTGTTGTCGGAGGAGTGCCTTCAAGGATATTTATAGCTAAATAAGCCATTGTTTGGAGCGGCTAGAAATTTGCCTCTCCAAGTTAGGCTTGATGCTTGCCTGAAACCCTGCATTCCCAACTGCATGCCTATTGTCAAAAGTAGAGCTCAATGCTGAGCTCGATGTATCAATAGTCTGACTCGATATAAGGCAGCTTTGTATGTCTGTATGTTGAAGGTAGATCTCACTCCTTCTCTCTCTCTCTCTCTCACCCCCTTTTCTCATCCTTCCTTCCAGCTTCTGCAACAGGGATGAGGAAGCTGTGGCCCTCCAGTTGCTGTTGCAACTTCTTGTGTCTGAATCAAGGAACTCTGGCTTAAATGTCCATGAACAAAACAAGCTAGTAAGTCAGGATAGTAAGGAGAGGAAGAATACCCAGCCACATCCACAACTTCACACATCATGCTTGACAAAGCTGCAGCTCAGTCATTCCCAAGGTGGATGGTACCATACCCTGGAAGGTGGTGGGATTACCTAGGGGGCAGCAGAAGGGGAGGTGTAAATGACTATCAGGCATTAAAAAGCTGGTATGGCTGGGTAAATTTCATCAATTTTGTTGCATTAAACTAGATAGTTTTCACTGGATTTTGAATGAATGTGCAATTGATCATTACTGTTTTGTATTGTCGTCCTGTATTATTATCTTCCATAGTGGGGAATGCAAATGGTTATTTTATAAGAACAATGCTTTTTGTAAGGTAGGAGGCTCTGGGGTTGAGTTTATGGTACCAAGGGGGAAGCAGCCCAAACAAGTTTGAGAACAACCACTGCATCCAAACACTGCCAGAGACTAGCTTCATTGGGCTGCATCAAGCATGAAAACACATGGGGGGGGAGGCTTTTGAAAACTGCTGTGCAAGTGACAATGTTCCTCTCTTAAAAGGCCAATGATTATAGCTGACAAAATGTAAAAACAGCTCACAGCAAATTATCAAGTTGCGGGTGTGAAACGAGCTTCCTTCCAGTTTCACAGCTGATAAGAAAGGAAGGCACAGAAGCAGACAAAGCTTGAAGTGGGAAGCCTGCATATGATTTTTTAAATGTGCCATGTGAATGAAATGTTCATGTGGTCACCAGCTCATTCACTGTGGGATTTTGCAGGAGTTTCTTTATTATAATGCAGTGGGTGGGTAGGGGGAATTGATCAGAGCTGCCTACTGCTGGCTCCTGGTTCAAACTAGCAAATCTCTTTGTCCCTTCTGAGCCTGACCTCTGCAGAGAAACAATTATGTTTGGGGAAAATAAAGTAAGTGAGGATACTTCTGGGGCAGTTCTTAAAACGTAGCACGTGTATTTGCCTGGAATACCAAATAAAGGATTTGAAATACTATTAAATAGAAATGGCAAATAATCAAAACATAGTCATCAGGATACCCACAACCTAAAGCTTACTGGAACGGCTTCATTTCTGAACAGCAAAATCTTAACAGCGATGGTTTTGCCAGCAGGGCCTGCCTGAGCTTTTCCACAACAATGGTGCCACAACAAGGAAGGTCTTGTCTCTCATGGCCATCCAACAAGTTAGGGAGTAAACGGGGGGGGGGGGATATGCAGGATAAGATGGTCCTTAAGTCAACAGGGTCCCAGAACATCCAAAAGTAAGAACCGGCACCTTGAATTGGGACCTAAAACCTATAGGCAAGCAAGTAAGACGACACGATACCAGAGGTAAACAAAACTGGCTTACCTCAAAGTCTTGATATTGTTCCTCAGTCAGGGATTTCTTTGCTACTACAAGGACCCTCAGCCCTTCCCTTGCCATATTGCCACACTGTTGAGGAGAAATTGCAAACTTGGTCAGGTCACATCTGAAGCTAGGGATTGCATATCAGAGATCCTTATTTAGTTAAAATGTTCGTGGGACAGATCCACTTTGTGGGTCTGTGGGTCACTTCCACCTGTCCATCACTTTGACACAAGGTCATTCATCTTCCAAGGAAGAATTGGGAATGCCCTCTAAGGCTCTTGGCTGCTCCTTCGCAGCCACAGTTTTACCTGTTCCCCTTTTGGCTTGAGATGTGGGCCAGGTGGGCATGGCTGGTGGAGAAGAGTAAAATTAGAGTCCTACGTGAGAGTTCCCCATGGCCAAAATAGGAGGAGATGGCAGTTTAGATTTCATAATTCTGTTCTTTCACTGAACTGTGTCATGTTTTGCAGCCTTCCCCATGGGGTGTGTGGTCCAAAATGTCTGGAGGGCATCAAGTTCCAGAAGGCTGCAATATTGCTACTATAGCTTCTCATTGTTGCTACTATCGCTTCTTAACACAACTCATTGTTTTGAGAAGCAGCTATAATAGCTAAGTCATAGCCTCAGTTATTACCTCCCAAGGCAATGATGTGCCCCGTGATCCCTGTACCACTTGACAGTCATTGCACCAAGTGTGGCTTCCCACTGGTGCATTTCCATACCTCTTCCTCTAGCCAGTCATTGTATTGAACAATTCCTGCCATAACCACATCAGCCCCTTTCATGTAGAAGGTTATTTCCCCTGTAGATTCATCCTGAAAGAGAGAGAAAGAGAGAGAAATGGTTCATAGACTATCTGTTCCAGCGCTACTGCTAATCCATGGTTGCCTGAACCTGGGATCGTGGTGGTTTAGCTCTCTCCACACCAACCACAAGCTGTAACCAAAGTTTGTCCTATGATTTGCAGGTCATGGGGTTTTGGGGGGAGAGGTAAACCATGAACCATGGAAGTTCAGATGACATGCTAAGTCAAACCATGGCTTGCAACAGTAAAGCATCAGAACTGAAGAGGAGCAAAGCAAACACAATCTCTTCTCCCAGAGCCCATATATTTGAGCTAAGAAGAAGAAGAAGAAGAAGAGTTTGGATTTGATATCCCGCTTTATCACTACCCGAAGGAGTCTCAAAGCGGCTAACATTCTCCTTTCCCTTCCTCCCCCCAAAACAAACGCTCTGTGAGGTGAGTGGGGCTGAGAGACTTCAAAGAAGTATGACTGGCCCAAGTTCACCCAGCAGCTGCATGTGGAGGAGCGGAGACGCGAACCCGGTTCACCAGATTAAGAGTCCACTGCTCTTAACCACTACACCACACTGGCTTAGGCATGGTTTGGCTTAGGATGGCATGCAGCCCAGTCCACCCAGAGTTTCTAGGGGTTAGTACTAAAAAGCAACATTAAATGGAATAGTTTTTTTCTGCTGTACCACTTGAGATTGCAGGAGGGTCCTCAGATGACTTGGTGCTCCTCCATACAATACAATTAATCCCCTACAGATGCAAAACTAGCACATCAAAGGGAAGGCCTAGACTTCTCCCTGACATGCTATCTTCCTATGGATGAGGCATTTGTTTCAAACGAAAGAGCACTCACTGACGTGAGCCCACAACTCCCAGAAGCCCCAAGCAGTGCAATGAAAAAAACAGGTTTAGCGACTCTCATCTTCTGTTTGTGGGAACCAGGCCTTTGTTAGCAACAGGTGATGCTCATTCCAATCATTCTCATGCTGAGCAGAAAAAACATTACAACTAACTCATTTTTAGCTTAATACAGATTAACTACAACATTAATTTCCTTTTTATATGTTCACATTCAAAACTGGCAAATGTTAAATCACCAAAATAAATTAGAAAGGTGCACATCTTTTCTGATTAAATCTGAATGGACCCGAATCTTGAGGTGAAATAGTGCAAACTGGTACCACCTTGTCTCATTCTTTGAAAGAGAAACCCCTTCCTCCCCCCACAATTTTTTTTTTTCAGATGTGTGACGAATCTTTCCCCATGCACTTGTACTTTGGGGGTGCAAAAAAAAAGTCATAATGATTAATTCTGTTGGTTGATGGACTGTCATATGGAATAATGCCCCACTCTCCACTTCATGTAAGGTTTTACTCACTTAAAAACCCCCACCTCAACTCCAACAGATTCTGGAAATCCAATCTCACCCCACAAATCTGTATTCGCTGAATGTTAGAGCCAAAACATAAGGTTTCGGAACATTTTGAAAACTTCTGAGTTTCAAATTTGGACTGGGCTATGGTTAGTCAAATTTAACTGACTGGTCTGCAGCAGCAGAAAAATGCTCACCCGTCTGCTTTCTCCTGTGTAGATTTCCTGGCTAAGAGGGAGCCAGCCTGAGACCAAGAGTTGTAGCCAATGTGAATCCTACTAAGAGGTAAGCCATTTAAATTAAGGAACCTTAAGTGAGTCATGCCCGTTAACTTTAGCAGGTCTACTCTTAATAGGACTAGCACTGGCTACAACCTTAAAGCTTCTGCTTAAAAACAAATTCTTAGGTAGTATATTCTTGCCAATCTGCTAGATGAGAACGTAGGTACGTATTGCAGTTTACAGCGCGGCAGCAGCTAGTTCATATCGGTAGCATGCCTGCCTCTACCCCAATTCATTCAAAAAGTCTAAGAACGAGGGCAGCCAAAAGAGTTCAGGAGCACAAATAAAGCCGGTAGCTCAACATCACCATCTAGAGTGGAGACTGAATTTGGAGCAAGGAACCAGATACTGTGAAAGACCCTTCATGCAGTTAAGAATCATGGGCACTTTGGGAAGACTACAAAGTAGGCAAAATTTGTTAGGCCTCCCTTTTCAATAAATACTGATGGGTGGAACTCTCTATGCCCAATCCTTAACAGAGCCAAGGCAACTTCCTTTCTTGTGCTGCGTGGCAGAGATCAGTTTTGAACAACGATGTCTCTTTTAGCAGCTTGAAGTGTAGCTCTCTGGCCAAATCTTTTGTAATCTGAGCTCAGCCTGCAAGCTTCTGCAGAGCTACAATTTCCCATGGTTGCAACCCAAAACCAACATAAGCATGCTTAAGTTGCCCGCTGAAGCCAATGGCCTTGCAGCTGCTCAAAACTGTGTTGGGATCATGGCCAAAGCTTTTGAAGAACTGCTGGATGCCATATTGTTGTTCAGCTGTGGCTTTCAACCTATTTTTGCAAAAGGGTCAACTGTCAATGTAAACACAGGACGATGTAAACTTCCAACTCTGAGAGAGGCCAGGGAAAAAACCCCCACTCTAAAATAAAAAGAAGATCCCTGGCATTAGTTAAGATAGATGTTTGCGTATAAAATGATTTAAACTGTTAAGAAGCGTTTTAACAACTTTAGGAAACTGAGCAGAGACTCCACTTCCTGTGGTGTAGAACTAGCTTTAAGATAGTTTAGATCTTTTGTCCAATATAAATACTGTATCAACTATCTCCTTGCATTAGTCATTTCCTCTCACCAAGTTCAGGAGGAGGTGAGCACGTTCCCATGTTATGGCACGATTACAACTATAAATCTGCAGAAAGATTTGCCAGTTGTATTGTTTCTCTACCACATCTTTTTCCACCATGGTCTGATTTTGGCTAAGGTTCAAAGGCCTTCTCTCCCCGCACCACCTTCCCCCAAACTCCCATTTGACATATGACAATAGCGCTCTCTGAGCTGCTAAGAAAACATGCTCCACTCCAGTTGCTCAGAGAGAGAGAGAGAAGCAGAAAGAGAGAGAGAGAAGCAGAAAGAGAGAGAGGGAGAGAGAGGGGAAACTTTTGTGGTCGGATAAACAACTGCTTCTGTCACCAACGAGAGATGGCAGCCACGAGAGATGGCTGAGTGGTTTGCTTTAAGGGGGCCTTTTGGAAAAGACTTCTTTAGAGCAGCGAATGTTCTTGGCACCATATTTAAAGCAGCAGACACTAAAAAACCAAAGAGAGTGAACAGGGTTTGATTCAGACTTGCTCCACAGTGAACAGAGAGGCTCCTTCCATTTACTCACGGAACCCGGACCTGACTGAAGCTTGTTGCTGAAGGAAAGGGCCAAGAAACTGATTTGGGGGCCAATTCCTCATTACTCCTACAGCCCCAAACACCACTTTTCAGCCTGTCCTGGAGGCTCTTCTAACCCTGAGGGGGGTGGCTCAAGGGGAAATTGGCAGAAGCAACTTCCTGTCCTCTTCCACCAACACGAGCAAAACTTGGCTGAGTGCTAGGGCTCCTCCAAACGTTCTTTCCATTGCGCATTCACAATTATTTATGTTCATGGTGCCATTGGGGTGGTCACAGGCAATTCCAATACTGCAAAAGTTCTGGAGCGTTCACTCTGCTTCCTTTTCAATCGGAGCGTATCCTGTAACTTCCTGCTGAGGTCTCTCCACTTTTTGTAACAAAAGCGTTATTTATTTACTTCATAAAATTTATACAGTAGTACCTCGTTATGTAACCCTCTGGTTACGTAAACTTCAGTATACAAAAGCAGCAAACCGGGAATTATTTTACTGGGTTTTGCTGCATGCGCATGCGCAGAAGTGGTCCTCAGCTTGCAGAAACCTCAGGATCCTACCAGACCTCCGGAACGGATCCCATCCACAACCAGAGGTACCACTGTATACTGCTTGATTGTTAAAAGTTATTTTTAACAAAATACAAAAGCAGAAGCAAAACCCTCAGAGCAGTTCTGGTTTCATTTCTTCCAATTTCATAGAATCATAGAATTGTAGAGTCAAAAGGAATCTAAGGGTCATCTAGTCTAATCCCCCTGAAATAAATAAATAAATAAATAATAATAATAATAATAATAATAATAATAAATTTATTTATACCTCGCCCATCTGGCTGGGCTTCCCCAGCCACTCTGGGCAGCTTCCAACAAAATATTAACATACAGTAATGCATCAAATATTAAAAGCTTCCCTAAACAGGGCTGCCTTCAGATGTCTTCTAAAAGTCTGGTAGTTGTTGTTCTCTTTGACATCTGGTGGGAGAGCGTTCCACATGGCGGGCTCCACTACTGAGAAGGCCCTCTGCCTGGTTTCCTGTAACTTGACTTCTCACAGTGAGGGAACCGCCAGAAGGCCCTCTGCGCTGGACCTCAGTGTCCGGGTAGAAGGAGACGCTCCTTCAGATATACTGGACCGAGGCCATTTAGGGCTTTAAAGGTCAGCACCAACACTTTGAATTGTGCTCGGAAACGTACTGGGAGTCAATGTAGGTCTTTCAAGACTGGTGTTATGTGAAATGCAGGAATCTCAGCAAACGCATTCATGACAGATGGATGTGCTATAGCCTTCCAGACATAATGTGGTAACTTTGTTGTAGCACTGCAGAACAAACTAAAGCAGAATAAATCCACCGCTGACACACTATTATTGAGTCAAGAACTTGCTGCAAAATATGCCCACAATAAAACACCAGTCTGAAGGCATCTCATCCCACCCATAAATTGCTATTCCCTCCTCTGCCAATTATTAGCAAGCAAACCTCCAGAGGCAGCTCGAGAATTTGAAAAGGGTATTTGAATTTTTTTCACTCCGTTCCAAAGGCTAGAAGTAAACAGCAAGCATCTTTGAACAGCCGCTAAAGAATGATTGTGCATATGACTGGAGAAGCATTCCTCGATAAATCTCCATGTTGTACAAAATAGAATTACTGTATCCTTTTCTTCACCCGCAACCACTAAACATGAAGTTTCACAAAACCGTAAGTCTGCATATCTCCTGCCAAAGAGGTGTGTCAAAGTTCTACCACATGCATAAACATGGTAGAAGCAACTGAGAGTTTCATCTAAGGTAGCGCTACGTCAAAGTCACTGAGTGGTATGCTTGCTCCACTGATGTTTTGCGCAAGGGGAACATTACTGCGTGTGAGAATGCATAAGCAGCCTGCTGGTAACACTGCTGCATGATAGATTATGCAATCTGTTGTGTAAAGGGTTTCTGCTAACACACCTGTTGTGTTGGACTCCTCTGTTGCACAACATTGAAATCCACCTGTCTGCTAGTGCAAGAGCCCTTGGGCCAGCAGATGTAGAATGCTGGAAACAGCCCTTATAAGCTCAGGAAACAAGAAGCAAGATGCATCAGCATCCCTTGGCAAGACAGCACCATGTGGACCTCTCAGTTCTTCTCAGTTCAAGAAGGACACGGACAAACTGGAACGTGTCCAGAGGAGGGCAACCAAAATGGTCAAAGGCCTGGAAACGATGCCTTATGAAGAACGGCTAAGGGAGCTGGGCATGTTTAGCCTGGAGAAGTGGAGGTTAAGGGGTGATATGATAGCCATGTTCAAATATATAAAAGGATGTCACATAGAGGAGGGAGAAAGGTTGTTTTCTGCTGCTCCGGAGAAGCGGACACGGAGCAATGGTTCCAAACTACAAGAAAAAAGATTCCACCTAAACATTAGGAAGAACTTCCTGACAGTAAGAGCTGTTTGACAGTGGAATTTGCTGCCAAGGAGTGTGGTGGAGTCTCCTTCTTTGGAGGTCTTTAAGCAGAGGCTTGACAACCATATGTCAGGAGTGCTCTGATGGTGTTTCCTGCTTGGCAGGGGGTTGGTCTCTTCCAACTCTATGATTCTATGATTCTATGTATCCTGTGCCTTCATTAAGCAGGGAATGTTTCAGCGGGTAGATAACTCTTTCCCCCACTGCCATGGAAGAAGCTGAGCTAGCTGAGATTCTGCTAAATGAAAGGCAGAGAATCCCAGTGGAGTCAGCAATCCTATCCACGCAGTCAATGGTCAACAGGTAAATCAAGTCTACTGCTAATAGTACCACATCTTCTTTGCTGAACCTTCAGTGCACAAACTGATGCACATGCAGTCAAATACAGTGGTACCTCAGGTTACAAATGCTTCAGGTTGCATACGCTTCAGGTTACAGACTCCGCTAACCCAGAAATATTGCTTCAGGTTAAGAACTTTGCTTCAGGGTGAGAACAGAAATCGTGCTCTGGCGGTGCGGTGGCAGCAGGAGGCCCCATTAAGCTTAAGTGGTGCTTCAGGTTAAGAACAGTTTCAGGTTAAGAACAGACCTCTGGAACGAATTAAGTACTTAACCTGAGGTACCACTGTATTCCAGAACTGTTTCACAAGCCTGCTATGCATGGGCTTAGCCAGGATTTTTGTTCAGGGGAGGGGCAGAACCAACGTGATTGGTCAGTTAGTTAAGTATTTCTATTGTTTTACTTGATGGGGGGAAGCGGCCCCTCCCAGCCTCACCTTGACTATGCCCATGCTGCTATGATTTCAGCTATATAAAAGATAATGGAGGAAGTCGAGGCCAACTGCTGACAACCCCGTCCTAGTGCCTGGCAGCTATTTCCTCCCCCATCAGATGGAAGCTTCCAGTTCCTGGACATCTATTTACACCTAGCAGCTGCCCATGGGTTTTTCAGAACAGTGCAAAATGAAAGCAAGGCTGTAAAAGCTGATAGTTGGTTGAATTTAAAAGCACTGTGTGCCCAAGTGGCTTGCTGATATAGGTCCTGATAATCTAACAAACGGTTTCCAATGAAGATGAGCAACAGCAGCAACAAAATCTCATGGTGACTTAAAGAACAGTAGATTTATTTTGCATAAATTTTGTGGACTTGCTGCAGCCGGTAAGTGGACTGTAATCCATGAACTGTCAAGCCATAACAAATGTGTTGGCCTCCTGTTGTTTTTTCCTGCAAAGGACTAACATAGCTATCCCTCTCTGCAAACTGACAGGCACGAAGTTAAAGACACACATATTTATAATATATATTATTTTAAAACTACTCTTAAAGTGGCTCAAGCTGGTCTCCCATCCAAACAGGTCCACACCTGCTTAGCTTTAACACTGATGCCCCGCCATGTGATCTTTGCCCATTTCCTGGGCCCAGGAAATAGTTCTTTGCAGAGCTAATGCCATGGCCAATGGTAAATTCCTGGTTTAAACCTTACCCCTGCCTTGACCTCTCTAAGTTGCCTTAAGCCAATCATTATTTCTCAGTTGCATCCCCACCCCCTCAAATGCAATTACACACACATTGCAGGGTTGTTGTCAGGCCTAGAAAAACTCACAACTCTCCCCACCCATCATGTTATTCTCCCAATTGCCCTGTGAAGGTGGCTGGTCTAAGAAAGAGTGGCTGGCCCAGCGTCACCCAGTGGCTTTCATGGCTTGGGGAGAGGGAAAATCTGGTCCCAATCCAACATTTTTAACCACTACGCCACACAGTAACAGTAGTTACTACTTGGAGCAACTTATTCGAATTTGTAAGATAAAAAAAAGTATCACATATACAGTGAAGAAGAAGAAGAGTTTGGATTTGATATCCTGCCTTTCACTCCCTTTAAGGAGTCTCAAAGCAGCTAACACTCTCCTTTCCCTTCCTCCCCCACAACAAACACTCTGTGAGGTGAGTGGGGCTGAGAGACTTCAGAGAAGTGTGACTG
The DNA here is from genome assembly GCF_964252035.2 of Podarcis erhardii. Taxonomy (NCBI): domain Eukaryota; kingdom Metazoa; phylum Chordata; class Lepidosauria; order Squamata; family Lacertidae; genus Podarcis; species Podarcis erhardii. The sequence continues at coordinate 18,533,727 of NC_138510.1, read as the reverse complement.
GCCCAAGGTCACCCAGCAGTTGCATGTGGAGGAGCAGGGAATCAAACCCGGTTCACCAGATTACGAGACTACCGCTCTTAACCACTACACCACACTGGCTCTCAGTGATTGAACTATCTGAGAGTGTCATCCCTCAAGGTCAAAGTTACCTGCCTTTGCAAATGTATGCGCCCCTTTTCCCCAAATGCAACAGCAAATCGTCAACTTGATGTCTATAGGAAACAAGAATGCACCACAACTCATAGCATTTATCGTTATTTGTTGGTGACAAGCAAAGAGCAGAATCCACAGAGACCACGGCATTTAACTCCACCCTCTTGGCTGACAAGCACTTGACCTTCTGCTGTGGTTGTAATGTAGAGCACTTGACCTTATTTCAAAACCCAGTGCTAGAAAGCAAAACCCAGTACTAATGTGATCTTGCAGATCTGTGGTTGTGAATCAAGTAGCTTTTTTAAAAATATCAAATCTCAGCCGAGGGAGAGCTGATAAAATCTTGAGTCTTCCGTGATAACCTACGGCTTTTATTTTACTTATGGCGGTTTTTCCTACCGTTTTGTACAACTTACCCGAACAATGATCCCCATCCGTTTGCTTTCGTACGTGAATGGGAAAATCTGGAGGATGGTGTAGTTTAAGATGTGGCCGCCAGGAGTCCTCAGCTGCACAGAAGACTGATCTCTGCCCACCAGTGTTAAGCCTATGCTTTCTGTCCACTGCACCAGGGCCACCTAAACACAAGAAAGGTCAAAGGTCAGGTAGTCTGCTAAGCTTAGAGGGTGATGCATATGGAACAGGAGAGCGATGGGAGAGGAAGTTACTCAGTTGATAATCGTACATTACCCCCACTGGAGTCATCTGTTGTTGTTGCTGCTGCTGTTGCTGCTAAAAATTCAGGTAAAAATGCATGGACCACAGCAGTGCTTGCATTTCTTCACTAGCACAAATGAGGTTAAAAATCTCAATTTGGCAAGTGCTGGGATTTCTAAGCATAGCTGGCAAATCAAAACCACCCGCACACGTGGTTCCGAGGTCAGAAATATTCCTTCATCACTTAAATGGACGGGGTGGAATGCCATTTTCAAATGGGGAAAAAAATGGATCCTACCTTTAAATTCAGTCATATATTACAACAATCTGGATCCTACCTTTTTACGCTGAGGGCACTCAAGGAAGCTCATAATTATGCAGCTGGCATTAAGAGGCCACTGAAGAACTTTAGGAGCATATTAGCAATGAGTTGCTGTTAGGATCATATACAGTGGTACCTCGGGTTACAAACACCTCAGGTTACAAATGCTTTGGGGTTACAAACTCTGCTAACCCAGAAGTAGTACATCGGGTTGCAAACTTTGCCCCAGGATGAGAAAGGAAATCGTGTGCTGGCAGTGCAGTGGCAGCGGGAGGACCCATTAGCAAAAGCGCGCCTCAGCTTAAGAATGGTTTCGGGTTAAGAATGGACCTCCAGAATTAATTAAGTCCGTAACCCGAGGTACCACTGTACTGAGTTGGATCACTAGGTCACCCAGCCTAGTATTGCCTACACTGATTGGCAGAGGCTCTACAGGGTTTCAGGAATCTGAAAAACCGATGCTACACCACTGAATTTCAGCCCTTCCCAGCTTAAAAGTATTCTTATTATAGAATTTATATAGTGCCCTATACCCGGGGGTTTCAAGGCAGTTCACAGAAAAGATAAACATAAAAACAACTCTCTCTCTCTCTCTATATATATATATACACAGTGGTACCTCGGGTTACAGACGCTTCAGGTTACAGACTCCGCTAACCCAGAAATAGTGCTTCAGGTTAAGAACTTTGCTTCAGGATGAGAACAGAAATCGTGCTCCGGCGGCACGGCGGCAACAGGAGGCCCCATTAGCTAAAGTGGTGCTTCAGATTAAGAACAGTTTCAGGTTAAGTACAGACCTCCGGAACGAATTAAGTACTTAACCCAAGGTACCACTGTATAAATATATAATCAAAATAAAAACAACAACCCAATAAGCTTGCCAAAAGGAAGACAGTGATCAGGCCAGGTGTACATCCCATGAGAGAGAATGTGCCACAATCTTGGGAGACACAACTAAAAGACCTCTCCGGGGGGCACAAGCCTCTCCTCCCCTTACTCAACAGCTGAAAGGCATTCTTGGACAGGATTGCATAAATGGAATATCCTTTCTGGGAACTCTTTTGGGAAATAGGGGTCTGCTAACAAACTTCAGCACCATTAACAAACTACAGTTCCCAGAGGTCTTTGGGGGGACGCCGCGGCAGTTTGAAGTAGTACGATACTGCTTTAAATAGACAGTACAGTGGTACCTCTGGTTAAGTACTTAATTTGTTCTGGAGGTCCGTTCTTAACCTGAAACTGTTCTTAACCTGAAGCACCACTTTAGCTAATGGGGCCTCGCGCTGCCGCCGCGGCGCGATTTCTGTTCTCATCCTGAAGCAAATTTCTTAACCCGAGGTACTATTTCTGGGTTAGCGGAGTCTGTAACCTGAAGCGTATGTAACCTGAGAATAATAAGATCTCACCAGTTTTGATTACTGGGGTATTCAGGAATAAATAGATTAATGATCCCAAACCCCAGTTTTAAAATACAGCGTTACGCTATTTGGGATAGCTCAGTTGGTAGGGTATGAGACTTTTAATATCACGGCCATTGGTACGAGCCCCACATCGGATAAAAATAAATAAATCCTGCATTGCCGGGGGTTGGACTAGATGACCCTCATGGCCCTTCCAATTCCATGTTTCTAATATAGATAATTTATTGCATGCCCTAACAAGCCCTAGAAATTGTTTGGCGATAACAAGTCCTTGTCTTTGTTCTGCCTATCTTTCCCCAAACATTCTACAATGCAAGTATGTAGCATTAAAGAGCTTTGTTACAGGTTGTTCTATTGCTCATTGTCTTCATAACCCCCCAGATAAGACAGTTATCCCAGACATCTGATCATTAAAGCTTAATAAGTAACACTAATCAGATGCTTTTCTCTGACCTCTGTTCCTCTTTCTTCAAATTTCACGTTCCAGTTTTAAACTCCAAGCGGGAACTGCAACCAAAATGTTGCAGCAGGAAGTGTTCCTGGTCAGAGTTCAGCCAGCCAGCCATGGAGTCTTCCTGGAAACTCCATTCCATCTGCCCTCCCACAATATGTTTCCTATTTTCCATTCCCACTGAGCATACTTGGTCCTCATAAGGTGGCACAATTGCAAAACAGCCTTATTTTAATTTATTATATTTTATGTGCACTTCTGCAAACCTTGGGGTTTTCCTAAGCCCTGCCAACACTTCCTCCTTCTGCAGGTGTGAGGAACCTGTGGCCCTCCAATTGTTGCTGGACTACAACTCCCATCAGCCCCAGCCAGCATGGGCAATGATCAAGGATGATGTGATTTGTAGTCCGTCAACAGCTGGAGAAGCCGGTTCCCACCCCCCTTTCTCCAGTGGGTGACTGGTGCCATTTTTGCTACATAAGGACCCACAATCTAGGCGCTTCCATATTGTCGCTATTTTGGGTTGCGATTCAATCGCACAGCAGCAAATCCAGGTTGTGCAATTCGTATCAATGTGCAACTTTTGTGCAACAAACATACTACACCACAAATTTGCTTTCACACCCAAGAGGAATATCTGCTGCAGACTTCACAAAAGCAAAGCAATTCGAATTCATTTCCTTTCACAAGAGGCCACTAGAAGACACACAGCGGTTATGAGGAGCGCTTGAAAGCCAACATCTGAGCTTTTGCCCTCAAACAGAAACATAGGAATAAAAACCTCACTGGGTTGCTTAACAAATACTAAACACTCCAAACATTCTACCGTCTTATGCAATATTTACTACTCTTAGCTAGGAATGTTACACCCACCGACCTACGTGGGAGCTAAAAGGAAAATTTTGGACTTTGAACTGGGAAAAAGAGTGGCCCTTAGCCAAGAAAAGAGAAACTTCTGGGAATTTGGAGCTGAAGCAGTTTTGGAAGTGCAGCGGTACCTCGGGTTACGTACTTAATTCGTTCCGGAGGTATGTTCTTAACCTGAAACTGTTCTTAACCTGAGGTACCACTTAAGCTGCCGCGCTCGATTTCTGTTCTCATCCTGAAGCAAAGTTCTTAACCCGAGGTACTATTTCTGGGTTAGTGGAGTCTGTAACCTGAAGCATCTGTAACCTGAAGCGTCTGTAACCCGAGGTACACTGTGGTCCTGTTTCTGAAAAATGCTGCTGCTGCAGAGCAAACTCTTCCAGTTTATAGGGTCTTGCTTGCCTGCCCACTCAACCTGCATATTTGTAAACAATCTATGGGGGGACAAGGTAGAGGGGTGGGGGTGGGGGGGTGGACAAGGACAGAGACCATGAGACTATAAAACTGTCCCAGAGTTTCCAACCAGGGGAACAATGAGCACGAAACAATATTGGGTTTCATTCAATCCTAGTCCTACTCAGAGTAAACCTATTCAAATTAATGGGCCCTGCAAACTCCATAACAATGATTTCTTAATATGCTGGCTGCTTGGCCATTCATAATAAACATACATTCATTCATTGAGTTCAATGGGTCAACTCTGAGTAGGACTTCGCTGGGCAAAAGTGGATCGTTACTATGCTTTATGAATTATAGTGGTACCTTGCGTTACATACACTTCAGGTTACATACGCTTCAGTTTACAGACTCTGCTAACCCAGAAATATTACCTTGGGTTAAGAACTTTGCTTCAGGATGAGAACAGAAATCGTGCTCCGGCAGCGTGGTGGCAGCAGGAGGCCCCATTAGCTAAAGTGGTGCTTCAGGTTAAGAACAGTTTCAGGTTAAGAACAGAACTCCAGAACGAATTAAGTACTTAACCTGAGGTACCACTGTACTGCTCTCTACGAATTTTCAGCTTTCCGCAACTCCCCAGCTCATCCGATTGAGCGTTAACTCTTTCCGTTCACTGAATTGTATCAAGCCAGAAAATAAAAGGCTATCAACCACTTCAGAATCAGAGAGAGAGAGAGAGAGAGAGAGAAATGGACCCCTGTTTGTCATTAGTTGCTGCCCCACGCTTCAGTTGGGCTGCCTGGTCCCAGGGACTGCTGCTGCTGGCAACACATCTGATCTGCACATTCCTTCACATCCTCTAGTGCAGCGAAGTGTCGTCAGGGTTAAAGGCCAGATTGCCAGGATTCCTCCCGGGCGAGTTATCTCTGATCTGATTCTACCTATTACATTTCCCCTCTCTGTTACTGTATGGCCTCAACCTGACAGGAGCACAGAGCCCCAGAGGCTGTAACTGATCTCTCAATAAAGATGCTTTCAGGAGTCTCTGCCCAGGAATGCATACAGGAAACAAATCTAGGAAATCCTGCTTTGTGTTTCAGGAAATGAATTCTGTGCCAACTGGTAGAAATTACCCTCGCTGTTCAAAAGTTTGGTGAAGGTGGGGGGGGGGAGGAAAACACCTCCAAGGTTTTGTTCGATTCGGAGGGTAAACTGACCTTCCTGCCTTAACAATCTTTTATTGCTATAGGATTTCAAAGGCGGAGTTTGGACGCCTATTAAAGAGGCTTTTTGTGGAGTCACCCTTAGGGAATTGCTGGTTCATAGCATGTTGTATTTGAAGGTTCCTGGAAGCATCTAGCTCTTACTCAGCAACCATCTGTTGCAGAGCTGAGACATTGTAAATGATATGTGTATTTCATATTGCTTAATGCTTGCTGTGCCAATTGCATCCCCCCTCAAAACTGAGCCAGATTCTTATCATCCTTCCCTTTAGAGATATCAGATTTGTCCCCCACACAATGCTCAATAACATCTTATTTATTTGTCCTGACCTGCTTAAGACCTATTTATCCTGGCAGGGCTTTGGAGAAGGGCAGGAGTGACAACATTTGTATACCATAATCTAATGTGGATTATTACTGTAAAGTGGTACCTCGGGTTAAGTACTTAATTCGTTCTGGAGTTCCGTTCTTAACCTGAAACTGTTCTTAACCTGAAGCTTTAGCTAATGGGGCCTCCTGCTGCTGCCATGCTGCAGCCGCGCGATTTCTGTTCTCATCCTGAAGCAAAGTTCTTAACCCGAGGTAATATTTCTGGGTTAGCGGAGTCTGTAACCTGAAGCGTATGTAACCCGAGGTACCACTGTATTGTTTACTTCATTCCACAGTTCTACTTTTGCTTTTAATGTTCCATTTTGGGGTTCTTGAGCCTTCATGAGAGGAAGGGCAAAGTGTGAGACGTAAAAATCACCCATTAGGAATTTGCTTTTAAAAGGAAATGAGATTCTTGTACATTTTACTTATTTTGTAATTGTCATTTGTGCATTTTCTAAACAATGGCAAGGCAGTCTGGGCAGGACTGATGGTATAGACTAGAAGCTCCTCTCTTGATAGGGCTAGATAAATTGTATTCTTCTAAAGAAGACACAGGTGGTGCTGTGGGTTAAACCACAGAGCCTAGGACTTGCCAATCAGAAGGTTGGCGGTTTGAATCCCTGCAACGGGGTGAGTTCCTATTGCTCTGTCCCTGCTCCTGCCAACCTAGCAGTTTGAAAGCACGTCAAAGTGCAAGTAGATAAATAGGTACTGCTCCGGCGGGAAGGTAAACGGCGTTTCCGTGCGCTGCTCTGGTTCGCCAGAAGCGGCTTAGTCATGCTGGCCAGATGACCAGGAAGTTGTACGCCGGCTCCCTCGGCCAGTAAAGCGAGATGAGCGCTGCAACCCTAGAGTCGGCCACAACTGGACCTAATGGTCAGAGGTCCCTTTACCTTTACCTTATTATTCTTCTAAATACCATCAAATCTTCCAGCACTGATGCTGTCTGAAATTTAACAGCTGTGCACAGATCCCAACTAGCAATAATATCAATAGCTGCATTTGAACAAACAGTTTACAGGAAGTCAAACCATTGTTTCCAAGGCACAATTTACCTCATCAGGACTAGCAGCTTGGTACACCCTGCAAGAATCTTCATAGTGCCGCTCAGCTTCAGCCTGATCCGTCACACCATTCGATTCATAGACGGGAGTCACATTGTGGCAGAGGGCGATCGCTTTCACTGCCTCGTGGACTCTGCTGCTCAAGGTTTTCCGTACCTTGGTAGCCAGGGTGGGGCCTTTTAAAGCAGGTGGCTCCTGAGACTGCTAAGAAAAGAGGATAAAGCACAATTATATTAGCTAGGGAAAAAAAGACCTGGCTTTCATTAATACTTGTCATTTGCACAGGGGAAGGGTGGGAAGCCTAGGAATACAGGCTGAGATCCTTGATGAGCAAATACAGATTTGGTTGCAAAAAAATATGCTGAAGAATGCAAAAATAGGTCACCACGGCCACTGCAAGCTAGGACCTGGTGTCAGGGGCTGGCAAGACGCTGACAACTGACATCAATGGCATGTGGTTAAGGCCATTGCTCCAGAATGATGGAAGCTGGAATGATGGAAGTTCAACAACATGTGGCAGGCCACATATTCCGCATTCTCTGCAGTCTAGAAGCCCTCACAAGACCTTGTTTGCTTCACCTTGCCTCATCTGTGAGTCAGGCCTGCTCATGAGTCACTGAAAGACAGGGAACTAAGGCTGAAAGTGACCAAGTTGAGCAAACCCTCTATAGCTCAGTGGGGATTCCAAACCAGGATTTGAATTCAGAGCTATATCCAAAACCAATGCCCTCTCCTCCAAACCACAATGGACTCTCAAAATCAGTATCAAGTGAATATTTTTAAATGCTTCCATGCCAATGAAACCTACTGTGAAACTTTTACATAAATTTGGAAAGGAAGCAGACTTGTGGGATCTCTGTTTTCTTGCTACTGTTATGGGTTATTATTGTTTATTTCTTGTATTAGCTGCTTGATACACAAGAGTCCCCAAGCGACTTAGTAGACTCCTGAAGCCCACCTACTGGAGCCAGGTACAAATAGTTGCTTGGAGGTACGTGGGGCAGGAGAGGCTAGAATTAGGGAAGAGGGTGCCTCTGAGTATGTGCTTAGCCCAGGAACGTCTTCCCAGTCCTCATTGCATAAAAATCCACTCCAGATCTTCTCATAAACTTTCCTTCAGCAGCCTAATTTAGGGCAAAACTAGGCATCACCTTTGCCATACAAAGAGGTAATTTTAATGTTTTAGTATTTTATCTTTTGTATGTTTTAAAGTATGGCTGTGAATTTTTCATGATTTTCATGTTGCTGTTTTTCTTTTGTAAACTGCTTTGAGGGTTTTCTGTTGTTTTTTTAAATCAAGCAATGTATAAAATTCTATGGAATAAATACAATTTGCCCTTGTGTCATTGAAAGGTGGTATTCAGTTACATTCTACTCAGAGAAGACCTATTGAAATTAATGACTCTTAATGACCAAGTCTCCAACTTGGAGAGAGAGGTAATAGAAAGGCAACAATTCAAAAGCAAACTCAGTCACAAACTCTGAGTCTAGATCGACCATTGGATCCCAATTCTGCCCACTCCAGTTTGCAGCAATAAAAGAGATTCCTGACCTGAGACAACTGTACCTAAGTTTTCCTAGTTGGTCAGGAAAAGTGGGTTTCTTACAGATCCCACCACCAGTTTGGCCTCTCAAACTCAGCCCCATAAACGTCTTTTCAGTGAAATCCCTTTACTCAGCAAGAGACGGATAATTTGAAATGAACAGGGTTTTATGTTCGTAAACACACAGCCAACCAAAAAAGAAAAAACAGATGGGTCAGCATAGAGGTAGGTAGAAAGCTGATCGTTTTGATTTTTAATACTATTTTTAGAGTCTGCATCGGACCTTCCAGGTAATTTTACAATTACTAAATTATGCTGGCCACAGGGGTAACATATAGCCATCCAGTTTCCTGCTCTGTTAACCTCTTGTGTCAAGAGGACAGAAGTTTCACTTCCAGGTCAAAGGGCATAGCATGGTAACAATAATTAGAGCAATGAATCAGAACTACAGTTTAAATGAATCATGGTCAGCAAATGCTTCCAATTACCAAAGAATCTAACCTTTTAATTATATTTAAACTTATACTTGCTTGGAAGCTCTCTTTAATGTGGTTAGGGGCTGCTTTCCTCATTCTTAAATAAAGCTTTATTAGTTAAAGTTGGGTTTTGAATACAGTTTGATGCATTGAGCTGCCTGAATACTGCCTTGCTCAGTACCATGAAAGCATGGACAGAAGGGGAAAGGGACCTGCACATCTACTTTTCACGGTTTCAGTTATTGTGTGAAGGCAAGACCACAACTATTCATCATCATCATCATCATCAACAACAACAACAACAACAACTTACTGAATTCTCAATAAAAAGGGAAAATCTGGGTTAACTACATGAAGAATATGGGCTGCCATTTTTATTCTGACATTGTGCGGAGCTCACCTGTGTATATATACTAAATATATGGCTCTGAACTTCATCCATGGAGTCTAGTCCATAAGCAACTGTTCCAAGATGAAGGCGTTTGAAAACCATCTCATTCTGTGTCAGGGTCCCTGGAACAAGAGCAGAATTATAAAGTCAAGATCCAAGTAAGTGCAAAAAGGTGGAAATGGCTGTTTCTCTCTCACACACACATACCCATGCTATCGCATTTATGAAGAAAGGAAAGGCCACACTCCTTTCATTTTTTCCTCTTAACTTTTTTTCCTCATCAGAAGGTTGTTTATTTACTTATTTTACTAATTCAAGCAATTTACAGACCACTTACAACCAGCAGATCTATCAACTACAACAATAACAACCAAGGTTTGTAAATACAGTGGTGCCCCGCAAGACGAATGCCTCACAAGACGGAAAACTCGCTAGACGAAAGAGTTTTCCGTTTTGGAGGTGCTTCGCAAAACGAATTTCCTATGTGTTTGCTTCGCAAGACGAAAATGTCTTGCGAGTTCCTGCGGGTTTTTTCCCCTCCCCCCCCTTTTCTAAACCGCTAAGCTGCTTATCCGCTAAGCCGCTAAGCCGCTAAAAGCCGCTAAGCCGCTAATAGCGCTAATCTGCTAGGCCGTCAATGGGCTTGCTTCGCAAGACGAAAAAACCGCAAGACGAAGAGACTCGCGTAACGGATTCTTTTCGTCTTGCGAGGCACCACTGTATATCATAAACATATTCTTAACCATTTATGAAAAAAAAAGAAAATCTACATACAGATAATACTGCACAATAGCTATGTATTTATCAATAATCAATATGGAATTCTAAAAAAGAAAAAAAGTCTTTCTTCTCTCTCTCTCTCTCTCTCTCTCTCTCTCTCTCTCTCTCTCTCACACACACACACACACCTTAAAACATAAATCAAGCTCCCTATAATATTCTGCCCACACAATTGCTCTCACAATCTTGCATTTTCATCAGCCGCACAACCACTTTTTGAGAGGCAGCATGGCGTAGTGCTTAGATTTTCAGGCTAGGACGAGAGTTCAAATCCCCTCTCATCTGCAAAGCTCACTGGGTGACCATGGGCCAGTCACTGCCTCTCAGCCTAGCCTACCTCACAGGGTTGGTGTGAGGATAATGTGGAGAGTAGATGGGACCATGTATACCACCTTGAGCCCTTTGGAGGAAAGGTGGGGTACAACTGTAATAATAAAATAAACCAGCACACCATTACAAGAGTCTCCTTTCCTATTGTTACTTATCATTTCATTCACCTCTAACAATAACCTTTAGCTATGCAAGATGTACATTATGACTTCTTTCCCTGCAAAAATTGTATTCATTTTTTAAAAAAGATTTGTATCCTGCCCTTGGGGCGGGGGGAAGTTTTCCAGAGTAGTGAAGATAAAATAAGAATAATATTAATAAATAAAAACCAGGTCACTCTCTAACATACCCGTTTTATCTGTAAGTAAATAGGATATTCTTCCAAGTTGCTCTGGGATTGTGCTAGATCGGACTACAGTGCCAGGAATTTTAGAATCCTTCCGGATCATCCAGCTGTAAACTATTTTCCCCATGTCAAGGTTGACACGTAAACTGTAGAGAGGTGAGAAAGTCAGCAGGGAAAACAACTGAGAAACAATTCCTGTACAGTTTTTCTGATTGAAATCAATCCCTCCCCCCAAGTTCCTCTGTGGATTGAATATGTCGGTCAACTTCCCCCACATAAAACATCCCTTATACATATGAAATTAGCATGCAGTGTTTCAGGTGAATTTCATGATTCAGGAAACAGTTTTATGTGAAGGCTCAAACTCTCAGAATTCCACTCCTAGGCCCAGTACGGACACTGTAAATCGTGGTTTGCCACTTTGTGTGCAAGTGGAAATGTAAAGCACCCAATAACTTGTTAGCAGAAAACAGTCATTTGTTTCTTCACCCAGGCCTGGAAAGTATTCAAACCACAGTTTATTACCAAATATGGAAGCTTTAAAATATCATTTTGCGCACAAGGGCAGGACAATGCACACACGCCTGAGCTCATGCTGCCTCATCTGTGTAACAAACCATGGTTTGTTATGATGTCTGAACTGGGCCACAGGTACCTTACATGTGGAATCCTACTCTTTAGCGTTAGTTCTAAAAGCAGCTTTTTCCTGAAACGCAGCTTTAATGGCACTCAGAATAAGGGAGCGGGCTCAGCTTGCTATTTATGGTATAGTTCAAGTAAGGGCCAAGCAAATAAGAAGCCCTGAATAACACCACAACGAAACTAATGGGAGGGGAGAATATCATACCTAATAGGAATTATATTTGAGAAGAGAAGAAGAAATCTGATGATCTGAAGGTACCAGCGGCCAGCGAAGTGCTGAAGGGCGACCATGACAAGAGAGACCACCACCAAGGCCCCAAAGAGAATCTTGGTGAGGCAGTTCACTTCCAGATCGAAGAGGCCAATCTGAGGAGGAGAACAGCAACAAAGATATTGCTTGCAGCACACAACAGTGATGGGCTATTATTCACTCTCAGTAGTCCATGCTGAGCAAAGTCACACCCTGAGGTGTGGAGAAAGTAGATATTGCGTAGTTTCCCCTCCCCGTCTCATAAGGAACTTGGACTCATCCCTCTTTGAAGAAGGTTTCTAAGTATGTTGGATTGAACAAACTCACAAACCTCCTTGTGACTGGGAACTCTGAACAACAACTACTAGTACCACAACAACCGGGTTTTTCACCCTAAGTTCCCAGGGTAGGTAAAGGCAATTTAAACCCAACACTGAAAACAACTTACAATCACAGAAAGAAGGTGGATCCTAAAAAAATAAATAAACACCTCAAACGTCAAAAGACATGGTAAAGAGGTGCATCTTGTCAAAAGCTGTACACTGAAGGTGCCAGCTGCACCTCTGTGGGGAGGGAGCTCCACAACTTAGGGGCTGCTACCAAAATGCCCTTTCCAGGCCTCCACTCCCAGAGCTTCTGAGGGCGGTGAATGACCAAGAGAGCCCCCTCTGCTACTCTTAGCAACCAAGAGGGTCTGTTGGGAAGGAGGTGGTCTTCCAAGTATTTGGAGCCTGTTCATGAGGAGGGTTGTAATCCAGGCAAAAGCACTTACAAGCCTGCATCGATTCTCCACACAAACATGAGGAGTAGAGCGGAGCTTGGTCCTTACTTTCCTCCCTTTACATATCTTGGTCCTTCCATGTTCAGGCCAAGTACCTGAAGGCTACAGTGGCCTTAATATCAAAGACCCAATAAGCTGTTTGGGTTGCTTGCCATGTGTGAGCCATCATGTGCAAAGCCACCCCATTGAGAAACGTCAGCTCGCACACTGCATTTTTAAAGGTACAGCTCATTTAGGTGTGCCTGTGACAAACACATCCATCATACAAGTACAAATCCTGCAATTCAGGACTGGTCAAAGCTGGGAAACCAGGGTCTGCTAGATGAGAATGAGTAGAGCGGACCAAGAAATCTCTCCTTACCTTACTCCGCGGATTTGAAGTGTTCATGACACTACGCAGCTCCCGCCCTGTGTACAGAACAACTCCCACAACCGTTCCTGAGGAAACAAAAAGATTCAGATTCCAGACTGATCCCAATTGGAAAGGAAATAGTTGTTTAAAAAACAGAAAGTGGAAACGTGGAAACGTACTCCTTCAGGGGGTTGTGGTCTCTCCTTCATTGGAGGTTTTTAAGCTTCAGAAGTTAGATGGCTATCTGTCATGGATGCTTTAGCTGAGATTCCTGCATTGCCTGGCACTGAGCATTGGGCTCAGGTTCAACTTCACACCACGGGATTCCTCCCCTTGAACACTGCTGAGTGTCCAAAATTATACCAGCGCTTGAGTGCTGTCAGACCTTGACAGCAAGTACCAAACTGACATCAAATCAGATGCACCTTTTAATGCCTCAACTAAACACAAAGCTTTCTAAGGGAGAGATGCACAAGCTGCTCTAGCAGGAATAAAAAAAGAGCTCTTTCTTGAAATGCATTTACTAGAGCAGAGACTGGATAAACGTGCCCTTCTCCTACAGTTCCAATCAGCTCCAACCATTTGTCACGTTGGCTGGGTCTAATGGGAGTTGTGGTTCCATGGAGGATACAGTGGACGCTCGGGTTGCGAACATGATCCATACAAGATGTACGGTCGCAACCTGCAGTGTTCGCAACCAACAGCTGCTCGTCTGCGCATGCGCAGGTTGCAATTCGGCGGTACTGCGCATGCGCGACCGCCAAAACCCGGAAGTAACCCATTCAGGTACTTCTGGGTTTCGGCGGTCCCATAACCTGAAAAAAACACAACCTGAAATGTCTGTTACCCAGGGTATGACTGTATTAGATATTAGGCTCTTCGCTATATTAAGAGAGCTCTTCCACTCCCTGCCCTTAATGCATAACACATCTGGTCTTGCTTTTACAGGATGCTCTCTTACAGAGCAGCAAACCAGGAGGTAGCCTTTATTTGGAGATCTTTTACCCTGGCTTCCATTTAAAATCTCTTTGACACCCTTTCTGTTACAGATTTCAAATGTCAATATTGAGAGCAATTAAGGGTTATTCAAGCAGGGGATGCTTTGCCCAAAGGTTATTGGAATTCCAAAGGCTTTCTCATCTATAAATGTCCGAGGGGTAATTAGACGTCAGCTCAAAGTCCCTAGAGGTGTTAGGACAAGTGGGGAACTTCATCCCAGCCACTAATTCCCACTGACAAGAGATGATTATTTAAATTGCAAAGGGAGTTTTTAAAAATTGCTAACATACTCCCGACATTTACTCTAGCCTTACCTGAAGCAATCACTGTGCTGGCCCACAGGGTGTTTTCAATGCTTAAGCTCTCGTTCACTGGAGGGTCACTGTCCTCCTGAAAGAGTTACCCAAAAATAGTCAAAATAGCACTATCAACTCATGGGGGAAGTATGTACAAGCTTGGGGAAATGCAAGTCAGGAAAAAAGTTTGGGTGGAACTCCAAGTGTGGCGTGTGATTGGGGTGGGAGGGAATAGCTTAATGAGACCTGAACATGATTGTGGGAGGTGGAAAACTAAGGAGACGGGCAATGGAATGGAATAACTTAGAAAAGGGAATGAATGGCTGGCTGGCTCCCTGAGCAGCAGCACTCTGCACTGCAATGTTTTGTTACAAAAGAACAGCAACTCATTTGTCCCAGAAAGCACAAGGCACTTCTGCGAGTCATGTTTTATGATCCTCGCAACACACTGAACATCTCCAACCTCTTTTGAAAGAATCCGGACGTTGTCTCCACTACCCCAGGGTTCTTAAGAGACACGTTTTTAGATTTCTGGCCCAACAGCAACTACTTACTCTAGTGAAAGTGCCAACAAAGTTGTGGATATCAATGTTAGGCTCCTCTGCATACACGTATGATCGGATCTGGAGAAGGTCCTATGGAGAAGGATAAAAATGAGTTACAACGATGAGTTAAAAACTTTGCTGTTTAAAGCAAGCCCTCTTTTCCAAATAAATGATAGGCACTTCTGAGGAGGGGGAGGCAGGAGAGGAAGAGGAAACTTCTTTTAAATTAGTGAAATATGTACACCAACTTTCCATCTAATTGACTATTGTGGTTAGAGAATGCTTCAACATGCTTTGTTTTTTACAGATGCCATCAATCTCATATGGCTGCATTTTAGAGGGCAGTGGTTAAAAACGACAAATTAGAAATAATAATAATAATAATAATAATAATAATAATAATAATTTATTATTTATACCCCGCCCATCTGGCTGGGCCTCCCCAGCCACTCTGGGCGGCTTCCATAAAAACCAAAAATACAGTAAAATATCACACGTTAAAAACTTCCCTAAACAGGGCTGCCTTAAGATGTCTTCTGAATGTCAGGTAGTTGTTTATCGCTTTGACATCTGCTGGAAGGGCGTTCCACAGGGCGGGCGCCACTACCGAGAAGGCCCTCTGCCTGGTTCCCTGTAGCTTTGCTTCTCGCAATGAGGGAACCGCCAGAAGGCCTTCGGCGCTGGACCTCAGCGTCCGGGCAGAATGATGGGGGTGGAGACGCTCCTTCAGGTATACTGGACCGAGGCCTTTTAGGGCTTTAAAGAAAACCTTACGTACAGAAGCAGTGGGCAGCCTCTGAGTGCAGCTGACAGGCAGGCGCAACTTCCAGTCTGTTTCACCATCCAGCTGATCCGTACGTAGAAAGCAGGACCCTGTGGGTTTTAAATCTGTGTTAATGGGGCTTTGGTGGTTGCTCTTCAAACTGCATCTCAGAGGCAGCTACATATTTAGGGAGAGAGTGTTCCAGTAGACCTTGTGGACCTTGGAGCTGGCCTCAGGCACCAGGCCTGTTGATAGACCAACTCTGCATTATAAAGATACAGTGGTACCTCGGTTTAAGAACAGTCCTGTTTACGAACGATTCGGTTTATGAACTCCACAAAACCGGAAGTAGTGTCCCGGTTTGTGAACTTTACCTCAGTTTAGGAACAGAATCCGAACAGTGGAAGGGCACTGGCGGTGGGAGGCCTCATTAGGGAAAGTGCACCTCTGTTTAAGAACGGTTTCGGTTTAAGAACAGTCTTCCAGAATGGATTAAGTTCGTAAACTGAGGTACCATTGTATTCCAGAAATGAAACCTTCATCTGGTTGTGTTCAATTCCTGGCATACCCAGTAAGATGGATCAGAGAGCTTGTGAGGACAAAAGACCTCTACCTAAGATTCATAAGAGCTACTGCTAGATGGACAAATAGACTGAACTGGTATGAGAGCTTTCTATGCAGTTTAAACACTCTTACTGAATAACACCACACCATCTTGTTTCATGTGGCATGCCATTGGTTCTTATAACAAAACAGAACCATGAGCCAGAATCCTTCATTGCCCCTTCCTCCTCCTCCATGATTTGCAGATAAGATTTAATTTAATCAAATCTACACATTTTGAAAAGTTGTTTGTCTTATTACAACAACTTAAGAGGTGCCAAAATGTATAGCAAACAGATTTTGAATGACGACTCCCGAGATCAAGAAGTAGGTTTCAAAAATGCACAGTTTTTTCGGTTTCTTAGAATTCCCAAGCAATGCCGGGCACATTCCTAGTGCAAATTAAGCAAAAACCACGTAATTTGCTTGATTTGCATGTGCCGCACAGATTCAAGAGCTTAGCACAGCAGCCTAGAACAGGGTGACTTGTGCTATGTTGCCTGGGGCTGATAGGAGTTGTAGGCTGGATCTACACAGCTATTTTAAAAAGTTATTTTTAAAAAGTTATAAAAGCTCACAATGGAAATTATCATTGACTTCTGATTTCAGCTCCACGCCGCCACCTGGTGTCACATTGTTATAATGCATTTATAACGTTATAAATTGACTCATGTAGCTGAGTCTGTAGTCCAAATTTTTTGGAGGGAACCAGTTTGGAGAAGGCTGGCGTTAAGCATGGAGGGAAGGACCGTATTTACATGGCATTCTCCAATGCTGCAGTCTATTAGCTCTGACCATCCACACTGGCCCCATCCACACCAAATGGAAGCAAACCTACTAGGCATAATTCACCCAAGCCAGTATCCCACTAGGGGTGTGATGTGAGCAGAGGCTTTCCTATTCATCACCTCCCTCCTTCTTTGGCATGGCTGCAAGCCTATCAACCCAATTGCTCCAGTGCTTAGGGTGGCTCCATGTGTGCCTCCCCACTGCACTTTTGATCAGGGTCATTGTCTCCGTATGACCCACAAACAATTTGACCGCGGCCACCAAGACTGTAATATGACTGCACTTGAATAAACACTGCTACCGGCAGCTGTCCGCTTGATAAATATTATTGCACACAGACAGGGTCCCAGTGTCTGCAAAACCATGCAAGCTTTTTTTTTTTTAAAAAAAAAAAAATCAAGTCATTTCTTTTCTTGCAGTTCTTCTTGGGGGCCAAGTAAATAAACATGAGAAGGAACCCCAGGATGACCGCTTATATAATAATCTATCGGTTTTAAAGGATGCATTTTTCACACTCTGAATAAATGGTGGCACATGTTAAAAGACAAGCCAGTATGAGGCTCCCAGTGAGCGACGGTGTGCAGCATCAATCTCCTTTATCCTCGCATTGCCTGACCTCACGCAACAGGACACCCTACAGGATAAACTAATTGCTATGGTTTGAACGATCACAAATGATAAAACAAGGACAGTAGCCACGCTATCGAAAAAGGAGCCTCTGAATCGGGCAGACATGCTAAGCCTAAAAATCGTATCCACTTGGGTTACGTTTTCAAAACGATTCTTTTGTCCCATAAAAACAACAACAAACCACCATTAAAGATCATTTTCACTATTGGTTCCAGATGTTTACCGTTCTTTTCCGACGTCCTGAGGAAGATCATGTCAGCAGGGACCCTCTGGTTCTGTTTTGAGAGATGGAAGGTGGGTTCTGAATGTTCAGCATACAATCAATGGCTACTAGTCACTGCTTAGTAAACTAGGCATCCCATAGGCCTTTTGTTGGCCACTGAAATGGTGGGCTTGCTGGGCCTTTGGTCTCACCTGGCGGGGCTCTTGTTATATTAACTGGTGCAACAGAGTGGTTAAGAAAAGCACTTTTTTTTGCCATTATCCTCCACACGATTATGATCACATAAAGGAAGCTGCACCTGTTGGTCTAACCCCATATTATTAATTAAGTTAACAATATGGGTGGGTGCTATAAAATATAAAGAGCATTTCCGCATATTTTATTAAAATGTTATCCTTATTTCTATGATAATGCTGTGCATTACTACGTTGAAGACTCTGAAACATTTAAGCTAGGGTGTTTATGTATTATGAGAATTTATATGCCTCCTTTCATTTCAAAATGAAATGTCAAGGCAGTTCACAATCTAAAACAACAGAATATTGCAATAAAAGCAGCCCAGTGAAGCAAAGTTAAATTTATCAATCACAGGAACCTGGAAGGCCAGGAACCAGTGTTAATGGTCAAGAAAATGCTCAGCTGAAGAGGTACATTTTCAGTGTCAATAGTGTTAGGAAAAGAGAGACAAAAGGATAGTGTACAATGTCAGACTAAGCTGGCTCTCCCTCCCAGGATGCTAGAAGTCATAAGAAAAGTATAAAATCTTTACAAATCCATATGTACCTTTTCCACAATAATAAGGTCCCCAACTTGAATACTGGAACTTTTCACTTTTACTGTGCCTGTTGTGGGGGAAAAGATACACTTTAATAACATTCATATCTCTCCCATGTTGTTTACCTTGGTAGCACATTTCGGAAATATGTGGAATCAATATTTTTGCCTTAAACTGCAGCACCATTAAAAGAACTTCAAAGTAAGTGGTTGATTGACTGAAATTGTCCTCCAAAAAAATAAAAATCAATCAACTAAAATTTCTTCTTCTTTTATGTTGATATCCTGCCCTGCATTTCTAACATCTAAACTTATATTTTATTTACTTAAAAGCATTTATAAAAAGCTTAATATTTAAAAATATTTTAATCAGTATACCATACATAATATAAAAACAATTAAAACAGCATCCTAAAAACAGAGATGCAACACAAAAACTAGTAAACCAGAATTAAAAGGAAAAAACCCACCCCCAAACCCAAAGTCAATTTTATGCATCAGGGAAAGCCTAGGTAAAGAGATATATCTTTACAAGACATCTGAAGCAGCAAGTGGCTACTATTTAACATAAAGCAGAATGAAGACCCTCTGCACTGTAGGGGCGATGAAAACAAAATCCTATTTCCAGGTCACCACCCTGCAATATTTTGTAGGGTCTAGTCCAAGGGTCCCCAAACTAAGGCCCGCAGGTTGGATAAGGCCAGAGGGGGACATTTATCCAGCCGGCAGTGACCCCCGCCACCCGCTCTTACCGGCACTGCGCTGCGCTGCTGCCCACTTGCAGACTGGAAGAGCACCAGAAATAGCTTGTGCGCATGCGCAAGCTTTATTTCTGGTGCACATCTGGGTTGGAGGAGGCCCGTGCACATGCACACAAGCTATTTCCAGTGCTCCTCCGACCCAGAAGTGCACCTGAAATAGCATGTGGGCACGCGCTCCCCCGCCCTCCAGCCCACCGCACAATTGGCGCTGGAGACCGGCCCGAGATGTGGTAAGTTTGCTGATCCCTTGTCTAGTCCCATGAGCAAAATCATCCCCAGATTATTCAAGTGGTCCTACAGGTCTATACTGGGGCCATCAAGTATAAAACACATGGACGACAAGTTAGCATGGCTTCATGCACCATAGGAGAATAGGAAGCTGTCTAATACTATAGAGGAGTGACCCTATTTGCCTACTCTGCCTGCCAGTTCTCTGAGACCACAAAGGCTGTTCACATTCCCTGTTTCCTGATCCTGGGAACTGGAGATGCCAGGATTGAAACCTGAAACCGTCTGCATACAACCGACATGCTCTGTCATTTAGCTATGGTCCCATGCGTTAAAAAATAATAATGACATAGCTCAGTCAGTAGAACCTGAAGCTCTTCATCTCAGGGTCTTGAGTTTGAGCCCCGTGTTGGGGAAAAAGAATCCTGCTTTTCAGGGGGGTTGGACTAGATGCCCCTCAGGGTTCCTTCCAATTCTAAAATTGTATGATTCTGTGGCTCCAATCTTCCCTGGTATATCTTCCCAACTGGTGCAATGCCATGCCAGTGCTAAGAGAAAGGCGCCATGCATCTTAGGGCATTGCACTAGGAAGGAAATCATGAACTGCTTGTCAACTTTCTTCCCTCACTTAAAAGGTAAAGGGACCCCTGACCGTTAAGTCCAGTGGCAGACAACTCTGGGTTGCGGCGCTCATCTCGCTTTATTGGCCGAGGGAGCTAGAGTACAGCTTCTGGGTCATGTGGCCAGCATGACTAAGCCGCTTCTGGCGAACCAGAGCAGCGCACGGAAATGCCGTTTACCTTCCCGCCAGAGCGGTACCTATTTATCTACTAGCACTTTGACGTGCTTTTGAACTGCTAGGTTGGCAGGAGCAGGGACCGAGCAATGGGAGCTCACCCTGTCGCGGGGATTCGAACCACCGACCTTCTGATCGGCAAACCCTAGGCTCTCCAAAAGTCCATTTTAGAACAACCAAACATCATGGAGCATCTTTATAGCAGGACGTCACCATCATCACCAGTGGTTTCCACTTCATTCCACAAAGGCCGAGCTAGCTCTTTGCACCCAACATAAGGGACCAAACATTAGGCCAAAATATCAGTTGCCCCGGATTTAAAACACTTTTATGCCCCTGCTGAACATTTGCCCAGTGTCCCAACTCCTGAGTGAAACAACTGAAACTACTTCTAAACCCCTGCTGTGCTGGTGACAAACAGCACATTTAACAAAAGTGCCTCCTGGCTTCTGCTAATAAAAGCCACAGACTTCCTTTGATGCTGTAATGCTTGCTACAAATTGCAAAACTAAGTCATGGGGAAACAGTTGCAACAATATCGATTCGCTGGTAAAAAGGAAAAGGAGGAAAAAAATGCTCTAACAAATTCCTCTCGCTCACAACTGCTGGCCATGTTGCACAGCAGCAAAATATTGGCTGTGTTACTCAAAGATTCTTTTCAGGGAGAGTTGAATGTTCACACATTGGGCAGTCTCTCTCTCTCTCTCTCTCTCTCTCTCTCTCTCTCTCTCTCTCTCTCTCTCTCTCTCTGCAGCTCCTTGTTGCATTCTCACAGGCCCATATAACATCAGTTGGGTGGATGAGCACTTACTGTTCCCAACCCTAACCCTGCAGAAAGCCATCTAATTAGAATTTAATTTGATTCTGACCTGTTTTTAGGAGGTAATTTAATTATTGTCTGATTTTATACCAATGTTATATATTTGAAACAAAACAAATTCCTTCCAGTAGCACCTTAAAGACCAACTAAGTCAGTTCTTGGTATGAGCTTTCGTGTGCATGCACACTTCTTCAGATACCTTCGGCCGGGGAGGGCGGGATATAAATAAAAGTTGTTTATTATTATTATTATTATTATTATTATTATTATTATTATTATTATCATCATCATCATCATCATCATCATCATCAGGGGCTCATATATTAAGCTGCATTAATTGTTTATTGTTTGCTCTTGCTTTGTCGATATGCTACTGTGTCTTATGTTATGCTTTTGGTGTGGTTAGCTAAAGACATAGCTGGGGCCCCAAGGGGCTTGCAGGCACTTTGCAAACCTTGATAATTATCTGATCCTCAGGACTTGAAAAAGGGGGACCTGCCAGAGCATGCAGCCCCTTCCTTCTTCCCCTCTGGCCATGCCACCATTAATCCCAGAAGTCTTCAATAAACCCTAGTTCCCCATGATAGCTGAACAAGGAAACTTTGGGTTGCACCCAACATTAGTCCTACTCAGAGTAAACCTACTGAAATTTGTAAGAATCACTAACTTAGATCTACTAATTTCAATGGTCCTACTCCCAAGTAAAACTTGGTTGTATACAAGTCTATGGTTACAAGGCATATTAAAGCAGAGGGTTAAGACCCTGGCTTTTCCTTAACCATAGCTTCCCAGTTCCGATGAAATGGAGGCTACGGTGAAGACTTCTGGGGTTAATTGTGTTGAAAAGGGAAGAGAAAAGTGGCTGCACAAGGATGCAGCACGTGTGTATCACAGCTTATTAAACTGTGATAATCCAAACCACCATTATTATTATTATTATTATTATTATTATTATTATTATTATTATTATTATCCAAATTAGGCAAGCAACTATGTCATTCCAGTCTTGATTTCCACCTATGCATACCAACTTTTTTAAAAAAGAGTCAACTGAGGTTCATGATGATCCAAGTGCCACAACTGCAAAATAAAAATACTACGGAAGTGAAAATTTAATACATCCCATTAATGGCAGCACTGCGCCTTTACAGTATAAAAAAGTGGCACCAAGATAAAACTGAGAATGCAACTGGTATTGCCAATTAGCTGTTTGCTTTCAGGTTCTTTATATAGACCTCTCTGACGTGATCCGTGACACTGCAAAGGTAACCAGCACTAGCAATGGGGAATGCCTTCTTTATATAAAACTCTCAGTGGAGACATATCTGTGATGGCTCACTGCAGTCCTGAGCTCCTCAGGGACCGGGATGCATATCATTTGCAAACACAAAATCAAAACAAAACGTCCCCAGGAACAAATCAAAACATACCCAAGACAGTTTTCATCTGTTCTGGTACGCTTTTGGCTTTTAGGTGGCCTTGTGCTCTGTAACTTGCAAAAATAAGAGCACAAAAGGTTTGGGAAAATATTGTTTTTCGATACAGCTGGTAAATGCCAGTGATCTGTATCAAAGGAGCACTCTGCTGGCAGGAGGTCTCTTTCCATTTCATAGGGTGGGTTTTGGGGTTTTTTATGTAGTTCTCCCTTACTACGCTCTGTAATCATGAAAGGGGGTTGAGGGGGGGAAGCAAGAAAAGAAAAACAACTCTGGAATTTTAAATCAACAGCCTAGTGAGTATCAAAACAGAAATCTGGCCTGCAAATTTAATAGCAAAGTTGGGTTGATGGATGGATGAATAGGAAACCCGAATCTGATTTATACAGATGGCTTGAAACTATTTGCAAAGCTCCTCTTTGGTGCCTCAAAAGGTAGCAGTAAAACAAGTCGTAAAGATAACAAGCTGTGATTGCCCAATATGAAATTAAATGTAAAAGAAAAGTTGTCAAATTTTCACAATACAATTACTTCTATTCCACCCTCTCCCATAACCAGCCCAGTAAACCGGAGGGAAATTTGAAAAGGTTTGGGGCTGCTACATCATATTTTCAATTATACTTGCACCCTACCCTTTCTCCAGTTATGGTATTCCACTGCCCATCACAAGTTTAATATCATAGTTTTGTGGAGTTGGAAAGGACCACGAGGGTCATGTAGTCCAACTCTCCCTGCTATGCAGGAATCTTTTGCCCAACATGAGGCTCAAACCCACAACCTTGAGATTAAGAGACTCATGCTCTACTGACTGAGCTGTCCCAGGTCCAAGGCCACACCTCTGACTTCCCTTGAGCACAGTTTAGCACAGAGATGGGGAATCTCCACAAGCTGCTGGACTCCCATTATCCCTGACCGTGGGCCACACTGGCTGGGGCTGATGGGAGCTGGGAGCCCAACAACATCCAGAGAGCCACAGGTTCCCCATCGCTGGCTTAGTATATCATCTGAATCTGACAAACTGTGGTTCAGCTTAATTACAGCTTATCAGCAATCAGCCCTGAGTGCTCACTGGAAGGACAGATCCTGAAGCTGAGACTCCAATACTTTGGCCACCTCATGAGAAGAGAAGATTCCCTTGATGTTGGGAAAGATGGAGGGCACAAGGAGAAGGGGACAACAGAGGACGAGATGGTTAGACAGTGTTCTCGAAGCTACCAACATGAGTCTGACCAAACTGCGGGAGGCAGTGGAACACAGGGGTGCCTGGTGTGCTCTGGTCCATGGGGTCACGAAGAGTCAGACACAACTAAACGACTAAACAACAACAACATCAAAAAAGCCAACTTCAAACCATGGGTTATGAATCTGGCTCGTTTGAAACAAGTCCCGCCCACCAACTGCTTATACATAGAGTACACCTCTCCCTTCTAGCACAGCTAGTTCACATCATTTCCTTTCCCACCCCCCACTCAAAATAGCAGCAGAACAATCAGATGCAAATAAATCCCTGAAACACCTGCTCCAGAAAAAAAGGTCATTGCTAGAAGGGAGAGGTATACTCTATGTATAAGCAGTTGGTGGGCGGGAGGAGAGAGCAAGCAAAGTTTTGGAACTTCCTCCCTTGGGTTGGTCTCTGCCCATGATTAGATGTCACATAGTTTAGTCTTTCTAGTCTTTCACCTAAAACCCGAACTGCGGTTAACTGTGACTTGTTTCAAACGAGCCAGATATATAGGGTTATTTGGGGGTGGGGGAAGCTGGAGGAGCAGGAGGAAGGGGAAATTTTCTTGTGAGAAGTATAATAGGACATACAATGAGTCATCCCAAAATACTGCATGCTGTTTGCAAGGGCCCCTGGTACTTAGAAAAGCCTTTGGGAGGTAGATCCCCTTCTGTGAATTTCATGTACTTCAGGAACCTCATTATTGTAATTGTCCAGAAGCAAGTCTCAAGCATCTCCATTTAGGTGACAGCTCTCATAGCAATATTTGCGTAATTTCATAGGAGTGTGCTTTCTACATTCTAGGAATTAAAAGGTGGTCTAGATGTGGGCATATTAAATCGTTTTTAAATGGCACGTTCTCTCCTCCTCCAGCTTCCCCCACCCCCAGTAACACTATATATCTACAGGATTCCTCCAACTCTCCAAAGCAAATCTGGTCAGCATGCAGCTTGCAAGAGGGAGGAGAGGAAGGGAGAGTCCGGGTGCAGGAGTTTAAGCCCGTTCTGCTAGCGGATGCTCACAATGGGATTTCACCCAAGGAGCCTTACTTCTGAACAAACATGAATGGGATTAGGTTGCATGCCTAATTTTCAACATGCATTCCCATTCTGAAAAGATCCAAGTCAGGATTAGGATATTCAGCAAATTCAGACCACCTATCGCTTATAATCTATAAAATGGATGTGGCTGTAGCAGCCATGATCTCAAAAATATGAACTCCTTTGTATTCTTCCCTTCAATGCAACATACACCATAATTATTCTGAGTAACTGGCCACATCCCAATATGCATTGAATCTGTGGAAGGTTCCCATTCCCTGAGAACTTATTGCCCAATTGTAGCTGGAAATTTATCTGTTCTGTCATCAGGAGTCTCTGATGCTCTGCCAGGGCCAAACGAAACAGAGGGGACTTGCTAAGCCATGTGCCTGTGTGCTTGGCAACCCCCCCCCCACTCCACAGTCAAACCCCACCCCCCCTTTCAGAAACTTTGCTCCTCCAATTGTCAGCAACATTTGATTGAGTTGCAACTCCCTGCTGTTCGGGCAGTCAGCTAAGGGACTCTGCAAGCAGATGTAGAAAGCTGGAGCCAAATAGCTGACCTCTCGCTGTGAGCTTGCTGTAGATCTGCGAGTTCACTTCCTTGTCACGCATGTAGCACCGGATCTCTTCCACAGCCTCACGGATGATGGTAACGGCGAGGACAAAGCCCTAGGAGAGAGCGGGAGGGAGAGGGGTCATTGAAAATGTGTGGATAAAAGCCCAAGGAACTCCCACTCCGTGCATGGAAAGCCACTGAATGTTGGGAATACATTCTGGAGTGTGCGGCCTACCAGATGAAATACAGTGACACTTTTCATTAAAATTGTCAGACACTATAGAGAAAACTAAGCATTGAGCTGTGTCTTCATTTCAAAAGGAACTCCACAAATCCTTAAAGCTAAACGTTATTCGTGTTTTAAGTACTTGGGCAGCTCCAGAGGACCTGTTTGTTTATTTATTGAGCATCTATCCTGATCTGCTTGCACGGCGTTTATGAGGATATTAAACTATACGACAATGAGCACTCATCTTGCCTTATTCCTGATTTGGTTGTGGAGTGTTTATACATCTTTCCATTAGCCATTTGTTCATTACACACTTTTCAGGTCAGTTCTCTGCCATGTTCCTATGTGCAAAAAGGGTGTAGATTTTATGTATCTGTAAGCTGACTAGGTAAAGGTAAAGGTACCCCTGCCCGTACGGGCCAGTCTTGACAGACTCTGGGGTTGGTGCGCCCATCTCACTCAAGAGGCCGGGGGCCAGCGCTGTCCGGAGACACTTCCGGGTCACGTGGCCAGCGTGACAAAGCTGCATCTGGCGAGCCAGCGCAGCACACGGAAACGCCGTTTACCTTCCCGCCAGTAAGCGGTCCTTATTTATCTACTTGCACCCGGGGGTGCTTTCGAACTGCTAGGTTGGCAGGTGCTGAGACTGAGCAGCGGGAGCGCACCCCGCCGCGGGGATTCAAACCGCCGACCTTTCGATCGGCAAGCCCTAGGCGCTGAGGCTTTTACCCACAGCGCCACCCGCGTCCCATGTAAGCTGACTGCACATTTATAAACTGAATGTTTTGGTAATCATTTGTCATGAAAGGGTCGAATGATAGCTACCAGGACTAAGGACCACTTGGTTATATATTTATATAATCCGCCCTGAGATTCTTAGCACTCAATGTATGTTAAACGCCTTGATGTCCTTCATTGGCCGGTGAAGACTATTTTATTCCAGCATGTTTTTGGCAACAGACCAGTTTTAAGGAAAGGACTTTCTATAGTGCTGTGTTGTTTTTACTATCTGCATTTTAATAGATTTGTTGTTGTTTTTGTATTCTATTTTTTATGTAATTTTATATTGTTTTAATCCTATTACAGTTTAATTGCTTTTTAGTTACTTTATATGTTTTAAAGCTTTCTGCATTTTAACCTTATTGTTTTAATTACTGTAAGATGCCTTGGGTCCCAGTCTAGCGAAAAGGCAGGATAAATAAATATTATAATATAAATGAGTATTATAATAACAACACAAACATATAACTGTTAAATGCATTGTCTTTTTTCTACTATGCTTATTCAATAACTTTTTTCTTTTAGTTTGTTTCTTTTTAAGAATTGCATTCGTTGTATGAGGGTGACAGAGTGCTTTAATCCACTGACATTGCAAAAAACCTAAATTTCCAGAGTAACATACCCTCCAACATTTCTCTGATGAAAATAGGGACATCCCATTCCATAATGATAATTTTACTATTTATACCTTACACCCGTTACTGGGTTGCTGCAGCCACTCTGGACAGCTTCCAACATATATCAAAACATAATAAAACATTAAACATGTAAAAAAAACCACCCCTATTCATTCAGGATTGCCTTCAGAGGGCTTGAGAGTCAGATAATTCCATTCCCTCCAACATTTCTCTAGTGAAAATACAGACATCCTAAGGAAAAGTGGGACATTCCAGGATCAAATCAGAAACCTTATCTAAATCAGGGACATCCCTGGAAAATAGGGACACTTGGAGGGTCTGGCATAAGCATTCAAATCGCTCCTGCAAAATATTGACAGTCTGGAGCAGGGGTAGGCAACTTAAGGCTGGGGGGCCGGATATGGTCCAATTACCTGCTCAATCCGGCCTGCGGGCGGTCTGGGAATCAGCATGTTTTTACATGAGTAGAATGTGTCCTTTTATTTAAAATGCACCTCTGGGTTATTTGTGGGGCATAGGAATTCGTTCAATATTTTTTTTCCAAAATATAGTCCAGCCCCCCACAAGGTCTGAGGGACAGTGGACCGGCCCACAGCTGAAAAATGTTGCTGACCCCTGGGTCTGGAGGCATTCCTTGTTTTGTTTTGTTTTTTAAAAAACCAATGCACAACAATATCCAAAAGAACATTCTCAGTGTTGACACACAAGTCTCTTAATATTTCTTTTCCTTACCTGTATTATGAAATTATAATTTGTTACTTAAATGCAGTTAAGCCCCACCCACCTGCCACAACGCCTCCTCAAAGGAAACTAATCTGTCTGGCTAATTTCAGGGCATCCCTTGCAAAACTTCTCATGAACATTAATTCAGAAGTGCATTGCTACATGCCCTCAAGGCTTGGGGACGCTTTGCAAAGAGATGCAAATCCTTCTGAGGGGATACACAACAGCTGCACAAATTTGGAAGTCACTGCATGAAGCCAGCCCTAAGGGGTTTCATTATTTCTCCTTTGAGGGCACCAAGTTGTCATGGCATGCATGTGCCCCCCTCACCCCCCTAAAAGATGGAAATCTCCTCTGGCACTTATAGACTTTATATACCATGGCTTCTGAATGTTTTGCAGCATTTCAGACTATTGTTTTTAATTAGCATTCTGATAAAGAGTCCAAAAACATAGCTCGTTATTGCTACAGGCAACACACACACAAAGTGATAAGCCTCTGTGATGTATTCTTATGATACAGCAGTATATATTTTTTATAAATCATCTAGATGCATTTGGCAATCAAGGATTTCAAATAATCACTCCCCCACCCAAAAAAACCCTTCATGTTCTGCCTCACTAAGCCATCCCAAGTTGCTATTCTATACCAAAATGGTTGCATTAGCAGCCTGCAATGAACAAAAGGCCTTTTATATATAGCCCTGGCAGCTCACATGCTGAATTTCAATGGTTCATGTGATGGGGGGCAAATCACAATGGCCTTATAGGTTTGCAAGCCAGCCTTGCAAAAACTAGCCTCTAACTCTCCGCTTCTCTTTCCCAAGCCATAACAAATGAAACAGTGCAGCTACAGGCAAGCACCAGATTGTTGACACAATGGCATATATAAAATGAGGCCACAGAATTCGGGATCACAAGAATCTTGGCTTTTGTTTAAACGGGTTCAAGTTTCTTGTCCTCGCAGCTGTGAAGGTATGCTTGAAAGGGTGCAGGCAAAGTCTGCCGAAATCTCAGAAAGCTAGTGGATGGGGGCTTCCAGTAGCCACCTTGAATTTGTTTCCTGCCCTTCTCAATAACTAGCAAACCCAACAACGTGCAAAGGCATTAAAATAAAAGGATGGTGCAAAACAAGACAATTTGGAAAACCAATTAATTAATTGCCCTAACAGGTTTCAGGGAGGTGCAATTCAGACAAAGACACCACACTGTTCCAATCAAATTTAAAGCTACCCTTCTTGGCTTAAAATTAAAATAAAACCTTCTGGGAAAACTACACAGATTTGCCGCACAGCAACCCAGTCTGAACATTATATTAAGTAGTATTAAAAACAAAAGCAAACAATGGTTTAATGTGAACAAGTTCCCATGGACAGAGCCTGGTTTGTCATGACATTTACATCCAGACTTTGTGGGTTGCTTCATATATAATATAAAATAATTTATTATTTATACCCCACCCATCTGGCTGGGCTTCCCCAGCCACTCTGAGTGGCTTCCAACAAAGTATTAAAATACAGTGGTCTGTTAAACATTAAAAGCTTCCCTAAACAGGGCTGCCTTCAGATGTCTTCCAAAAGTCTGGTAGTTGTTCTTCTCTTTGACATCTGGTGGGAGGGTGTTCCACAGGGCGGGTGCCACTACCGAGAAGGCCCTCTGCCTGGTTCCCTGTAATTTGGCTTCTCACAGTGAGGGAACCACCAGAAGGCCCTTGGCGCTGGACCTCAGTGTCTGGGCAGAACAATGGGCGTGGAGACGCTCCTTCAGGTATACTGGACCAAGGCTGTTTAGGGCTTTAAAGGTCAGCAGCAACACTTTGAATTGTGCTCAGAATCTTACTGGGAAGATTCCCTGGGTTGACATCTTCACTGAGTTATCAACTTTGACCCCACAGTTTTGTCCATGGTTAGTGACCACCAGTATATATGGGCATATATACGAAGTTAGGATTTTTAAATATTTTAAATATTTTTTTTCACTGGCTTTACACATGCTTACATTGAATTGCATTTGCCATTTTACTACCCATTCATCCAGTTTGGACTCCTTTTGGAGCTCCTTGAAATCCCACTTTATTTTCATCGCCTTGAATGTTTTGCCATCATCCACAAACTTGGCTACCTTACTGCTCACCCCGAGCTCTAGATCATTTGGTTTAATACGGTGTACAAGCTTAATTCTGAACCCAACATATAAAGTCTCTGAAACACTGGCCAAAAAATATACAGGTGAAACTCGGAAAATTAGACTATCGTGGAAAAGCTCATTTATTTCAGTAATTCAACTTAAAAGGTGAAACTAATATATGAGATAGACTCATGACATGCAAAGCGAGATATGCCAAGCCTTTATTTGTTATAATTGTGATGATCATGGAGCACAGCTGATGAAAGCCCCAAATTAACAATCCCAGAAAATTAGAATATTAAATGAAATTAGCAAAACAAGGACTGCAAATAGAGCAATATTGGACCTCTGAGAAGTAGAAGAATGCATATGTACTCAGTGCTTGGTTTGGGCCCCTTTTGCATCAATTACTGCCTCAATGCGGCGTCGCATGGAGGCTATCAGCCTGTGGCACTGCTGAGGTGTTATGGAAGACCAGGATGCTTCAATAGCAGCCTTCAGCTCTTCTGCATTGCTCGGTCTCATGTCTCTCATCTGTCTCTTCGCAATGCCCCATAGATTCTCTATGGGGTTCAGGTCAGGCGAGTTTGCTGGCCAATCAAGCACAGTAATCCCATGGGCATTGAACCAGGTTTTGGTAGTTTTGGCAGTGTGGGCAAGTGCCAAGGTCCTGCTGGAAAGTCAGCATCCCCATAAAGCTCGTCTGCGGGGAAAAAGCATGATGTGCTCCAAAATCTCCTGGTAGATGGCTGCGTTGACCCTGGACTCAATGAAGCACAGTGGACCAACACCAGCTGATGACATGGCTCCCCAAATCAACACAGACTGTGGAAACTTCACACTGGACTTCAAGCATCTGGCATTGTGTGCCTCCCCATTCTTCCTCCAGACTCTGGGTCCTTGGTTTCCAAATGAGATGCAAAAGCTGCTCTCATCAGAAAAGATATTTGGGGAGCCATGTCACCTTTTAAGTTGAATTACTGAAAAAAATGAACTTTTCCAGGATATTCTAATTTTCCGAGTTTCACCTGTATAGTTAATTGTTGCGGGAATAATTGGTGGAACGTTCACATGATGTCTTACTCTTCCCAGGGTTAACACAAAGGAATCTCCCATAGCTGTACTCCTAGAATGGCTGAGTTATGGGATAAATTACCTTTTTGGATCAAATATCCCTCATGCATTTCCTTAGACCGCTGAAGGTCCCAATTTTGAATAGCAAACCTTTATTAAATCACTTTCGGCAGCTACAATTCCCAAACACATAAAGGCCAGGCTTCATAAAACAAGCTAACAAAAACCATTTTAAGTTACAGCACCACTTAGATCTCTGAAATAAGGTAACAAAGGGCATCTTGTATTCAAACACTGAAACTTTTCTTGAATAAATAAACTCGATACTACCTACCAAAGGAACCCAATACGTGTAAAGAGCACCAAGCCTCATTTCAGGAACAAATTGAGAACAGGCCAGAAACAAGAAGTAGAGGTTGAAGAAGTACTTGAATTGGTTGAACAGCACCTAAGAAAGAGAGTGAGGAACAAGAAAGGCATTTGTAGCAGCACATCTAAGGTTAACACGGCTCACCATGGAAACGTTTAAGACAGCTTTTCGCAACCCGGTGCCCTCCCAAAGTTCTGGACTACAAATCCCATCAACTGGATGGAGCTGATGGGAGTTGTAGTTCAAAATATTTGGAGGATACCAAGTTGAAGGCTGTTCCAAGGCATCTAGCAACATTTTAGGAATTCAGCTAACCAGGAAAGCTTTAAGAAAAAAATGCAAACTCCAAGACATTCCAGGACATTAAAGATATGTAGTCAACTGTGGCTCCCCCATCTATTTTCCCCATTATAGCACAGTTTAAACGCTGCATCTATACGGAAAGGACAGTGTGTCCATTGATACATATATCACAGGGAAAGAGGACTGAAATGGGAAACGTCCCAATTTCAGTCCCTTCTCTTCCCTCCATTCAGTTGTGTTGGACTGGGAAATTCCTCAGCGACTTCTTCACTATTGTAGGCAACAGGATGGTTTATTGGGGCGTAGACAGGGAGAAGCAAAATTAAGCTTCACTTAAATGCAGAAGAGTAGATTGAGCCAATCTAGGTAACAGCTGCCTTAATTGCCCACTCCAAATAAACAACTGGCACTCAACACTCAAATATCAATAGAAGAGGAAAGCACACAGTTTTTCAACGTGGAATACATACCCCTGGCAGAAAAGTGAAAAAGTTGTACTTCTGGTTGTTGATCACATTGCGTGGGTATCGCTGGTCCCTCTTTTCTGGGTGGCCAAGCCAAACCGTTCGAGGCCTTGGGTCTCTTCTTCCACAACATCTTAGGCACTCGCAACATCTGTAGGAGGTGGGGGAAGTTTTAAAAATGTATTACATTGAGGACAGCTATCATAAGAGCCCTGTTGGATCAGTCCTTGGGTCCATACAGTCTAGGATTCCATTTTCAACAATGGCCAACCAGGAAGCCCACAGGATGCCAAGAAGACAATGACCTTTTCCAGGAGTGGTCAGTACGATGGATGTTGTTGCAACTTAATAGGAAAGGGCAGGCTGAGTCATACCGACACCATATATCTAAAGCACTATGATATCACTTTAAAAACTCATGGCTTTCCCCAAAGAACTCTGGGAGCTGTAGTCTGGTTAAGTGTGCGGAGAATTGTTCGGCGACTCCTATTCCACTCACAGAGCTACAGTTTACAGAGCGGTTCAACAATCAATTCCTCTTCCCAGGCAACTCTGGAAGTTGTCTCATAACCTTAAGACAAATGCTTCTTTTTGAGCTGAGCACTCCATTATTTAGTCTAATTCCTGCCTTCCCAACCCAGCACTGACCATATGCTTCCAACAGTATTAGATACATAAGCTAGGCACCAAATGGCTCCTAAACCAGGGTTACTGTCGCCAAAATGGAATGTCTAGTTGCCATTTTGGGGTCAGATGGCTCAAAAGTCGCATTTTTCAATGCAACTTTGGGGTTCCTGAAATTCTCTCTGATTGTGCAGATAAAATATCACAGATAGAATTCTACAAGATGTGTTGTTAGTGTGTGAAAAGAGGCAAGATCCAAGGATTCCCAGGCATGTACCTCCAGATGGTGGAGACATCAGGCACCATCCTGGCGCCCGGGCATCTTCACTTGGTCATAAGTTGCCAAGAGGCAGGTGCAAAATGCACCTGGTGAATTTCGAGTACTGCTTTGAAACGTATCATGAACATATCCTTGTATGTAGTGCCATACATGCAAAGGTCCATGAACAGGCACACTAGCATTAAAGAACAACAGAACTGGACCCTTGGACGCCACATCCTAAATCCGCATGCAAATCCCGCATTGCGACAAAGCAGGAACTCTTCTTTCCATGCCATGTTAGGATGATGCCACAGAGAGCTCAGCCTCATAAAGGAAGTGTGGCCCCATAACAGTTCTCTGTAAAGAGGAAAAGGAGACATGAAATGGATAGGGCCTCAGGGCTCCAGCCATTAAAGTTTGTACCCTCTGAGAGCCATCCAGAGTGGCTGGGGCAACCCAGTCAGATGGATGGGATACAAATAATAAAATTATCACTATGAAAATTATGAGAGGCTCCATCCCATGACCTTCCTTGAGGACAACAAATTTGCTTAAACAACAAACAAACCCTAAAACTACACACAGCCAAGATTGTTACACCAGTACAGTATGATCACAGAATATACTTTGCTCCCAATTACCAGAATATAGACAATTACAGACAGGGTATAGACAATCAAATGTTGGGGGTCTGCTATTACCATAACTGAAATACATACCCTCCAACATTTCTCCGGTGAAAATAAGGACGACCCATTCCATAATGATAATTTTACTATTTATACCCCACACATCTTACTGGTTTGCCCCAGGCACACTGGGCAGCTTCCAACATACATAAAAAAAAAGAAAACATTGAAATTTTTTTTTTTAAAAAAAAAAAACCACTTCCCTATACAGGATTGCCTTCAGAAGGCTCAGGGATTGGATAACTCCATACCCTCCAACATTTCTCCAATGAAAATAGGGACAGCCTAAGGAAGAGTGGGACATTCCGGGATAAAATCAGAAACCGGGACAGCTTCTAAAAATCAGGGACACCCCTGGAAAATAGGGATACCTGGAAGGTCTGGAAATACAGTCACACAACTGTGAAAAATGAACTTGACGCAGAGCATGTAAGCCACACCCTAGCCTCCCCTTGCGATCCCGGAGGAACAAGCACACTCCAGCATTCATCCAGGAATTCACCTGAACTTAGCTCTTAGGCAAATTCTCTCCATTCCTTTAAAGCCTTCACTGCCCAGTAATCCCAGAAGAGGACTAAACTACTGATAAGCACGGAAAGCAGCTGCTTAGTTTTTGGGTTTTTAAAACGTAATTAGCTGCTTGCTTCTCCTCTTAAATACCCTGCATCCAATCAGAGACTACCTTCCCGGTTGTTAATCAGGTGCCAGAAATTGCCAATGGCCACATCCAACCACTCTTTGAGCAAAGGCTGATTAAATGTTTGTTCCTGTGTGTCTGTGTTGAGAGGTATTTGTTTAGCCCCATTGCCTTAAGATTTCAGTCCTAAACACACTATTTAGGGAGTAAGCCCCACTGCAATTGGGGAGACACTTTTCTAAAAAAAACTTGCTTGGGATTCCACTAGATTCCACTGTCTCTATCTGTTTAATCGCAGACATCAGCAGCTGATCTTCATCTGCACATTGTGAAAAATCCCAGGTTGATTTCTGGAGCTGAAATTGATGAAAAAGGCATAAGTGATGGTGAGGTGCTTTTTTAAACCTGATCAGATTGGCAACTGTAGTTCCTGTCTGCCTGCAGTAGCTGTTTCCTCAGTTCCGAATAAGAATGCTACCCATTTAACCCAGTGTTAAATAAGCACAGGCTTATTTCTCCATCTTTTCGTAAAGCTCCTACGTCCTCCAGAGTAGAAAGCAGGGCAACAATGGGAACCTTTGACCCACAAGTTGCTGCTGAACTACAACACCCATCAGCCCCACCAATCATGGACAATGGCCAGGGGTGATAGGAGTTGTTGTTCAGCAACTGGACGATGGGAGTTGAAGTTCAGCAACTCCCATGATGGGAGCCCCAAACATTCCCCACATTAGAGTGGTTGGGTCAGACTTTCTCAACCTGTGGGTCCCCAGATGTTGTTGAACTACAACTCCCATCACCCCTAGCTAGCAAGGCCAGAGCTTAGGCATGATGGGAGTTGTAGTCCAACAACATCTGGGGACCCACAGGTTGAGAACTGCTGGTTTGGGTTGAATCTCTACTCAGCTATAAATCTCACTGGATGGCCTTAGGCAAACCATGCCTATCTAAGCCTGCCTCACAGGGTTGTTAAAGGTAAAGGTAAAGGGACCCCTGACCATTAGGTCCAGTCGTGAGTGACTCTGGGGTTGCGGCACTCATCTTGCTTTATTGGCCGAGGGAGCCGGCATACAGCTTCCAGGTCATGTGGCCAGCATGACTAAGCTGCTTTTTGCAAACCAGAGCAGCACACGGAAACGCCGTTTACCTTCCTGCTGGAGCGGTACCTATTTATCTACTTGCACTTGGAGATGCCAAGCATGAGCTTAGCCAGGATTTATGCTGTGGAGGGACAGGACACCCACCTGCCCTCATCCTCTGTCTGGCTCTGTCTAGCAGATTCGGAACAAAATGTCTCAACGACGGTCGGGATGCCAGTTGTGTCGCTAGAATGCATCCATGTGACCTCGGTGAGCATTTCGATTTCAAATATTCCAATTGTTTTCTACTTTTAAGTAAGTGATTTACTTACTTACTTACTTACTTACTTACTTACTTACTTACTTACTTGATTGGAGGGAGGAGCTGCCCCCCTTCCCTCCCCCCTGGCTATAGCCCATGATGCCAAGGATCAAATCTGGGACTTTCTGCATCCAAGTAAGATGCTCTACATCTCAGCTACAAGCCTTCCCTTTTTGAATGGTTGTCAGATACTGGGTTCTGGAGGCTAGCCCTGTGCTCTGATTCTATTAATTTTGCTGTGGCCAAAAGTAAAAGGCTGCAGATTTCCCTCTGACCTCACCACCACCTGACCAAACCACCTTCACCAGTCTTAAGGACACAAGCAAAATACATGGGCTCCACCCTTCTTTTTACAATGTTTTGCTCACATAGCCTGCAGGGTATTATTGCAGCACAGGTGAAGCTTGGGAAGGCAATAAAAACTTTTCTTTGTCAACAGATATATTGAACTCATCACAGCCCAGCAAAGAACCTCTTATTTCATAAGAGACCTAAGGGAAACTCTCATCAAGAGTCTGTTCTAATACTTTTCTCCTCAACACAAAGATTAGCACCCCATTCTGTCCAGAACTTTATCCTCTCCCACACTTTAATTTGCATTCTTGTCCTTAACTCTCCCATCCTGAGAAAGAATTCAGCCATTTGCACACTGAAAAAGTGGGAATAACCCCCCCCCTGGAATTCCTTGGGGGTTACTTCTGAGTAGACATGCATAGGATTGTAGTGTACATTTTGTTTTATCAGATGAACACAGCAAGGCATTGGTCTGGCTGATCCATCTGGGCCTTATGAAAGCTGCTCTGAACACGTTCAAAAAGTGACCTGGAAATTAAATGATAAAGTTTTAACTGAACTGCCAGAGCAACTTTCTATGTTGTAACTTGGGTTCACAGTCACTGCTTATTTGATCTGAATATGATTGTTAAGTACGGATCTGTATACAATCTCAGAGCATGCAGTTGAACTTTGTCACCAAGCAACTGCCTTCAGTCAACACTCCCCTTTTAAAATGTGTTTTTTTGGGGGGGGGTATTGGGTTGTTGTTTGTATTTTGATTATATATTTTGTGGTTTTATATTTTTGATTTTGTTCTGTGAACCGCCCTGAGGCCTCCGGGTATAGGGCGGTATATAAATTCAATAACTAATAATACATAGATAACAATAATAATAAATAAATAAATAAATAAAAAACCATAGCGTACACTGCAGCACCCTTACAGCACATGCAGTTTAATGATTGAAACAAATCTCTTCCGTAATGGGCTGGTTTTGCAAAGGCTTGGGATACAGAGCAATGAAGCAAAATTCTCAAGCAGCTCATGTCTGAGGCTTAATTGCATTTTGTTTAACTTGCCAAAGCTGTAAGATCCAGAAAGTGGTAGGCTGAGCCACCTCCCCTTGATCGTAAAGTCAATGTTCCCTGTCACTCTCGGCACATCAATCATGATGAAAGTAAAAACAAATAAAACTAGAGCTGGAAAATGGAAGTAAATCCCTCATATAACTTTTGCCTGAGTAAATATATGTAGGGCTGGCTGCATGGCTGTAATCCTACATATGCTTACTTGAGAGTAAACATGCATAGGGTCAGGCTACAATGCTGCTAGCCCAAGAAGGAAGTTTCATTTAAGTACAAGAAACTTACTGTGAATGCATGTGTGAAGGAACCAGTTGCAGGGTTTTGTTTTTAAATACAAGTGTGCAATTCTGAACACAGAAGGCTTCAATCCTATCACACTTTGGAGGAAATTAAAATAAGTAGAACTAACTTCCAAGATAACAAACATAGGATCAAACTGTAAGACTGCAGTCCTACACAGAGTAACTGTGTAGTCCTCCAGATTCAGGTAGGTAGCCGTGTTGGTCTAACGCAGTCAGAATAAATTAAAAAATTGTCCAGTAGCACCTTAGAGACCAACTAAGTTTGTTCTGGATATAAACTTCCGTGTGCATCTGGATATCTGAAGAAGTGTGCATGCACACGAAAGCTTATAACCAGAACAAATTTAGTTGGTCTCTAAGGTGCTACTGGTCATTAAAAATAATAATAATTGTGTAGTCCTCCATATGTCCCATGTCATTGGGAATAGTGGGTAGAAGAATGCAGTCTTACCATGCAATCATATACATGTCTTCTCAGAAGTAAGATTTCCTTTGTTCACCTAGGTGTGTAAGTCTGCACCCTGAGCCTATTGATTTTTCTAGGATTAAACTTGTCTAAGGCTGCATAGGATTGGGTTGTTAGGAAAAGGTAGCCTATTGAGCAACCCTAACTTCAGCTCTTTCCTTAAGAATGGATATCCATTCTTAAGGAAATCAGCCCTGAGTGATCACTGGAAGGACAGATCCTGAAGGTGAGGCTCCAATACTCTGGCCACCTCATGAGAAGAGAAGACTCCCTGGAAAAGACCCTGATGTTGGGAAAGATGGAGGGCACAAGGAGAAGGGGATGACAGAGATGGTTGGACAGTGTTCTCGAAGCTACCAGCATGAGTTTGACCAAACTGCGGGAGGCAATGGAAGACAGAAGTGCCTGCTGTGCTCTGGTCCATGGGGTCACGAAGAGTCGGACACGACTAAACAACAACAAACTTCAGCTCTTAAGCCCTAGCTCTTAGAGCAATCCCCAAAGAAGTCAGTAAGGACTAATTCTGAGTAAATGGGTGCAAACAGGCTGCAAAGGTTAATAATACACATCAATGTGATGCAATGGTTCGAATGTAGCAGCAGAAGGACAGAGATTCAGCCATGGGTGATCTTGGGCCAATCTCTGACTGCATTCACACATAACACAAAAGTTATGGCTTATTTTAAGCATAGTTTCCTCGACAAACCACGAGTCATCTTACAGCTGAGCAAACATGCTATGGCTTGTTTCTCCAAAGCTTGATTTGTTTCCCATCTGCTTCTGTCTTGTGCCTCTGTAGCTTGGCGAGCATCTGGGGCGGAATTAGCCACCCCAGCTCAGCTCCTGCAGAGAATATTTTTGCTCAATTGCCAACAACGTCCTTTGTGACCTGATCCTATGCAAATCTAGGTGTGTTCTAACAAAACACATTTATTTCACTGGGTTTAGGCAAACATGAAGAATCAGGATGTAGGGAACGAGAAGTAAAAAGATGTAGGGCTATGGGCATAGCTGGGGGGGGGGGACAGAAGGGCAGCTGTCCCCCTCCCATAGATCAAGTAAAGCAATAGAAATACTTAACTAACTGACCAATCACGTCGGTTCTGCCTCCTCTAACAAAGTCCTGCTCCCCCCCCCCCAACAAAAATCCTGGTTATGCCTATATTGATCCATGGGCTACTATTAAAATGAGGCTGCATTTTAAATTGTATTTTAACCCATATTTTAAATTGGGGTTCCGCCCCCCCATTATGTTTTTATTGTAATTTTACTGGTGTTAGCCGCCCTGAGCCTTGCTCTGGCCGGGGAGGGTGGGGTATAAATAAAAATTTGTTATTATTATTAGTAGTAGTAGTAATAGGGCTGCAACTGTAAACACTCTCGGGGGGGGGGGGAATACCACTGAAACA
This sequence comes from Podarcis erhardii, assembly GCF_964252035.2. Lineage (NCBI taxonomy): Eukaryota > Metazoa > Chordata > Lepidosauria > Squamata > Lacertidae > Podarcis > Podarcis erhardii. The sequence goes on along the minus strand of NC_138510.1, from coordinate 18,494,566 downwards.
AGCAGAAGTTATTTTAAGTCAGTGAAACTCGGGTACACCTTGAGTGGTATGAAGGGACTGTGTGGTCAAAGTCTCCCCTAACATGAAAGTGCCTGACATATAGAGTGCTTTCACATACAGTGGTACCTCGGGTTACATATGCTTCAGGTTACATACGCTTCAGGTTACAGACTCCGCTAACCCAGAAATATTACCTCGGGTTAAGAACTTTGCTTCAGGATGAGAACAGATATCGCGCGGTGGCAGCATGAGGCCCCATTAGCTAAAGTGGTGCTTCAGGTTAAGAACAGTTTCAGGTTAAGAACAGACCTCCAGAACGAATTAAGTTCTTAACCCAAGGTACCACTGTACATGGGTGCAGGGCCCCACAACCCAGGGTTCCCCTGAAACTATAAGCCAGAGAGTAGCAGCTGATGGAGACAAACAGCGCTGGAGTCAGCAGCTAGCCACCTTGAGCATTCCAGACTCTGCAGCAACTGACATTTGCCCTTTCTTTGTTCCTATATTTAAGTACATTTTATAATCAACAAGCCAGACACGTGCTTGGGGCAGACTCGTGCAGGGGCAGTAGAAGCAAACACCACAGGCCTACCCCTTGGGGACTGCAGCCCTGTGAAGGTGCTGGGAAGGGAGTCTCTTAACAACAGAAACAAACCAAACTACAGTGGAGTCTGAGAGCAGTCCTGCATAGGGAAGTTTTTAATGTTTGATGGTTATTTATTTATTTAAGCTGTCCAGAGTGGCTGGGGCGGATGGGCAGCATATACTACTACTACTACTACAACAACAACAACAACAACAACAACAACAACAACAACAGTGAGCAAGCCAAAACAGTACAAGTGGATTTACATTTGTGGTGTGCATACACCAACAATTTTATTCCTTGTAGTTATCATGGTCTTATTTAAAATACAAAACTAAGCATGCTCAGAATTTTGTTTTTATCAGTCAGCAAGCATTTTTTGTTTCTTTTCTTTTCTTTTTTTCTTTTTCTTTCTTTTTGCTTTAATGTATCAGGAATGTTGGTGCCCACTACCTGATCACTCCTGAATTTCCTATTCAGGAGAAGGCAGATTTTAATATATCCATGATGAAAACTTTCATTTAAGTGTTTAACAGCATATTGATTACACTGTGTTGTTGCAACAGATTAAGATTCTGAATTTTTTAAATTCATGCCTCAAGGAGGAGCCGAGCTGGAAAAAAAGTGCATGAGAATCATGGGTTTGCAAGAACTCTTTGGAATTAACATTAGAGGGCCAATCTCCCAAAAGTAGATTTGGAGCCCAAATCCCAGCAGCCTCCATGCCTTTTGGGGTTGCAGGTGTCGTGTAGGGCAAAGGAAGATGTGGCAAACTTTCCTTCCTCGAAGTTTCTTAAATTAACTTATTCTAGAAACAATGCCTATGTCTTAGCTGGGTCTATTTGACCACAATATCAGATTAATAAGGTTCGTGCATTGTTCTCCATTGACATTTTGAAATATTGGTTCATGTCAGAGACATACTGGCCACAGGTGGGAAAAGCTGAAAAAAAAATAACACATGCAATGGCTCACACGCACAGGTTAAATATCTACCAGTCTACCAAGAATAATGAGGCTTGTCTGTTGCACTGATTTAGGTAAGCAAATAACTTGCTGATTAGAAGCAAACTAAGCTCTGTTTAAGAAAGAGCTCAGCACTTTCAACAGGTAGAACAGGAAACACTTTGGGGAATGGCAAACAATAGGGAAGGTAGTTTCATCTTATTTTTCAAAAAAGAAAAGAAAAGAGTATCACATTTCTTGCTTTCCACCTCAGTGCCCGCAAATAAGAATAAAAGAAATCTTATCTGCTAAGGAAATGCTTTTAGAATTCCACCCTCCAAAAAGGAAAGCAACATCTGGAAAAATCCAGTTAGAAGGAAAGAGTTAGGAAATGTTAGCTTTGCTTAAATCAGAATGCTCAACAGGCAGCGGAAAGATTAACTTTCATGAGCGGGTATTTTTCAGGCACCCTACTGAGAACAAAGACAAGATGATTTCCATGCCAGGTCAATATTTTTAAGGCTAAATATTTCAGTGGGGTATATTTAATGAAAGCCAATAGGTAAAATACTAATATTTAGATTTGGTACTGACTCTCAGCTTTTGGTTCTCAATAAGGATCTCTCCAAGGGATGTCAAGAGAAGCTGTGGTTTTCACTGGATCATAAAATCATGAAACGACAGAGCTAAAATGGTTCTCCAAAGTCATTTTGTCCAACCTCCTACTCAATGCGATGGTGCCCTCCAGATACTTTGGAGCGAAACTCCTATCATCCCTGACCATCGACCATACTGGCTGAGGCTGATAGGAACTGTAGGAGAAAACATACAGAGGGCACCATGTTGCCTACCCCTGGCTTACAAGGATGAGCAGGGTTGCCAGATTCTGATCTAGGGATCACTTCTTTGCATTCAAGAACCGAACACAACATTGTTGTTGTTGGCATCTGTCTGTCTTGAGAGAGTGTGCCTCCAAGGGTGAAGTCCAACTGCTGGAGACTCACAGTGCCTGCTGTGTCTGTGGAGACTGGTAACTGGTAACTGCTGCCTCCTATGTTGTTTTTGTTGCATTAGCAGCACTGAACTGACTTCTATGGGGCACAAGTGTGGGCAGTGTGGAAGGAGATTCTGTGCTGCCCAGCAACGCCCCTTTCGGCCTCGCTGATGTGGCCCAAAGGAAAGCAGAGCAATACAGTGGTACCTCGGGTTAAGTACTTAATTCGTTCCAGAGGTCCGTACTTAACCTGAAACTGTTCTTAACCTGAAGCACCACTTTAGCTAATGGGGCCTCCTGCTGCTGCCACGCCGCCGGAGCCCAATTTCTGTTCTTATCCTGAAGCAAAGGTCTTAACCTGAAGCACTATTTCTGGGTTAGCGGAGTGTGTAACCTGAAGCGTATGTAACCCGAGGTACCACTGTATGTTTAGCACCAGTTTGGTTGCAGGAGTTGTTGGACGGGACGGAGGCGTACAAGGCGCCATCCAATCATGTTAGGGACTCCACTTCAGATATGTGTAGGGTTTACTCCATAGCCTTTTCGTCTCCCAAAAAGGTCCCGCAAGGCAGCAGGTACAGATTTTTCCTGAGGGTTTACTCCCAAAGCCTTTCTCATGGATGGGTATACCCACAAGGCAGAGGAGGTTTCGGGTCAGAGTTTTCCTTCTCCATCAGAGTTTTCCTTCTCCCGAAAGCAACGTAGGTCTGGCACAACAACTGGCACCTGAGGACCAATAGGGATGGGAGTTCCACAAGTGCTGACTGGTACATTGCAAATCATTTCCAAGGAGCTTAAAATGACCTTCCTCTATGACTGATAGGTTGAGATGTTGAGAACAAGGAAGGGTTTGTCCCAATGAACAGTGATGATTAGGATGTGCAAGATAGTCTCACTAACCACGTTAAAAGACACAGGTGGAATCTACACGCATATAAAAAACGCTGTGAAAATGCTTTTTTTAAAAAAAAAGTTGTGAAAAATACATTGAATTTGGCATAGCTCACTGTTGCCATCTAGTACCACATTTATATATTGCACTTTACAACACACTGAAAAGGTTTCATTTGCAGCTGAATAGCTGAGTCCTTAATGTAAGTTACTGTATGGGGAAAGAACATTGCTGTAGGACACATCTACACTACCCACACCTTGCCGGCTTTCATTTTAGCCACCAAGCTACAGGGAGCCCTGCCCACTTTTCTTTGTTGCACAGCTGATCAGTCATCTTCTATTGGGAAATACATTTCCATGCGATTTCCGGACCACTGCATCAGAATCATTGGGTGAGCACAGATTAAAGCCTACACTCCCGGTGACCCCAAGATCCCAATGCAGCTAAGATGGGAGGGGGAGGCTAAAATGAGCATGTGTGAGAGAGTGAGAGTGTTGGGGAGGGGGGAGAGAGAAGCAGACCACTGACATTGCTCCACCAAACCACGAAATTGGAAAATCGGAAGGTCTTCTTCCAAAAGGCCTCCACTCTGCAATATCCAGCAGTTCCAGCTAACCACAAATGTCATAATCGTATAATGCATGAAGAAAGAATTATGAACACACAATTACACACCAGTAGGTACTTCCTGCCCAACTGGTTTTCTTTTCTTTTTTCTTTTTTCAACAAGAGATACATGTAATAATGCTAGCTGAAGAATTAATGTCTGCATTGGCATTCAGTTGCCAACAGAATTCAGGCTTCATTATTTACATTGTTATTGGAATTGCTTATTTTTTTTCCTGGGGTTAATTGGCTTATCACATATAATATTTACAATAATCTTCATTTCCATCATCATAATGCCTGAAGGCAAACTATGTTGCTGCACTCATTCTATAATAGATGTATTTTAGTTAGCATTAAAAATTGGAAATGGCTCTTGTGAACCTCCCATTCATTTAACATTCAATTGTCAGGTTTGCACTGTGTTATTCCCTTGGCAGGAGACTGCCCTGTTTGTACTGTGTGCAAACAGGAGAAGGGCATGGGCGAAGGTTGACCTGGAAGCTGGCAACACTCAGGATGCAACAAGGGAACATTTCAGTCTCCAAGGATGCTCTGCTCTCTGCTGCTGACCTCAGAGCCATCATATAACCCACAAGAAGACTTCAGATGCAGGATTCCAGAGTGAAATTGCTGTATTAGACCTTATCAGCAAATATGATTCTAATCAATTTGCACAATCAGAACTGGGGATTCACTTCCCACACCAAGAGAGTTAAATTAGCACACAATAGCTTGGGGGGTGGGGTAGTAGTATTGCTGTTCTAAATGGCTACCCAGTTATAATTTGGGCTCTCCTCAGAAATGTTAGACCTGATGCTGTGACAGACATGTAATGTCTTTCCCCCCCTGTGTATAATAATAATAATAATAATAATAATAATAATAATAATAAATTTTATTTATATCCCGCCCTCCCCAGCCGAAGCCGGCTCAGGGCGGCTAACAACACTAAAACAGTGCAACATTATAAAAACATTATAAAATTAATTAAAATCAAAATTGATGGCAACCATAAACTAAAGTTTTGTAAAGATTGCCAAAGGAGGGAGTCAGGCTGCGCCCTGACCAAAGGCCTGGTGGAACAGCTCTGTCTTTCAGGCCCTGTGGAAAGATGTCAAGTCCCGCAGGGCCCTAGTCTCTTGTGACAGAGCGTTCCACCAGGTTGCAGCCGGAGCCGAAAAAGCCCTGGCTCTAGTTGAGGCCAGCCTAACCTCTCGGTGGCCTGGGACCTTCAAGATGTTTTTATTTGAAGACCGTAAGTTCCTCTGTGGGGCATACCAGGAGAGGCGATCCCGTAGGTACGAGGGTCCTAGGCTGTATAGGGCTTTGAAGGTTAAAACCAGCACCTTAAACCTGATCCTGTACTCCACCGGGAGCCAGTGCAGCTGGTATAGCACCGGATGAATGTGATCTCGCAGCGAAGACCCCGTAAGGAGTCTCGCTGCGGCATTCTGCACCCGCTGGAGTTTCTGGGTCAGTCTCAAGGGCAGCCCCACGTAGAGCAAGTTACAATAATCCAGTCTGGAGGTGACCGTCACAGTGGCTAGGTCAGGGCGAGAGAGGTAAGGAGCCAACTGCTTAGCTTGGTGGAGATGAAAAAATGCCACCTTTGTTATAGCTGCAATCTGCGCCTCCATGGAGAGGGAGGTAGATTACACCCAAACTCTTAACGGACGGTGCTGGCACTAATTGCACCCCCGCAAGAGATGGGAGTTGCCCCCTCAATCCCATATCGTCCCGTCCCAGCCAGAGGACCTCTGTCTTCGAAGGATTTAACTTCAACCGGCTCCCACGTAACCATCCAGCCACAGCTTCCAAGCATCTGATCAGTGTGTCTGGGGCCGAGTCAGGATGGCCATCTATCAACAGACAGAGTTGGGTGTCATCAGCATACTGATGGCAGCCCAGCCCAAAACTCCGGACAAGCTGGGCGAGGGGGCGCATAAAGATGTTAAAAAGCACTGGGGAGAGTATCGCACTCCACACACCAAGGAGTGGCGGGATGACAATTCCCCCCCAAGCGGCACCCTCTGTCCCCGACCAGAGAGAAACGAGCACAGCCATTGAAAGACTGTGCCCTGGATCCCCACGTCGGCAAGGTGGTGGTCCAGGAGTTCGTGGTCGACCATGTCGAAGGCTGCTGACAGGTCTAGAAGAATCAGCAGCCCCGACCCGCCTTGATCCAGCTGCCTGCAGAGATCATCTGTTAGGGTGACCAGAGCCGTCTCGGTCCCATGACCAGCGCGGAAGCCGGACTGGAATGGATCCAGGGCCGATGTTTCATCCAGAAACCTACCAAGCTGTTCAGCAACCGCTCTCTCAATCACCTTACCCAGGAATGGAAGATTTGAAACCGGGTGGTAATTGGATAGATCTAAGGGATCTAATGATGTTTTCTTTAAGAGCGGGCGCACCACTGCCTCCTTCAGTTCCCCTGGGAATGTCCCGGTGCCAAGGGACAAATTGATGATATCCCCCAGGGGGGCCCGCACCTCATCTGGACACGCTCTAATCAGCCAGGACGGGCACGGGTCGAGAGGACAAGTGGTGGGCTTTCCAGCTCGGAGGAGTCTGTCCACATCGGCTGGGGATATCCGGTCAAAGTGGTCCAATACTGGACCCGAGGACAGTCGAGGGGCCTCCAGTTCCTTTATTGTATCCAAATTGGCAGGGAGGTCATGGCGGAGCAACAGGACCTTCTCCGCAAAAAAGCTCGCAAATGCCTCACAGCTGTGTATCAAATTGTTATTTAAATTTGGCTGTCCTTTGAGGGACATTAAAGACCGAATTATACTAAATAATTGCGCCGGGCGAGAGCTAGCGGATGCAATGGAGGCTGAGAAGTAGGACTTCTTAGCAGCCTTCACTGCCATCTCGTAGGTTTTCATAAAAACCCTATAAGATGTTCTTGAAGCTCCATCACGGGCACCCCGCCATACTCGCTCTAGCCGTCTGAGGTCCCGCTTCATTTTCCGGAGCTCCTCGGTAAACTAGGGAGCCCGGTTTCTGCGGGGTCGCAGAGGGCGCTTAGGTGCGATCTCATCAATGGCTGCCAGGAGCTGGGTATTCCAGCCCTCAACAAGCTCAGTCCATTAGTCGCCAGGGGGAGCAAGGTCCCGCAAGGCTTGACGGAATCTATCAGGGTCCATCAGCCTCTGCGGGCGAGCCCAAATCGGCTCGCCACCTAAGCAGGGTGGGGGTGGAACGTCAATCCTGGCTTTCAGAGCATAGTGATCAGACCATGGCACCTTCATCGAAGGAAACATGATCACATCTATACCAACGCCAAAGATCAAATCCAGCGTGTGGCCTGCTTGATGTCTGGGGCTCGAAACAAACTGGGAGAGCCCTAGTGTCGCCATGGAAGACACCAGGTCCAGAGCCTGTGAGGAGGGAGTGGCGTCAGCATGGATGTTGAAGTCCCCCAATACCAATAGGTTAAGGAACTCCAAGGCCCAGCCAGCCACCGCCTCCAATAGGCCTGACAGGGTGGCTGCTGGTGCGCTAGGTGGCCGGTACACCAGCCAGACAGCCAAGCTCACCTCGGAGCCCCACACTAGGGCAACACATTCAATGCCGGGGATCGATGGCGATGGTAGAGCCCTGAAAGAACAATTTCCCTGGATTAATAATGCCACCCCTCCCCCCCGGCCCACAGTCCGCGACTGGTGGAGGACGGAGAAACCCGGGGGCGCCATCTCTCGTAAGGTAACAGTATCCGCTTTGTGCACCCAGGTCTCCGTCACACAAGCCAGGTCGACCCCCTGCGAGATGAAGAAATCTTGCAGGGTGGCAGTTTTGTTGCCTATAGACCTGGCATTGCACAACACCAGTGACGGAGGTGAGTAATCCTTGCTCACCCTACCCTCGTCTCTCAGGATGGGGCGCAGATTGGAAGGGGTACGAGCATATCCGTATCTCGATCCCCTTCGCCTATGACATCTGCCCCCACCGCCATACCTTCCTCGCCCCTCCACAGTAGGAATCCCAAGCCTCATACTCGCCTCCATTTACAAAATATAAAAGCAAACAAACAAAAAACAATTACACCAAAACAGAACCAATCCCCACCCCACTCAACAACCATCCCACCCCAACCCAAAATAAAACAAAACAAAATAAAAATACATGGATAAAAACCATTGTTTATGGTGGTACAACAAAGTAAAAAGTAAAAACACTTTTAAAACACTTTAAAATATATAAAAACATTTTAAACATTTGCTGCTGCAGCACCAGTGTCCTTAAAGTTGTGGCGGTGGTGAGTGTGGGCCCCGCCCCCCGGGCCTGGTGGAGAATGGGCTTGCAGGGGGAAGAGCCCTCCCCACAAACTCACGGCAGAGCGGCAGCAGCAATGTCCAGAGGCCTCCTTGGAGCCTTATATGCTGAGGTGGAGTCTGGGGCCCGCCCCCAGGCCCAAGGTGGAGAATGGGCTTGCAGGGGGAGCGGTCCTCCCCACAAACTCACGGCAGAGCGGCTGTAACTCTTATGCAGGTTTGCAAGTACATGTATTATAAAGCAAAGTCTATCTACAAAACCCTTGTGCCACAATAAATATTACCAAGACCCTTCATTCTTGCTGCTGCAACACGTGACTTCTCTAGAATTAAGGAAGAGTTTGTCATAGCTGTTTTGGACACATTTTTCACAGGCCGGAAAATCAAGTTGTCTGCAGGTGCGGTCACTGAGAAGCCCCTGATGTGTGTACCTGCGTCGTACAAGCATTTGTTGTAGCCACGCTACAGTGTTATTTGTTTAAATAGTTATAGAGCACACTTTCAGAGAAATACTGCAAGGTGGCATACGGCCTAAAAAACACAGCATTGCAATAATGTTGATAAATGCACAAATGAAAACATCGGTAAATATCAGTTTGTAAAAATAAGCTCCTGTTTCAAAGGCTTGTTGGTGTTCAAAAGATGTCTAAGATAAGTCAGTGGTGATTCTTGCACATTATTAAGCAGCAGCACATAGAGATAGGTCTCCCAAATGGCATGTGTGGGATAAGGTAGTCTGATGCAAAGCAGGTCAGGGCTCTTACATCTGTAAGAATTGTGTAAAAGAAGAGATTTCAGTAAGTATAGCTTGCATGACAAGGTACACCTGCTCACATTCCCACTTCCTCATAACTAAAAGGTGCAAGAGACCCATCCTCTTTTGCATCTGACCACCTCTGTGTGCGCTGACCCTGGGTCAACAGTCCTACATACACTTAAAGGTAAAGGGACCCCTGATCATTAGGTCCAGTCGCGGACGACTCTGGGGTTGCAGCGCTCATCTCGCTTTATTGGCCGAGGGAGCCGGTGTACAGCTTCCAGGTCACATGGCCAGCATGACTAAGCCACTTCTGCCGAACCAGAGCAGCGCACGGAAATGCCGTTTACCTTCCTGCAGGAGTGGTACCTATTTATCTACTTGCACTTTGACGTGCCTTCGAACTACTCATGCTTACTTGGAAATAAATCCCACTGAAATCGATAAGTCTTGCTTTCAAGGACATAGGGGCTGTTATTCAACTAAGGTACCGTATATTCAGAGCAGACCCACAGAAATTTAGGTACATACCTAAGTTAGGTTTCAACAGTTTCAATAGGCCCTGAGTTAAACTTAAGGCTGGCTACAACTCAGGTGTGGCATGTAATCCTAAACTTGTTTACTCAGAAGTAAATTCCACTTTTACAGCCTCTGGGTGTAAAACTCGTTTTCCTGCTATGAGGCTGAATTCTGTTGCCTTTTACCTTCCAAGAAGAAACTACTGTAAAGCTGAAAGGCAAACCACACCTTTCAGGAATGCATAATAGCAACTATTAAGACACAGTTTATTCCTGTGGATACAATACATCCACCCACCTCAGTAAATAGATGCTGCAATTTATTGTAAGGATCTTTAATATTTTTTAGATGGATGTTGGCTTAGGTAGACATAAATTATCACTGGAAGGCCCACTGAGAATGAATCTATGCTTTCATACGGGTCATTCAGTTATGAAGAGTAGCATGCATGAAATGCAGTAGCGCCCCCCCCCCATTTTAAACACAAATGTTGTTAAGAGTAGGTCTTTGGAACTGAAACCTCTAACAGGGATAACAATTTGAATACAGCATGATGAAGAACCAGCAATACTGGTTCTGCTTGCATGCTGGCCAATGCAAAGCAAGAAATGGACAAAAGGCTCTTTTATCCCTCCTCCTCAGGATGAACAGCCATGAAACACACTCACACTCTCTCTCTCTCTCTCTCTCTGTGTGTGTGTGTGTGTGTATGTGTGTATTATTACCCCTGCTTTAGCCTTGCAAATAAATGAGAGCTGCTGAAAACATGCAGCAGAATCAGGTGGCAGAACAAACAATACAATTTAGGGCAGAGAAATGGGCAAGCATGCAGGTATGATGGTGACGGTGACGGTGATGGTGACAGTGATGGTGATGATAATGAATTTGTGGTTACAGTGTGCATGGAACAGAGATGGGTCTAGCCTGACCAGTTTTCCCCAGATTCTTTCAGTACACATGAAGAGGGTCATCTAACTCACCCTTTGTGCAAGGATTCATAAGAGAAAGTGGCTGAAGTTTATCATGCATTGGATCTGAGGCCTAGGCTGACACTGCCACCTGCCACACCAATTAATTCCCAATCCCTAGTTATATTTAGGGGTGGGCAACCTCAAGCCCAGGGGCTGTATACGGCTTTCCAAGCTTCTCTCTCTCTGGCTACTGGAACTTTCCGGCTCCATCCACCACTGGCATGTGGCCCTCAGCCAGCTGTCCACGAGACAATGTGGCCCTCGATCTCAAAAACATTCCCTGCCCATTGTAATCTCTAGTTTAAAAGTTCAGGTTTATGGCAATCTGCCAACTGAATTGCATACCCCTCAACTGTCCTGACATTCCATTTTGTGCAAAGTGCACGAGATCAAGGTCCTGAAAGATGGACGTCCAGGTTTTCCACTGGGACATGTTGGAGGGGATGGAAATATGCTCTCCGTTGACAAGGCCTTCGTCTGCCCAGGCAGCAGAAGGGCTTCTTTAACAATCCCCAACAAAATGAGCAAATGTAGCTGACAAGATCTGCCCTGGAGAATTACTGCCAAAAGAGTTCATAGATTTAGACACACTCAACAGTTATGAAATCAAGCTTTAATAATGCTTCATGGGAGGGGAAATTACACTTCTATAAATATGTTTAGGCTCGGCTGATTTTCTCTTCCTTGAGGCGATAATTTTCGTTGCTTACTTTTCTACAGTTTATTTTCGTGTGCTGAGTGAAAAATTAGTGGGGAACCGAATTTTCTCTTTAGCTGGTCATATAAATATTGTCTTAAAGGGGGGATTGATATTTTCTGGGTACAATCTATAGCAGGAGCCAGCAAACATTTTCAGCAGGGGGCCGGTCCACTATCCCTCAGACCTTGTGGGGGGCCGGACTATATTTTGACAAAAACAAATGAACAAATTCCTATGCCCCACAAATAACCCAGAGATGCATTTTAAAGAAAAGCACACATTCTACTCATGTATAAACATGCTGATCCCTGGACCATCCATGGGCCAGAATGAGAAGGCAATTGGGCCGGATCCGGCCCCTGGGCCTTAGTTTGCCTACCCATGATCTATAGGGTGCTCACTTACACATCACCAAAAAACAGGAAGTGCATCACCACCACATCCAACTCAGCCACCTCCACTGATTGGCCAGCTGCCTCTTTGATGACAACCTTTTGAACTTTATTCTCAGAATGCAAAGAAAGAACTGGCCAACTCACCCTCCCTTACAGAGGCATCTGGCAACAGCAGTATGGCCTCTTCAGCTTCCCCCAATTTCAGGCTCCTCCTCCTCTGAAGGATCCTGCTCTTACCACACTGTATCACTTTGAACCATATGGCCCATGACATGAACCATAAACCTAAAGACTCCCAGTATTCATTATTTTTTTAAAAAAATCAAGTTCCTAGCACTTGGGGAACCTGAGGTGCGAGACAAAAAGTACACGCATTCATCTCCTAATTTGTTTTATGAGAAACTAACCACTTTTCCATGCTTTTAGCCAATGAATGAAGTCTCATCTTCAATGACTGAAATGTAGGAATGCAGATCAAGCCCATTAAAGGCTGGAGTGAAATGGCCAGTTTTCTAAACTTTAGAGCAGGAACATCTCCAGTTTGTTTTTGAGCCTTTTCTGCTGGTCTTCCCTGGGGAAGTGATTGCTGCTGCTGCACAGATATCCAGGATTTTAGTTTAGCTGCAAGTTGTGTGTCAACTGAAAAATCAAAGGTAGCAGCAAAGACAGGAGTTCACGATCTTTCTAACCTGGGGCTTATTTCATACCAAAAGAAAGCATCTCTCCCTCCTGAGTCAGAAAACATTTTAAATGATACTATGCCAATACAGATTAAGTCCACAATTATTATACAAATATTGCAGGGGCAGGGCTATGGTTGAGACAGTGGATTTCATCAACCATGCAAAGTAGCTCAGTATTATTATGCCCATTTTACTGGGAGAAAGAGTGAGTCAGAATGACGTATGACAAGCCTGAGATGCAATTGTTATCCTGGTGTATTGGTGTGGGCTTGTTTGTTTTTAGGGCAATGCAGGGTGTGTTCAAAGTTGACTGTAGCAGCAATGCACTTAATTACCATAAGTGCTGAAGGGGGTGAAAGGAGACAGGGAAAGAAAATGGGGATTTCAGCTGTGGGTGGAAAGAGAGTGTCAGGATGTCAGATCTATACATAAGAAGATGAATACCCATTGAAAAGCAATGCAGGGTTAGACCTGGAATACAAGCTTCTCACTGTATGACCACCACTCAGTCAACAGATGGACCAGAATGAATAGGCACGCTAACTATGTTTAGTTATTTATTTGGAGTACTTATGAAGAAACTCCTGCCAACACCCATCTATCGGTTAAACACTATATTGAGAAATTTCCTACAGACCATCTGACTTCATTCAGCTAAATGAGTTCCTGACACATGCATCCAACCTCTCCATCAGCTTATCTTTTACAACCAAACAGCATTATCTCTCCAGAATGGTGGCCGGCTGATCCTTCGTCCATTTTTAATCGTTCCAGCCTACCTTTGCTTTTAATTTGTTTTAAAAGCAAAAGGCCAAAATTACTCATCCATTTCCTGCTATAAAGCAACGTTTGATTTCAGCATAGTCATCATATTATTTCTCTCTCTCTCTCTCTCGTAATAATTTATTATAATTCTTTATACCCTGCCCATCTGGATCAGTTTCCCCAGCCACTCTGGTAGGGTGTAATGGCTGTGGCGACACCCAAAGATCACTTAACTCATATTCAGATGGATAATCTTCATAACAGCAAAGCTGCAAAACACTCGTTCTGTTCTTGGCAGGAGAACTGAGGCATGACTTCACCAGAATTATTTTGGAAACTGAATGTACAGCGGATCACATTCCGACTATGCTGAGTCTCTCATGTTTAATCCTGCCAGGTTAGCTTCTTGCATTTAGCAAAGGGAAGTCCCACTGATCCAAATACAGTGGTACCTCAGGTTAAGAACTTAATTTGTTCTGGAGGTCTGTTCTTAACCTGAAACTGTTCTTAACCTGAAGCACCACTTTAGCGAATGGGGCCTCCCACTTGCAGCGGCGAGATTTCTGTTCTCATCCTGAAGCAAAGTTCTTAACCCGAGGTACTATTTCTGGGTTAGCGGAGTCTGTAACCTGAAGTGTCTTTAAGCTGAAGCATCTGTACCACTGTATAAAGGTGCCTGCATTTTTGCTGGCCAGCATTTCTTGTGCCCCTAACTACACCACAAATCACAAAGGCAGATAACTGACACATCGACTAGAGACCCTTAGGTAGGGGTGGGGAACTCCTGGCGCATAAGACCAATGCAGCCTTCTGAGTCTCTCTATCCAGCCCTCTGGACTCTTCCCACAAGTGGCTCTGTTCCACACCCTCTCCACATGCTTTCACCAGGGTGGAATGTGCCCTTTAATGATGCCAATGCCCCTAGCTTGCCTGGATGGAACCAAGCAATATTAGGTGGTGGGGTATACAGAAACCCCTGGCTTTTGCCTGGCTGGAATGTATCGTATTGAGCAAAGGGAAGAGTCATGTCTACTGCTCTGCCCCTTCTGCCCCTGGCCCCACCCACCACAAGTGTGTACAAGAAGGTTGCCCATGAAAGAAAGCACCCCCAAGGTGGTGGTAGGGGGAGTCTCCTGCTTAAGATTGTACGACTGCAATGTAGGAAACTCCCTGTCCCTTTCCAGGGTGCCTCTGTCCAATAAAAAGTACTGTAAATATGATAGCTTTACTTTATCTGATTTGTTATTCCACCTTGCCTTGCTGGAGCCACTTGCTCAGTGGAATAAATACTTTCCTGCTAGCGATGTTGCTGCCACATTCCAGGAGGGGCAAGATATGTGGGAATTTGGGAAGTTTGATGCTTGCCAAACAATGCTGATGACTGATGGTGCAAGCTAGGATCCTGAACCTCCTGCAAACATCTACAAAGAGCAAACCTGCTCAGCAAAGTTTGTTTTCTTTTGGGTTTTTTTAAGCAACTGTTGCCTGATTAAGTAGGAACACTTTTTTAGTTGATCAAAATGTTTGCTTGTTAATGATACGATACGATATCTTTATTGTCATTGTCCCATACAGAACAATGAAACTGAAAAACTACATAAAACATTCAAAAAACCCTAAAAACTCTGAAACCCCATTTTAAAGTACAATATACTATAGAGACTCCTTATGCTGCAGTTAGAACCAGAATTGCATTTGCATAGAAACTGTTTCTCAGGCGGCTAGTCCTGGCCTTTATAACCCTATACCTTCTTCCAGAAGGCAGAAGCTGAAAGAGATCATTTCCGGGGTACATGCTATCCTGTGCTATTTCTGCAGCTTTCTTATGGCACCTGACAGCATAGATTTGATCTAAGGTGGGAAGAGTGCACCCAATTATTCTCTCTGCAGTCTTTACAACCCTGGACAGCATTGTTTTTTTCCTGGCTGTGCAGCTCCCAAACCACACACAGAGACCATAAGTTAGTACGCTCTCCATAGTGCAATGGATCTAGCCAATTGACCCACCGAACGATCCTATGAAAGTCTACTCAGAAGTCCTATTGTCTTCAGCAGTGTAAATACTGGGACTTCAGAAGCTGATCTGAAGCCCAACTAACCAACACACACACGCACACACAAATCCTAAAGAGCAGATATGTGGATGGTTAAAAAACAAAATGAAAACACCCTAAACTGGCAGCACAGCTCTGTGCTATCAACAGCTCTTGATGGTTATAGGAAATAACAATTATGTGACCCAATTGAAGCAAACTGATTCTCTAGCCTGTGACTAGCAGCTCTGGAGCACGGGTTAGCTCAGGGCAATTGCTGCAAGCACTACTAACAAGGCAAGCCATACAAGGATGTCAACAAAACTCCAGTGGAGACTGTGTAATTCTCTACAAAGAAAGCAAGATCAGCCAAGGAGTACTAATTGGCCTCTCTGCTCCATAGCCATGAGGCTGCTTTTATGTGTCAGCAGAATCGCCTTGAAACATTGCCATTTCCCTTTACCATTTTCATCATCTGGCATTTCACCATTATACCATTATCATGCAACTAGCAAAATACCCTTCATTACCACAGGGTGTTGGCCACCAGGGCTGGACAAAGGAACAGAGGCTAATTTGGTTTGTAAAGCTGGCTAATTCACAGTTCTGGAAATAATGTATGTGCATGAAAGCATGTCTGTCCCTCAAAAGTTTTGAGATGCAGTTTTCCAACCAAAGAACATTTACAAAAATGCATAATAATAATAATAATAATAATAATAATAATAATAATGTAGTAATCATAATACCACCCCACCCATCTGGTTGAGTTTCCACAGCCGCTCTGGGCAACTTACAGCATATATAAAAACATAGTAAAATATCAGGCATTTAAAACATCCCAGAACAGGGCTGCATTCAGATGTTCTCTCAAAGTTGTGTAGTTCTTTATCTCCATCTGAAGGGAGGGTGTTCCACAGGGAGGTGAAAATAAAATTCAAAATGATGCATTGTGCTAGGAAATTGCATGCCGAAAATGTGTTCAGTAGGCAAAATTGCGCACACATATGTGTTCATTAGGAGAAATCTATAAATACATATGAATTTGTTTAATAAATAAAATAACAATAATAAGTAGTCTAATGGGCAAACTAGAGTTATATGGGAGATCCAGCTCTCTCAATGTATTTTTTCAGATTAAAGAAGCTGTGATGTGCGTATATGTGGTTGTGGGGGAGCTATCTCCCCAACTTAAATTATGCACCAGTGACTCCCTTCACCCCATGCAACAAATCAGAATTATGGCGGTGAGGAGGTTTGGAATAGGTTGATTCAAATCAGGCTAATAGTCTGAGGAGAAATTGATTTTTTATCACAATTTTAAAAAAAAAACGGTTTTCCAAATTTTAAACAAATTAACAACTAATTGGGGAAGAAAAGGTTAAACTCG
Organism: Podarcis erhardii; assembly: GCF_964252035.2. Classification (NCBI taxonomy): domain Eukaryota; kingdom Metazoa; phylum Chordata; class Lepidosauria; order Squamata; family Lacertidae; genus Podarcis; species Podarcis erhardii. The sequence continues at coordinate 18,478,047 of NC_138510.1, read as the reverse complement.
TATCTCTGGCATGGCAGCCTCGATCCAAGTCACATGTTCCGGCTACTTTAAACAAACAAGCAAGCTCTGGAAGATCCAGTCACATGTTGCCTGGCCCTAAATAGAGACCTGTGCATCTTGTGAACCCCACCAAGTCACACACAGCCCATCTCAGACATGCATGTTAAGTCTTCTGTGTTCATTCCATGTCTGAGGCTGCAAAAGCAGAGGCTTAGCAAATAGCAAGCAGAGAAGTTGGCTGGCTTTCACGGCCTTTGCCTGCAAATGAGGTGGTGGTCATTTTTTATCATCAATAGCCTCAAAACATTGCATTGTGCTATGTTTGGCATGGTAGGCCACAGGTTGTACAGGCCTGGCCCAATATATGCAGCTGCCTTATGCTTTGACGGGCCATTGGGTTAACTAGCCCACCTCCAAAGGCATCAACTAGCCGTGGCTCTCAGGCAGTAGCCTTTTCTAGCCTGGTGGTTGGAAATGTTTTTACAGGGAGATATCCCACAGATCAATGTGCATGTAAAACATAACCTCTACCACTGAGCGCTGATTCCTCCCTTGGTGTGACTCCCTAGAGTGTGAGAGGCAGTTCTGTCTAATTGTTTAGAACAGTGTACTAATGTACACTACTGGGAAAACCATAGCTTTAACTATACAGTGGTACCTTGGGTTACATACGCTTCAGGTTACATACGCTTCAGGTTACAGACTCTGCTAACCCAGAAATATTACCTCAGGTTAAGAACTTTGCCTCAGGATGAGAACAGAAATCGTACTCTGGCACCACGGCAGCAGCAGGAGGCCCCATTAGCTAAAGTGGTGCTTCAGGTTAAGAACAGTTTCAGGTTAAGAACGGACCTCCGGAACGAATTAAGTACTTAACCTGAGGTACCACTGTACAGACCTTTGTTGGCAAGGTGATGTCTCTGCTTTTTAAGATGCTGTCTAGGTTTGTCATTGCTTTTCTCCCAAGAAGCAGGCGTCTTTTAATTTCATGACTGCTGTCACCATCTGCAGTGATCATGGAGCCCAATAAAGTAAAATCTCTCACTGCCTCCATTTCTTCTCCTTCTATTTGCCAGGAGGTGATAGGCACAGTGGCCATGATCTTAGTTTTTTTTCCCCAGTAGTGATGTATGGAAATGAGAGATGGACCATAAAGAAGGCTGATCGTCGAAGAATTGATGCTTTTGAATTATGGTGCTGGATGAGACTCTTGAGAGTCCCATGGACTGCAAGAAGATCAAACCTATCCATTGTGAAGGAAATCAGCCCTGAGTGCTCACTGGAAGGACAGATCCTGAAGCTGAGGCTCCAATACTTTGGCCACCTCATGAGAAGAGAAGACTCCCTGGAAAAGACCCTGACGTTGGGAAAGATGAAGGGCACAAGGAGAAGGGGACAATGGAGGATGAGATGGTTGGACAGTGTTGTCGAAGCTACCAGCATGAGTTTGACCAAACTGCGGGAGGCAGTGGAAGACAGGAGTGCCTGGCGTGCTCTGGTCCATGGGGTCATGAAGAGTCAGACACGACTAAACAACTAAACAACAACAACAACTAATGTACACTGTGTACTAATGCACACTAATCTACTAACTGTTCAGAACAGCATTCTTCAGCTTTCAGTCTCTAGATGTTGTTGAGACTACAACACCCATACTCCCTGATGGCTGACTAAGATGGATATGAATGATGGGAATTGTAGTCCAGTAACATGAAGCCCCAAGGCTAAAGAACACAGATTTAGAACACAGTGCATATACTATAAGGAGAGTCCTGCTTGATTAGACCAAATCTGGTCCAGCACCTTTTTCTCACAATAGCCAACTGGATGCTTATGGGACCTAAGCACAGCAGCACTCTCCCCACTTGTGATTCGCAGCTTCTGGCATTCAGAGGGATACTGCCTCCAACACTGGGAAACACCCAAACTTAGTTCTTGGCTTTGTTCTTGAAAGCTTTGTAGAACCTCATTAGGCTGCTGGCAGCCTGACTTGAAAACAGCTTGTAAAAGCCATAAAACGAATGTCAAAAGCACGGCAGCACACATTCTGCAACGGATGTGCAATTTCTAAATGAGAGACTGTAACCAAATGTTGGCTTTGAGATAAAGACTGACTACCAGTGCTTTCTTCTTCATTTACAGCCTTGCAAGCTACACCAAGCTAGAATCCATCCTGCCCCAGACTGCTAGAATGGGGAGACTCTCAAAGACCTAGTAGACTGCATTGTTATTGTAGGACTGGCGAGATGCATTTAGTCACTCACAAGTTGTACAGGCCTGTTGCACATTATGAGGTATTCTACTGAACATATCTAGTAAGGTCAACAAACAAGGAACTAATTCTGACACCAACCGACTATTTTCCTTTAATATTTCTTTAGCAAAAAGAACATGGGTTGCATTCAGTGCCATAATGAGGGGGTTGTTCTGCCAGCACAACTGTTTCTGATTGCCCAATTTATTGGTGTGCCTGCAAACCTGGGAGTAAACTCCACTGAACTCAGCTGCATGGTGCAAAACACAAATTATAAAACATAAAGCGTCTTCCACCAGCTGAAATGCAACCTTTAGCTTTTAATTAGAAATACAAGCATATCTTGCAATACAGTATTACCATTTAAATCAGGCATCCCCAAACTCGGTCCTCCAGCTGTTTTGGGACTACAGTTCCCATAATCCCTGATCACTGGTCCTGTTAGCTAGGGATGATGGGAGTTGTAGTCCCAAAACAGCTGGAGGGCCGAGTTTGGGGGTGCCTGATTTAAATTGACAGCAGATGAGGATCTGGGGCAGCGTGACGGGTTCTGCTGCACTGAACACCAAGCCAAGGGGGACGTTACAGAGAATTCCAAATATGACACAGTGGATTGAGCAGAACGGAAGGCATGGGGCTGGGGGCACCAGATTTTGGCCTTGCACAGGGTGCCCCTGTTGCTAGTGTAAAGTTGGAAGCCCATCAAAGATAGGAGGGGGTGTCCACTCTCTCTGTCATTTTTTTCATCCTCTAACTTCCTCAATGGACTTCCTCAATGGAGGAGGTGAAAGCCTCCTCATTACCTCATTCCCTTGCTAGAGCAAGGAAGGTTTGTCAATTGCCCCGACACCCAAGCAAATGACATCATCACTCCTGTCCTGAAAAAAAAAAAGTCCCAGAGTAGCACCCCACTGCATGCAGGGCAGACCTTGGGGTCTCAAATTTAAGTGTGTGATGCCAAAATTTGGTGCCCCAGCCTCTCGCCTTCCATTCAACATCATAGTTGAGGCACCCCCTGCAGGGCCCCCAAGGCTCTGCACCCAGTGCAACCCAATTACTTGTGCTCCCCAAAAGCCACCTCTGCTGCATTCTCTCCACTACACCATGGCCAATGACTATTTTGAGTAGGATTCCAGATGCACACAGCCAGCAGGGAAGGGACGAAGGTGGAGGAAAGGGCAAAGAAAGAACTGTTCAGCTTCATCTTTAAGCCAGTGTGGTGTAGTGGTTAAGAGCGGTGGACTCGTAATCTGGTGAACCGGGTTCGATTCCCCGCTCCTCCACCTGCAGCTGCTGGGTGACCTTGGGCTAGTCACACTTCTCTGAAGTCTCTCAGCCTCACTCGCCTCACAGAGTGTTTGTTGTGGGGAAGGAAGGGAAAGGAGATTGTTAGCTGCTTTGAGACTCCTTAGGTAAAGGTAAAGGTACTGCTGACCATTAGGTCCAGTCGCAGATGACTCTGGGGTTGCGGCGCTCATCTCGCTCTATAGGCCAAGGGAGCTGGCGTTTGTCCACAGACAGCTTCCGAGTCATGTGGCCAGCATGACTAAGCCACTTCTGGCGAACCAGAGCAGTGCACGGAAACGTTGTTTACCTTCCCGCTGGAGCGATACCTATTTATCTACTTGCACTTGATGTGCTTTTGAACTGCTAGGTGGGCAGGAGCTGGGACCGAACAACAGGAGCTCACCCCGTCGCGGGGATTTGAACCGCCGACCTTCTGATCGGCAAGCTCCAGGCTCTGTGGTTTAGACCACAGCGCCACCCACGTCCCTTTGAGACTCCTTAGGGTAGTGATAAAGCGGGATATCAAATCCAAACTCTTCTTCTTCTTTACCATCATTGGTGACTTTAAAGGTACCAAGCAAATCTCATGGCCAGTGTGGTGTAGTGGTTCAGAGTGGTAGTCTCATAATCTGGGGAACTGGGTTCGATTCCCCGCTCCTCCACATGCAGCTGCTGGGTGACCTTGGGCCAGTCACACTTCTTTGAAGTCTCTCAGCCCCACTCACCTCACAGAGTGTTTGTTGTGGGGGAGGAAGGGAAAGGAGAATGTTAGCCACTTGGAGACTCCTTAAAGGGAGTGAAAGGCGGGATATCAACTCTTCTTCTTCTTCCCAAACTTTGGTCTCCAGTTGTTTTGGGACTACAATTCCCATCATCCTTGACCACTGGTCGTGCTAGCTAGGGGTGGTGGGAGTTGCAGTCCAACAGCAACCAGCTGGAGACCCAAGTTTCAGAAACACTGCTCTAGGGTCAAGCTTTACAGATGAGAGGACATGGCTTCTCCATGGGCACAATCTCCTCCTTTCAGAAATTAACCATTGATGGGATTATGGTATTCCTGAAAAATCCACTTTGGGTGATTTATTCAGACGTAACAGCATTTCTATGATGAGCATGTCTCTGCTGAAATTATTCATTATTTAGAAAGCACTCTTGATTCATGCCATAGATCAAACAGCCATAATGTATCCCTTTGTTTTAAACTGTTATAAGAAGAGGGTTTGGATGTGTCATCTAGCAGCTCCTAGAAGCCAGAAATATTGGCAAAGGAGGAGGGCAACTCCTGTGAGGATTCTGGTGGCCATTAGTCAGCTATCTGGTGGAATAACTATGTGGCAGGATCAGCCCCACCCACTTGGACTGGACATTGCTCCCTCCTCTGCTCCCGGACGCAAGAGGTGAAGTGGATTTGGCCTCCCAGATGCAGCATCACTTTATTTACAGCAAATAGGGACAGGTCATAGGTGTGGCAGGGGCAGAGCCAATCGGTACTCCCACCTACATCTCACTGCCACCCTGCTTCTGCACTGCCCTGGTAAGCGACAGCAACAGTGCTGGTGCCAGGAGGCCAGGTATATGACGCCACCCCTGCCTGCCTGCCACTCCTCGCTGGGTCTAATCTCGGAAAAGGAGAGTTTTTTTCTGATGAGAGGTTGCTCTCCAAGTCAGCCAGGATCTACACAAGAGATAGAGCTGTATAATCATGCTATATGAGTTATAAAATTAAGAAGTGGTACCTGAGCTGCTTTCCCGCTCCTCCCTCCCCAACTCTTTTTCCTCGCATGCCATGTCTTTTAGATCAGTCTCTCATTTATTTTACTAAAGGGATTTACATACCCACTCTTTCCCTAAGTAAAGGAGCGAGATACCCAAATAAAAAAAGAAGAAGCGGTAGTTGTAAGGCTATGATCTAAAACCACTTTTCCCAACCTTGCGTGTGTGTGTGTCCCCCTAATGCTGTTGGACTACAATTCCCATCAGTCCCAGATGGCATAGCCCAATGGTCAGGGATGATGTGAGTTGTAGTGCAATCACATTGAGGCAACTCATTCCTTTACTTAGCAAAACAAGGGGGCACATAGATGTTTTTACAATAGAGGACAGTGCAATACTAAAATAAAGGAAGGAATGAACAGCCGGTTGTAACACAGCGCATCCGCTAAGATGTTCCTTTCCATCTCTCCACTAGTAGGGTTGCCATATTTCAAAAAGTAAAATCCCTGGCACCTGGGTGAGACAAGCAAAGATAGGATAAAGAAGGGATTGAGGCTGCCCTGGCTCTCCTCTTGTCCTGGTTTCTATCCAGGCCTGTGCACAGAGCAAAAGAATGCTTGCAGGAGCAGCGCCCGCCCGCCCGCCCGCCTCGCTCTCTTTCCGCCTTCCTTCCCTCGACCAGGATCCGTGGGCTGGAATGGCAGCCTCCGCCTGGGCGTGCCACCTTGCAATGGCGTCAGGAGCAACCTGTCAGCTCCGGCTGCCTGGGCAAGACCCCCGCCAACAAAACAGCCCCTTCCAGAGGTCGACCTCTCCCTCAGAGTCCCAGCTTATAGGAAAAGGACCCACCCAGTCCCCCGAAGGGCATCGGCGGGTTTCTTTATCTCCCAAGGAGAAGGAGAGGGTGGGGGAGCGCAATGCAACCCACCCAGCGCGTCCCTGGAGCGCGCAGATGCCCGTGGAGAGCGCTGCCCGCCTCCAAGGCAATCTCTCGCGTTTGGCGACTGAAGCGCCTTTGAAATAAACGCAGATCTGGGAAAGCAAACCCACATGGCAAACACAACCGGAGACGGTGGTGGTAGGGCGGGCGGAGGGGGGGGGGGAGTCCGGATCCGGGAAAGGGAGATCCACCGCACGGCTTGGAGACAGACCGACAGAGGGGGGGGGAACGTTTACACCCGGCCGTGGGAATGCCCGCCGCCCCGGATCGTTGGGAAGGGGCGAGCCCGGGCGACGAAGGCAGGGCCAGGGCGCAGCAGCCGGCCTCGCCGAGAGAGCCGCGGAGCCGAGAGACAGCGAGAAAAAGGAGGCCGCCCCGGCGTCCATCCAAGCCGGGCAGGAGAACCCAGGAAGGCGCGCCGGCTGCGGCGCCGGCGAGGCCCGTCGGAGGCGCGCGCGCGGGGGGGAAGGGGAGCGAGGGGAGCCGGGCCCGGCGCTGCCTTACCCGCCGCGGTGCTTGCTGTCCATCCGCTTCTTCTGCCGGACCGGCTGCAAGGGGATGTTGTCGGTCATGATGGCCGCGGCGGCGGGGAGGATCTCGCCTTCCCACCAGCAGCCTCGCCAGGCGCGGCCCAGCCTCTCCGCGCTCTGATGGCAGCGGCGGCGGCGGCGGCGCTGCCGAGGACGACCGGGCGGGCTGGGGGCTGGGCGGCGACGCGCAGGTAACGTGGACGCTCACGCCGCCCCCTCCCCCGCATCTCCCCCTCCCCGGCCCACCCATTGGGCGGCGGTCGCCCCCGCCACTAGGCAACGCTGCCTCCCCACCCGTCCCCCGGCTCTACGCACCCCGCGCCGCAGGGTCTCTTCTTGCCGCCTTCCACCATCTCTCCAGGTAAAGGTGCTGCGCTTCCCCGCCAAGCTGCGCATCCGAGCAGCCGCGGCCTTGGAGAAAGTTGCTGTCCAGGCTGGACGTCGAACCATCCCCGCAGCAAAGTCACTCTCCCCGCACCCCCCTCCCCACACACTTCCTGGTGCCAGGATATTTGGCTGGCTGCCACGCTGGCCAGGCGTCTGTGCCAGGTATAGGGAGCTGGCTTGGATTGGTAGGTGACTCTTTCTTCAACCCTGGCCCTGGGGTGGCATCCTTCAGTGGACTGGAGGGCAGTAGGTGCCTGAGGGATTCTGTTTCACAAACCACAGCCCTGATCCCCGAGAGAAGGGGAACACCAGGAACCTCAAGGTTAATGGCCAAGTGCTGACACCCAGTATTTGAGGCCATTGCCTCACTCTGTCTAGTGATAGGGCCAGCCCCATAGGTGCTTGTTGCTCCTGGCCAATCTCACTTACTTTTTGCCCCACTCTTTGTAGGCACAGGTCCGCACTTAAAAGCTCCTTGTCAAGATGTTGTTGTTGTTCCACTGGAACACCCCGCCCCCACAAAACCACTCTTTAGTGCTCAATCAGAGCAAACATCGCTTCAAGTTTGCCATGCCATGGGTTGTTGTTTGCTCCAATGGGTTTTTGAACAGGAAGTTTGGAGCGGAGGAGAAAAAGGCGCTCTGACACAAAAGTTTCAAAGCACAGACTGTGCCTGGAAAGAATGGAGGAAAGGGAAGTGTGGCCAAGCCCTCAAACCTCATCATTATTTTGTCCCACCTGTGCGCAGTGCCAGATAGACACTTCAGACCACCCTAGGCTGAAACCAGGGTGCTTAGATTGTGAGAACCTTTTACTTTTCCCAAATTACGGGAGTCACAAGGCCATTGGTTGACCCAGATTAAACACAGTTGGGGAGTGCCAACACCAAGTTTTGAGGGACCCTTCAGGAAGTTGCTTCCTACCTTCCCAAGTGCAGGTTATATAGTTTTTGGAATTTGTTGTTGGACTACAACCCCCATCGTCTTTGATCAGGGGAGTTGTAGTCCAACAGCATCCAGAGGGCTGCACACTAGCTAGCTTTGCTGTTGCATCACCACTGCTCCTTCCGCAAGATGCTCAGAGAAAGCAGCGTGCAAAGCAGTAGGAGTCTGCAGCTGCTGCTTCTTAATTTGACCCCTGTTACTTTCTGGGTGAGAACATGTAAACAGGCAGTGACAGAATGAGCAGCCATGGCCAGGGATTGGCAGCGGGTCCCTGACAATGGCTATGTATGGGCAGTTGTATTTGATATGCGAAAAAAGGGACGTGGGTGGCGCTGTGGGTTAAACCACTGTTTGGCTTGCCAGTTGAAAGGTCGGCAGTCAAATCCCTGCGACAGGGTGAGCTCCTGTTGTTCGGTCCTAGTTCCTGCCAACCTAGCAGTTTGAAAGCATGAACTGCAAGTAGATAAATAGGTACCACTTTGGTGGGAAGGTAAACAGTGTTTCCTTGCGCTGCTCTGGTTTCACCAGAAGCAGCTTAGTCATGCTGGCCACATGACCCAGAAAACTCTGCGGAAGCGGGCAAACGCCGGCTCCCTCGGCCTGTAAAGCGAGATGAGCGCTGCAACCCCAGAGTCGTTTGCGGCCCGTAAAGCGAGGTGAGCGCTGCCACCCTGGAGTTGTTTGCAACTGGACTTAATTGTCAGGGGTCCCTTTACCTGTACCTTGATATGTGAGCACTGACCTGTTTATTGAGCATTCCTTCTGATTTGTTTGCACAAAGTTTTCAAAGTTATACAGTCGTGGAGGAAGAGGGCTTTGTATGCTCTTGGAGGAATGATGCAAGACAATATAGCTAAATAGCTAAATCCAACTGACTTCATTGTGATTTAAACCAAGTAGGCAAGTCCATAGCCCTCAAGTATAGAGTTTCTTCTCTTTGATTGCACCAACTGGGCTGAGAAGCTGTCACCATGCCATTGTCCTTTGATCTCAGTGCTAAATGTGGTCGTGTGTCACACTTTGCCTATTGGCAGCTGGATTACCCTAATTGACTCCAGGAACTGGATGATTGTCTTTGGGGAATTCTTGGCCTCTCTTTAACTCTGCTGTCCCATCCTCCTTTTCCCATAAAAACAGGTGCATCCCAAAGCTGCTTGATCTCATTGAGGAATTTGATTATCCTTGCCCGCTGCTCTTCCCACTTCTTCATGTCATCTGTTAAATGCATATTTATCTGATCAGGACGACACATCTGGAAAAACTCAAGGCAACAGGACTTAGGGCAGACCGCATTAATCATTGCGGCAAGTACGCTGCAGAGCAGGGCCCAAGCCGAATGAATTCTATAAAAGCTGTAATTTAGCTTCACTGTCTGCACACAGGGGTGATAAGAGATTAGTCCCAAGGAAAGGAAGGTATCACTTGTCTTAAAGTAACCATTTCATATCCAATTCTCTGGGGGAAATCATTCTCTGGAAGAGAACTAGTGGTTGTGAAGAGGGCAGACTGTAAGAGAAAGTAGCTTTTACATGTGGCTACATTTGAGCATAGGGACACGGGTGGCACTGTGGGTTAAACCACAGAGTCTAGGACTTGCCAATCAGAAGATCAGCGGTTTGAATCCCTGCGACGGGGTGAGCTCCCGTTGCTCAGTCCCTGCTCCTGCCAACCTAGCAGTTTGAAAGCACGTCAAAGTGCAAGTAGATAAATAGGTACTGCTCCGGCGGGAAGGTAAACGGCGTTTCCGTGCACTGCTCTGGTTCGCCAGAAGCAGCTTAGTCATGCTGGCCACATGACCCAGAAGCTGTACACCGGCTCCCTCGGCCAATAAAGCGAGATGAGCGCCGCAACCCCAGAGTCGGTCACGACTGGACCTAGTGGTCAAGGGTCCCTTTACCTTTACATTTGAGCACTGCCCAAATTACCTAAATCATGGGTAGGCAAACTAAGGCCCAGGAACTGGATCTGGCCCAATCACCTTCTAAATCCAGCCTGCAAACAGTCCGGGAATCAACATGTTTTTACATGAGTAGAATGTGTCCTTTTCTTTAAAATGCATCTCTGGGTTATTTGTGGGGCATTGTTCATTACCCCCCCCAAAAAAAATATAGTTCAGCCCCCCACAAGGTCTGAGGGACAGTGGGCTGGCCCCCTGCTGGAAAAGTTTGCTGACCCCTGACCTACATGCACAGAAGACTGGGCCAAGTGGCCAGGTTTGCACACTTCCTTCCAAAGGAGCCCAGAGCAGCAATCATCACATTAGAACCAATCTGTGCATTGCTCAGAATGAGGCATCATTGTTTTAATGCTCTCCTATGCACAATGGAACCACCACCCTACCTAAAGTAAAGTAGAAATATTAAGCATAAACCTTTCCCTGCTTTGGTAGATTACTACCGTATTTTTTGCTCTATAAGACTCACTTTTTCCCTCCTAAAAAGTAAGGGGAAATGTGTGTGCATCTTATGGAGCGAATGCAGGCTGCACAGCTATCCCAGAAGCCAGAACAGCAAGAGGGATTGCTGCTTTCGCTGCGCAGCAATCCCTCTTGCTGTTCTGGCTTCTGGGATTCAGAATATTTTTTTTCTTGTTTTCCTCCTCCAAAAACTAGGTGCGTCTTGTGGTCTGGTGCATCTTATAGAGCGAAAAATACGGTGCATGCAGGGAGCTACCTACATAGGAGAACAGTAGAAGACATTACCCATCACCTGCAGCAGGAGAAGGAACATAGCTCAGTGGTTAGAACATTTGCTTTGCATGCAAAAGGTCCCAGATTCAGCCCCTGGCATCTTCAAGTAGGGCTGGGAGAGAGCTGTACATGAAACCTTGGAGAGTCACTACCAGCCAACGTCAACACTAGGATAGATGGACCAAAGATCTGACTGTTCCAGAGGGTAGAACCCGAACCGATGTCTTCAAGTTACAATAAAGGGAAATCCAACTAAACATCAGGAAGAAATTTCAGACAGCAAGAGCTGTTTGACAATGGGATAGACTCCCTTGGAAGGTGATGGACTTTTCTTCACTGGAAGTTTTAAAGCAGTGGTTGAATGGCCACCTGCCATGCTTTAGTTGACGTTTCTGCATTGCAGGGGGTTGGACTAGATGGCCCTTCCAGCTCTACAATGGCAGCTTCTGTACAAGGCTCTGTGGCTCTGTACAAGGCAGCTTCCTCTGTTCCTAGCAACATAGGAGCTTGAATGCTTAAGAGGCCTTTAGCCTCTTTAGAAGACTGTTCCATGAAGTGCATTTCGATCCCAGTCATTGGCGAGAGTCTCGAGGGGCTGGCTTCATCCAAGTTCCATCTCCCTCATAAATGCCCTCAAGCCATTATATTCACTTTCTAAGGAGAGACAATAAAAGAACAGCTGTGAACAGAGGCAAGGGAGTGCTCTTCTTGTGGTTTAATGGACAAAAAAAATCACTAAAATAAAAACATCTCAAAACAGAAGTGCTTCTGCAGCTGAAACAATCGTGATCTTGGATGTCAAAACTGAAATTATTAGTGGTACGGCAATGGTATATTTGCCCTAAATCTTCTCTGTGTCTGAGCACCGACAAGGCCACTGCAATTAATTGGCCAGTTAATCACTACCAGACTATAATAAGCTGTTAACACCTGTATCTCTGATCTGCTGGGATGGCTTTGATTTCCCCCCACTCTTCTCTCGCCCGCTTAGACAAGTGGGCGATAGCGGATATCCTTTAAACATACATTTAATGAAGCCCTTCATAAATCCATCAGCACTTGCAAACGGAAACTACAATACAGCTCAGGCTGCCACGTAGCTTTTGCAGAGGGGCCATTTGGCATCTTTCTACTGATGCATCTGTGTGTTCTGTGTGCTTCAAAATATACGTTATTTATATAGCCTAGAAGGGTTTGGGAGGATCGGTTTGTAAATAGTAAAAATGAGGGGGGTTTGCTAAGACACAGAGTAGCCATTTTCTCCAGAGTTTGGCTAAAGTGTAACGTTTTTATTTCTACTTTGGTGCTATAAAGAAATAACATATTTCTGTCAGAATCATGCTTGCTGGCTCAGCCTCTCAGGGCCCTATTCCTCTCCACCTCCTGCCTTCAGTAAATGCAGGTGTAAAAGGTAAAGGGACCCCTGACCATTAGGTCCAGTCGCGGACTCCTCTGGGGTTGCGGCGCTCATCTCGCTTTATTGGCCAAGGAAGCCGGTGTACAGCTTCCGGGTCATGTGGCCAGCATGACTAAGCTGCTTCTGGCAAACCAGAGCAGCGCACAGAAACGCTGTTTACCTTCCCGCTGGAGCGGTACCTATTTATCTACTTGCACTTTGATGTGCTTTCGAACTGCTAGGTGGGCAGGAGCAGGGACCGAGCAACGGGAGCTCACTCCATTGCGGGGATTCGAACCACCAACCTTCTGATCGGCAAGCCCTAGGTTCTGTGGTTTAGACCACAGCACCACCCGCGTCCCTAAATGCAGGTGTACCTTTGCTAAAACAAAGGTGTAAAAACAGGGCTAGATTTGCCTGGGAAAAGTGACTTAAGATAGCAAGATTCATAGGGCAAGACCTACTGGGAATGAGCGGCTGTGTTCATTAGGCCTTATAAGATTGTGTTTTTCCTCATTTACCATACCCATTGAGTCAATCGCCCATCTCCTACTACCCTCCCGAGAAAAACCCCACCCCACCCTCCCACTAGGTATATGGGTCTGGTGACTTCTGTTTCAGTGTATCTGAAGAAGTGTGCATGCACACCAAAGCCAAGAACAAAGAACAAGAACAAACTTACTGTATTTTTTGCTCTATAAGACTCACTTTTTCCCTCCTAAAAAGTAAGGGGAAATGTGTGTGCATCTTATGGAGCGAATGCAGGCTGCGCAGCTATCCCAGAAGCCAGAACAGCAACAGGGATCGATGTGCAGTGAAAGCAGCGATCCCTCTTGCTGTTCTGGCTTCTGGGATTCACAATATTTTCCCCCCTTGTTTTCCTCCACCAAAAACTAGGTGCATCTTATGGTCTGGTGTGTCTTATAGAGTGAAAGATATGGTAGTTGGGTCTCTAAGGGACACGGGTGACACTGTGGGTTAAACCACAGAGCTCAGGACTTGCCGATCAGAAGTTCAGCGGTTCGAATCTCTGCGACAGGGTGAGCTCCCGTTGCTCGGTCCCTGCTCCTGCCAACCTAGCAGTTCAAAAGCACATCGAAGTGCAAGTAGATAAATAGGTACCGCTCCGGCAGGAAGGTAAACAGCATTTCCGTGCGCTGCTATGGTTTGCCAGAAGCGGCTTAGTCATGCTGGCCACATGACCCAGAAGCTGTACACGTGCTCCCTCGACCAATAAAGTGAGATGAGCGCCGCAACCCGAGTCAGTCACGACTGGAGTCCCTTCAGGGGTCCCTTTACCTAAGGTGCTACTGGACATATATATATATCTCGACTGGGTCAGACCAACACAGCTACCTACCTGAATCCTCATAAAGAGTTAACTCCAACTTGGCATAGTGCAATTTTACTCTTGGACAGTTTAAGGTTGCAGTAGCCTTATTGAGATGCCATGCCTGAGCATCCCTCAAATCAGAAAAGCAGAGTGGTAATGGTTCACAATTCAGTTCTCTGCCCATTTTCAGTTTCCTGCTTCCTGAAATCTCCTATGCTGGGAGGTCAGTAAGGTTTTCAATGGTTTAGGGCAGGAGCAGCCAACCTGTGGCAACTCCTATCATCCCTTGCTATTGACCATGCTGACTGTGGCTGCTGTGAGTTTGAGCCTAGTGATAACTGGAGAGCCACAGATTTTCCACACCTGGTTCAGTATAGCACTCTGGTAGCTTTGCTTCTTCCCCAACTAGCAAAGCTGGAAAGTACCATTGGTACTCATACCAAGGGCATGTACAGTGGTACCTTGGAAGTTGAAAGGAATCCGTTCCAGAAGTCCCTTCGACTTCCAAAATGCTCAGAAACCAAGGCGCAGCTTCCGATTGGCTGCAGGAAGCTCCTGCAGCCAATCAGAAGCAATGGAAGCTGCGGAGGGTGTTTGGGTTCCAAAGAACGTTTGCAAACAGGAACACTCACTTCCGGGTTTGCAGCATTCGGGAGCCAAAACATTTGACTCACAACGCATTCAGGATCCAAGGTACGACTGTACTGAAAATTTTTGAAAAGGGGGGGGGGGTACCCTATTTGGCAGAATTTATACAATTCCCAGAATCTGAATAGCCTGTGTGCAGATTTTCTTTTTGTTTAAAGCATAAAATACATTGAGCATTGGTTATGGAGCACCTTGTTACACTGAAAGAGCTGTATAAACGTCACAAAAATGAAAGTTAGAAGCATTAAGTGTGAAAAAGTCATCCCAAATTTATTTTCATAACATCAACAGAAACGTTTCAGTAGATAGGTTTTCTTTTTAAAAAAAGCTACACAGTATTTCCTTAAAAGTCCATACATTCGCAACTCAGAAGAGACATTTGATGATTGGGATGAACCTTTGGCATGTCCAATGTAACAAGATCCATTTTACAGTGTAAACAGGGTTGTGTTCTTTACGAAGTCCAGCAGGAAAGGCACAACTTGGCAAAAAACTGATCCTAAGCAACAACAACAAAAAACTGAGAGGAGAAACACACACAATATAGTTCAGGTGCAACAACATGGTGCAAGTAAAGTGTATTTTTTCATTATTATTATTATTATTATTACTGAATCCACATTGTTTCATGAGCCTTCCACATGAGCACAGCTGGACCCTTGAATTCGGGGTGGGGTGGGGGAGAAGCCATATGTTTATTCCAAGTCATTTTAATACCGAATGCTAAGCTCTATTTTCCAATGTAGTTTCACACCCACAAAGAGATTATGCAGAAGCGATCAAGGGAGGGGCTATGGGGGGGGGGGAAAGCCCCCAAACAAACAAACAATCAGACCTCACACACACCATGACATCATCAGACATTCTTACCAGCATATCATATTTTGGTTCAAATAGTGCACAGTAGCCTCTGCTTGGATCTCAAGTTTAATACAGTGGTTATTTGATAGAAAAATAGACAATCAGCACTACAAAAAGAACAACAACAACATAATAATATAATAATGAGGTAGATAACTTAGAATCCACAGGGCCATCCCAGTAACCTTCATACAAACACAAATGCCATCAGGGTTTTTTTTTGGGGGGGGGAGGAGGGTTGTTTTCCCCTCCCCCCAAAAATGCAAATACACAAAGTCAAAAAGGAAGCTGTCCGCCCCTGCAAGCAACCCTAGATTTCTCCTGTACAAACTCCAAATGCACCACAGGAACACAGGAAGTCCATACAGATAAAACTTCTGGGTGGTTTGCACCCTGAATTTCTGAATTGGAAGTGTCTTAGCAAATTAGAACACCCCTAACCCCCCTACTTCATTTTAAATACAGAATCTTGATACAGACATTTCCCAAGAAAATCAAATATACATGAACAGGCAAAAGGTTTCCTCATGCTACGTGAACTGTTTCCAAAATGCAGTCCCTTGAGATTCCCAGCAGAACATTCCAAACTCAGCCTCCCCAAAGGATCCAAATTCCCTTTCGACAGTATATACAAAGCTTTTACCTTCCTGCTCATTCAGTGAGTCTCTCCCAACTTCCTCCCTGCAATGTGGCATATTTGGGGGGTGGCAGTGGGTGTGGAACAGCAATGCACTGCAAAATCAGGATTTTGGCACAGTGATCTTGATGGCGTGCATGCATTCATGTAGTTTTTAAATAAGCAGCAGTCATCAGTACAAGGTATTTAAGGTTTATCGTGGATTAAACAGACAGTGCCAGTTTAAAAATGTATTTTCATATCCAGCAACACATTCTTCTGAGTAAAGTGGGATCTGAATGTCCAGTAGGCATTATAGTAATATTACATTCAAAACCACATTTAAAAACAAACCACACACAAACACACAAAAGGTACTATCCTAAAAGGGTGGCATTCTTGGATATTTACCCGCATAATTACTTTCCACATATCAGTCGTGAATTCCAGGAGTGCCAAACTCCCTGTGTCCCTCTCTGAATGGCCAACTGATTTGACCCTGCTCTTCTCGAAGCCACAATTGATTTCTAAGCCGTAACAGCGTAACAAAAAGAGGTATATATGTTCATCAGTTTTGGATTTTCACATTGTAAAACGGGCAACGTTTTACACATTAAAGTCATCCATGTAAGAACTACTTTGCAAGACCCGCATCTTTCCAAAAAAAGAAAAGGAAATAGAGGAGAGCCCTAAATAGACTCTCCTCCCAAAAACAAAACAAAACAAAACAAAACAAAACCAGCATGATTGTACTCTGGGCAACTCTTTACAAAGACAACCATAGACTCATTTGCACATTGATAGGAAAATAAGGATACTTGAGGTGTAATCTCTTAAAAATATAATATATATATGTTTCTATAGTGATTCCTTTAAAAAAATCCATTCTGCTTCCTCTCAAGTTTTCTGGGCTTTCAATTGACAGCAATTTTGTTTTCCTCCATAAAGTGAGGGAATTGGCGTTTTGGCACAGTGTCTGTGGCGGTGCTGCTGGGCTTCTCGATCTCTGAACCAGTCGTAGACTGGGAACCATCCATCTTGGAGACTGTGGCGGAATTCATTGCTATGTTGATTGCCGGACCTCCCCCAATTGTGGTTGGAAGAGAAGGTATACCGCCGCTCTGGATGACAGAGATCTCATTGGCTTTCATGGCTAAGCCGTTGCTGAGGACTGCAGCGTACTGGTTCCATGCTGAGGGATCGAGGCTGACCGAGGCAGGAACAACCTCCTTGGGAAACATCTCTGATACCTTCTTGGGATCGTTTCCAAGGAGAGCTATGGGGTTGTCGATGGACAGTCTTCTTCCACGCCTGGGGGAGTTGTTCCACATGTGAGTTCCAACGTGAACCTTAACAGAGACAGGAAGGAGGGTGAAGAGAGGGGAAAATATCAAAATGGTGTTTCCACTTCTATCCAATCCATTGGCAAGAAGCAAATGAGAGCTATGGGTAAAGCATTTACATTGTGAAAGAGTTTCAAACCACAGCCACAGAACTGTGACTTGGGCAAAGTCCATCTCTCGTTCAAGCTACTTTCACGGGTGTGTTAGTAGTGAAAAGTGCAATAACCCCAAGCACTTTGCCCTGCGCTCCCTGGAATGATGATGCTACACAGATGCAAGAGATTAAAGAGGCAAGCGATTAAAAGGGAAGGGGACAGATGGCAAGAGGAAATTCCCTACCCCCATAAACATGGTACATTCTCCGTGCTGGGTTTTCCCAGCAAGAGCTAAAGCAGCAGGAACCTTCTGAACGTCAATGAAGTTAAGACTCTTGTGGGCTTTAGGAAGCTCTGCAAGAGGCATTTTACAACACAAAGACAAGCCCTTTTACTGTGTCCTCCTCGTCAAAGTTAAATTCATGACATGGAGAGAAGAGGGGCTGCAGCCACTGGCTCTGCTCCGACTCAGTCAATGCATTTAAAAGGAGGATTGCAAAGGTATTCACACAAAGTCCACCTGAGTCCCTCTTCTCAGCAAGATAGACCACAATTAAATTAATCTGATTACTTAATCACAAATTAATTAAAGCGCGCCATTAAAATAACAACTGATAACTAATGCAGCAGGAACATCCACAATTGACTATAAATTGCCACACAACTAAGTTGCCACAATTGCCACATGTGGACTTGTTGGTGGTGGGCCCATCTCCCCACCCCAACAGAAGGACTCATGTTGGACTCTTAATTAAAGTAGGGCAGAGGAACCTGTAGTTCTCTAGATGTTGCTGAACTACAACTCCCCTCAGGCCCAGCCAGCATGGCCAGTGGGTCAGGGATGATGAGAGTTTTGGCTCAAGAACATTTGGAAGGTCCCAGGAAGGAGGAGGCAGGTGACACATTTGACCACAGTACCAGTTCCAACTTCAGAAGTTTGCTGCTGTTCTGGCTTTCCCACAGCAACCACTAGCAGTCCCGTTTTGGTTGGAGAAAGAAAAGCGAGGGATCAATACTTAATTTTTTCTGCGCCTGAATACAAATCAGTGCTTTCCCTCCTCGGCTCACCTTGAGGTTCCCTTTCGTGGTGAAAGCCCTTCCGCAGATGGTGCAGGCGAAGGGCTTTTCGCCCGTGTGAGTCCGCTCGTGAATCTGGAGGGCGCTTGCCGAAGAGAAGTTCTTGCCACACGTAGTGCAGATATGTTGCTTCGCAGTCCGGCGAGGGGGCGGCACCAGCAGAGGCCCAGAGGACGACAACACATGGGGGCCAATAAAATGGGCCGTGGTAATGGAGCGATCGCTAGGAACTTCCATTTTTATAAGACCTGGCGGCGCTCTGACAAAAGCAGGGTGGATGCTGTTTCGACCTGCAGAATAATTTCAAAAGTGGGACAGAGAACGCATTGGTACCTTAAATGTGATGAGCCTGATTCAATGTTTCTAAAGGACCTAGTGACTTTTTTTTTAACACACACACACAAAATCCAGCTGAGCGAATGCGAACAAATCACCATATGATCATATGCTTAGGTTGGAGACAGATGCACAAAAGCACAAGGTCATTTGTAAATAGGATAGCTGGTTGTCGTCGGTATATGCATTCTGCTGAGTGGCTTGTTTTACAAGAGCAGGACAAAAAATAATAATGTGTACCTGGAAACCTCTCTTTGGATAGAATTCTAGGGTCTGTCCACCAGCCAAACAGACTACCACTCATGCCATGGGACTCAGATTCAGGACAGACAAGAAAAAGGACTTATTCTCACGAAGTTAGGACTATGGAACTCTCTCCCACAAGAGGCAGTGACGACCAGCAACTTGGATGACTTTAAAAGCAGGTTAGAAAAATTAATGCTGGATAAAGCTATCAGAGGCAACTAACCCTGGTGGTTATGTTTTGTCCCCACTCATGAGAGGGAGACCGCAGTATCAGATGCTGAAAACTTCAGGAGGAAATAGAGCATTTGGGGTTCAAATCCAGCTTGCGAGCTTCCCCTGTGCATCCATCCAGTTGGTCACAGGAGCTTGCACTAGATGGACTTCTCCCCTACCCTGCAGCTTCACAGGCACCCCAAAATCTGCTCTGGAGGATTAGGGGACCTTCTGGAGCAGATCATGAGGAGCATGTGGGCTTCAGGGGTGCAGGAAAGGCAGGGCAAATCTGCTTGCCCAATGCCAAATGCCATCCTTTAAAATGGATGCCTGTCTCCAGACCGATGGGAGGGGGGGGGAGACCCTCTGCTTTTGGGTGGGTAACAAAGGAGGCTTTAATGACAATTAAGTGTCATACAAATTTTGCTAAATTTGTATTCGCTAAGCACAGGTTTTGACGTCTTTTTCTAAGTTTGCAGTACTTTTCAATGATGTTTAAAAAAAATTGATGAAAAGAAGACGTATGTCGAAAGTTTGATGTTATAATAGCTTTGTTGTATTAGGCATTAACTCCCAACTCTTTTAGACCCACCCATAATGGAGATGGTTTTACAATGCTTCTGACAAGACATAGAAGAGGCAACTGCTAGAACAGATTGAAGAATCAATAGTTCAGTAGCCTATTCTTGCAGTGGCCAACCAGGTGCCCATGGGAAATCTGCAAACAGGAAGTAAGCACTACAGCAACCTGCGATACTGATATTCCCAGCAATGGAGATAGGAGATGGCCTTCCTCCATGAATTCATCTAATCCTCTCTCTCTCTCTCTCTCTCTATATATATATAGTAAAGGTAAAGGGACCCCTGACCATTAGGTCCAGTCATGACCGACTCTGGGGTTGCAGCGCTCATCTCGCTTTACTGGCCGAGGGAGCCGGCGTACAGCTTCCAGGTCATGTGACCAGCATGACTAAGCCGCTTTTGGCGAACCAGAGCAGCACACGGAAATGCCATTTACCTTCCCGTCGGAGCGGTACCTATTTATCTACTTGCACTTTGATGTGCTTTCAAACTGCTAGGTTGGCAGGAGCAGGGACCGAGCAACGGGAGCTCACCCCGTCACGGGGAGGATTCGAACCGCCGACCTTCTGATCAACAAGTCCTAGGCTCTGTGGTTTAAAAGCCATCCAAATTGGTGGCCAGCACTACCTCTTGTGGAAGGGAATTCAACTGTGCAAAGAAGTCATTGCTTTTGCCTGTCTCCAATCTTTCAGCTTTTAGCATCGTCTGGGTGTCTAATGTGGTAGGGCTCTTTGATATTATTGCCTTTGCAGCAAGTTGTTTCCAGTCCCACACAGCACCAGTAACACAGGAAGATTAATTCCACATGGCTGCTTTATGGGGAACTTTCTGTGCTACTGCTGGCCCTGGTGGAGGGAGGGAGGGGCAACAACAGCAAAGGAAATCATTCCTAGGTTATCTGCATGGCACAAATGCCACCCACAGGCCAGCGACTTGGTGACAGCTGTTGCACTGTTAAGATATAACACAGGTATCATCCTTGATTGGGAGCATCTCACGTAAGAGAAGATTCAACAGCCAATAAAAGCAGCCACCAAGATCATCTGTATATATGATCTTGTGGCATGAGGCATGACAGGGATGATCTCAATTAGTGCTGTGCTGAAAATTTATCTTACATTTCCTCCCAAATGAATGAGAAATTAATTTGAAGCTTTGTAAATGAACAGCAACAGCAAATTCAACAGAAAATTATGAGACTATTTTAATTGAAAAGGTTACTCGTGCAAAGAGAAAGACACCTGAAGGTGTATGGTTGGATGTAAGCAGAGGTTGGATGGCTACCTGTCATGGATGCTTTAGTTGAGATTCCTGCATTGCAGGGGGTTGGACTAGATGACCCCAGGGTCCCTTCCAACTCTACAATGCTACGATTCTATGAAATATGCCCCTCCTGAGGGGTAGGGCAGGCAACACAGAAGTTTCACATTACTTCTTAAGCCATTGCTTTAGCCATACAGTCAAGCCATTTTAAGCAACTGGGGCTCTGGCAGAAACAAGAAACCAAACTTTTCCTTTCTCCCATCAATGAGAGTACTGTGGCTCTTCAATCAGACACCTTCATGTATCTCTAGCACTCTTTAAAGAGAGAAAAAGAAAATAAACCACCCAATTGCTCCTGTCTCAAGGAAACTAGTTTAAGTATCTTGGGTTGTGTCATTAGATGTGCATGTCTTTTTTGATTACATTTCGGTTTGATGCTTTACAGACACTGGGAATTTGGGACAAACTGGGCAGACAGATGGTGAGGAAGCAGAAGCCTGGCAAAGAAACAGAGGCAGTGGTTACCTGACTTCTACTTTGCTCATCTGATGGCAAGAGGACATCAGATTGTTCTCAAGCCTCCCATCATGTTGCTTAGCTTTAGATCCAGAGAAAGACCAATACCAATTCCACAAAGAGAGCAGCTGTAGCATTTTTCCAACCTGGGAGTCTCCCAGGCTGGGTGCTCCCTTTCTGTAGCACATTGTTGGAGAACCTCTGGCACACCAGACATGGTCGAAATCCAACTCCCATCAGCCCTGGCCAATACAGCCAGTGGTCAGGGCTGATGGAAAATGTAGTCCATCAACATCTGGAATGCCACTGCTTCTCCATACCTGGTCCAAGAGACTTGCTAGCCAGGCACAGTCAGCAAGCTGTGAAGCCAAAACACACACCCATAGATGTAACAGTAACTGTAATGGGGAAGAAAGAAAGAAAGAAAGAAAGAAAGAAAGAAAGAAAGAAAGAAAGAAAGAGTGACTCACCATATTCTCCATTTGGGAAGAGCAACCCAGGTTCCTCTTTGATAATCTTTCGACCAATACTGCCATAAGTTAGATCCAAAGCACTATCCCTTTCCACGGGACGGATTTCGGGACCCTCAGCCTTACTTCCCGCTGCACTGTCCTCTTGGATGTTAAAGTCTGGAGACTTGGATGTGGGGCTCTCTGCTTGACTGTTGGCTGGAGACAATGCTGGGAAAGAAGCTGAATCAGAGGCAACAGGACTGCGGCTGCCATTCTGATAGTCTGCATCACCCATTACTGAGGAAGAGTCATTGGTCATGCCATCGCTCTCTCCTGAGCCATTATCGCTGCATTTCTGGCTGCTTTGGCGCTGCAAGGACAAGGCGGAGTTCACCATCTTCATTTGGCTTTCCAGGGCTGAAATGCTGGAGAAAACAGAACTCGTAGGCTCGCCTGGAGTACCACATGGGGCAGGTGGCTTGGAAGAGTGGCTTAGGCCATCCCGTGACTCCAGATCTCCTTCTGTATCCATGGCTTCCACATTGTCCTCCAGGCAACACGGGTCTCCGTTGTTCTCAGCTACAGTAGCCTCCACCTCAGTGTTGTCCCGCGTGTTTTCTGGGACTGGGCTATTGGGGATTTGTCCGCCCATGTGCATCCGGATGTGTTGCTGCAGCACCACGGCATTGGTAAACTTCTTCTGGCAGATGGGGCAGGAGTGCTGCATCTTCAAGGGGGTATTTGCACGGTGCACTCCATAATGCGTCTTGAGGTTGCCTTTGGTAGAGAAGGCGCGGCCACAGATCTTGCACTTGAAGGGCCGCTCGCCCGTGTGCGTGCGGTAATGCATCTTGAGGGAGCTCTGGCAGCTGAGGACTCGGTGGCAGATCAGGCACTCGTTGGGGTCCGACGCGGATTTGTCAATGTTCTCCACCAGCTGCTGAAGCTTTGTCGTTTCGGAGCCTTGCTCACCAGCTCTGCCCACATGAAACACACTTGCGCTGCAGCCGGCCTGCGGGGAACTCCTGTTCTGCTCGACTCCTGACTCGTGACTTGCCGTACCCGATGAAGACCCACCTTCGCTTTCCGGAGAAGGCCTGGGCTGCATGTCACTCAGAAGCACACCGGCAAAAGAATCCTTGCTGCTTGCCAAGTTGGAAGCATGTGGAGGTAAGCTGGCACCTACAGAGGTAGGCAGTGCAGTCAAGATGGGCTTGGTGTCTACAATAAGGTTGGATTCATCCAGCGGGACAGACATCCCATAGGGTATGCCGCTGCTGGTGGGCATGTTGTCCAGGTGTTCCGGTACAGGGTAAGGATTCATTTTGATTTGGGGATATTTGTCCTTATGCCTCTGGAAATGCACTTTAAGGTTGCCTTTGGTCGTAAAGCGATTGCCACAGATGTTGCACTTGTAGGGTCTTTCGCCCGTATGCGAACGGAGGTGGATCTGCAGGGCGCTGTCGTTGCCAAAGACTTTGCCACAGAACTTGCACTTGTGTTTGAAGAAGGAGGAAGGCTCTTCCAGGCTTGGTTTGTTTTCGGGCATGTTGAGGGTGGCCAGCTTCCCTTTCGCCTTCTTCGAGGGGTCGACCGCTGCTGGGGAAATGGCCGAAAGCGGGTTTTGGAAGATGACCGAGCTGGACGATTGAGGTAGCAAAGGGTTCGGGAAGCGGGAGATGGCGCCCGACAGGCCTCTGATTGCGTCGGGCTTCAAGGAGATGGCCGCTGGCGTGAGCCCGCCGGCCATAGAGACAGCGGCCGGCATGCCGGCACTCGAATGAGGTAGTTTGCCTTGCTTCAAGGATTCCAGGGATAGGCTTTGGTTCCCAGCTTTCTGTCCGATTAACGCCACGGCAGCTGACAGCTGTTGGGACATGTGGGCTCCCAAAGCTTTGAGCGGGTCGGCAGCAGCTATTGAAGGATGCAGGATGTGGGGGGCCATCATGGCAATCTGGATCCGGATCTGCTCCGTCAGCTGGATCTGTTGGAGCTGCTGCTGCTGTAGGCACACGAGCTGCTCAAGGATCATGGGGATGGCGTTGAGGCCAGCCATGGATGGAGACACAGTCTCCGAGGTACATTGGTTGACAGCCACTTTAGTGCCACGTATGGACTGCAAAGTCACGTTAGTGTTTGGTACTTTAGGTTTGGGCATATAGCTCAACTCATGAGCCTCGGGAGCGACAGGGGGCTCCGTTTTGAGATACATCCCTCCCTCCGGTTCAGCGCCGACCTTCTCTCCTCTCTTCTCCGCAGAAGCAGAGTGACTCTTGGCAGGGCTCTCTTTGGCTGTCTGACCGTCCATCTGATTGCTGGGGAAACTCCCCGAGGAGCTGTCAGGGAAGTCTTCCAGGGGCACCGTGACTTCGCCGTCGTTCATGATTAGGACAGGTGGCGTCTTAGTGCAATTTTTCTTATGCTCGAGGAATTCGGAAAGCTCAAAGAACTCTGCACAGCATTTCTCGCAGATGTTGGTCTCCTCCGTCCGGCACCTTTTGGAACTCATTTCGCCCCCTCTGTCACCTGGGACGTCTTGTGGACTCCCTAGAAAGAGACATCAGAAAGAAAAAGAGAGAGAGAGAGAAGGGGTCTCAGAGCAAGGTTCTTTTACAGGAACAAAAGCACAATCAGATGTCTCTGCTGGGAAAAGGTGGCTAGTAGACCAAGACATTTGCACATTGGAAATGCAAGGTGCAATCAAGGAGGATTTTCAATCTCTTTTACCCAAATCCAGTTCCCATTGCTGCCACGTGTCAAAGCAATCTGGGTGCTAAGCTCCCTACCACCCCAGTTTAAAGCATTTCTTATTAGCTATGCAGTGACAGAATACACTATACATGCAAATTGCCTTCCAATACCAGATTCAAAGGTCTACAACATGAACAGAACAGGTAGACTAAAGAAGTCCAGGTGTGCAATACAGGGTCAGCTCAAAGTATGAGGGAACTCAAAGTGCCTTGACAGCAACACACACATACTCCATCAGTGGAGGCTGGTTCGCTCAGGTGAATGGGGCGCTGCCCCCATCAATCGCAGTCTGTTCTCACTTGCCTGCCTTCTTATTTACAACCTGTCAGCCTCCTCCCCACTCTGCTGCGATAGCTCAGTCAGCAGAGCATGAGACTCTTGATCTTGGGGTTGTGCGTTTGAGCCCCACATTGGGCAAAAGATTCCTGCATTTAGAAGACATCTGAAGGCAGCCCTGTTTAGGAAAGCTTTTAATGTTTAACAGACTATTGTATTTTAATATTTTGTTGGAAGCCACCCAGAGTGGCTGGGGAAACCCAGCCAGATGGGTGGAGTATAAATATTATTATTATTTAATGACTCTCTGTGTCCCTTCAAACTCTATGATTCTAGGTGGGTGGGGGCGAAACTAGAATTAGTTGGCTCCACCAGTCATTGGCTCTACCCACTGTTCACCTTGATGCCTTACACCTGATTAGTCCCATCAGCCACCACCACTGAGCTCCCCCCCCCCCAAACCACCTATGGCAGTGTGGCTTTATTTAACTCATGCCTCACAGGCTTCCTATCTGCATGGGGTTGGATGCTATTTGGGCTACAGCCTGATCCCATAAAGATTTGATGCCTGCAAAAGCTCTCTGAACAGGAATGATGTACATCAGGAAAGCACACTTATCCCTTAAGGAGTCAAATGCACCCACAAACACAGCCAAGCTGGACATTCACATATACCTGCAAGTGCAAGAATGAGATGCCTTATCTCTGTGTGACCTTATATACAGAAAGGAGGACCATACCAACTCTTTTTTTTTTTTTTAAAGTAATAGCCAACATGATGGAATTATACTGCAAATTCCCTCAAGTTAGTTTTTCTTATAGATGCTCCCCCATGTGGAGATCCTGGGTGTTTACACCATCAACAAAAAGGAGGAGATTTTGTAAACTCCCTGAAATTACAAAAAAAAATGTCACTCCATTATGGAGGGGAAAGACTGGAGGAGGGCAGATGTTTATCTCAGATGTTTATTTCAAGGTTGCACCCCACGGGCTCAGGTTCAGGTCTTTTCAAGAAACACATGCAGAGTCGAAGCAGAAATTGCTGCTGTGGAGACAGCATTTCTTCTTCAGTACTGTACAACATTCAATTAAAACACAGAGAATGGCTGAAAAGGGCTCTTGCAATGGATTTCCTGCATTAAAAGTTAAAATCATTAGGTCATTATGCATAGGGCTAATTTGAAACTTTGTACAGCATCAGAATATGACAACTGGAGTTTTTTTGGAAGTACAGAGTCTGATTTTTTTTTTAACGCCCACCAGTATGAGGGGGGGGGGGAGAGAAGAATTCCTTCCCTTCACCCCACCCTAGTGAGCTGAAAGGAATCAGCACTTTTCATCCTGTTTAAGATGTATTATGTACTCACTCTCAGCTAGGGGTGGGGAGAAATTAGATTCAATCTGCATTTGAAGGCAAGCAGTTTGCACTATCCACTTTGCACTTTCCAAAGCAATCCAAGAACCAAAACAGAGCTATCCTTTGAAGTTCATTCTTCTCTGAATTTTGCAATGCAGCTCCCAGGCCTAGTAATATGCACAAAAATGCATCCCCCCCCCAAAGCCCCACACCCACAAAGATAGCAATTCCGTTTGTTCTTTCCATACAGTTATAAGGGCATATGCATGCAGACCTAACAGCACCTGCACATTATTCCCCTGGCAAGAGACATTTATCCATTCCCACTCACTCCATTTCTATCCTGCCCCTGGACAGTGCAGGATGGTGTCCTCCCCTCCAGAATGAGTCACCAAAACCACATTGTAAAGTAAGGTTGGGAATAGAGAGGCATGGGTAGGCAAACTAAGGCCCGGGGGCCAGATGCGGCCCAATCGCCTTCTCAATCTGGACCGCGAACAGTCTGGGAATCAGTGTGTTTTTACATGAGTAGAATGTGTCCTTTTATTTAGAATGCATCTCTGGGTTATTTGTGGGGCATAGGAATTCGTTCATTATTTTTTTCCAAAATATAGTCCAGCCCCCAACAAGGTCTGAGGGACATTGGACCAGCCCCCTGCTGAAAAAGTTTGCTGATCCCTGGTCTAAGGTCACTCAATGACACTCATGGCAGAGTAGTGATTTGAACTCGAGTCTCCTCAGCCCTAGTCCAAGTTTCTAACCACTACATCACACTGGCTTCAACCTCCCTGTCCAGATCACAGTTGACTTCATTCTTACCTTAGCTGTGTGACCACCCATTCACCTACCTCTCCCTTAAAAGCAAATTCCGATGAGGTCAAGTCCCCTCCCTTATACCCTTTTCCTTTCCTCTAATGACATCACCAATTTCTTCACTTGCTTTCCCCAAATGTTTACTCTTCACTCAATAATGAAATATATTGGCTTGGGTGTTTTGCTGGGTTCCCAGTCAACATCTAGGCAAGGGTGACACAAAGCAGAAGTCTCAGAAGTCTCAGCATCTTTCCCTAAATAGTAGCCAGAAACCAGCCAAGCAAAGTCTACATAAGCCTCCATTGCAGATATTAATTAGGTTTTAAAATATCCCACAACAGTAGTCAACAGAACAGATTTATGAGGAACAGGAAGCAAAAACCAGAGGTGGGTTTTTGTTTGTTTGTTTGTTTAAAATAGAGGTGGTATTTTAAGCACTGAAGGCAAAAACAAGTTAAAGGTGGGTTCACCGTCACAAACATGTTGCCCAAAAAGCACATTCACTGTCTTCAAAATTATGTGCAGGAATGGAATCATTTATATCAATACGGTATTTTATGGAAAATGAGGTGGAAAATGTTCAACAGGAAGTTCATGCATTAACAAACAAACACACACACAAAAATGGGTTCCCACACAGTGGTGGAAAAAAGCAGTTTTTGAAAAACATTTCTTTGAACTACCACCACTAAACACCCACAGAGGAATATGATCTGGGACCAGATCCTGGGTCTGAAGATCTTCCTTCAATAATAAATGTCTTACGACAGAGCTCATGCTTGAGAAAATATCAGAATATGATGCCTTGTAAACATTTGGTTGCTTTTTTAAAAGGAAATTTTCATCACAAGTGTAGATATCCAGGGATGGAGAGCTTCTGGCCAGTGTGGACCAACTGGAGTCCACCATGCTTTGGAGCTTGGCTCACTAGGTTATAATAGGCAAAGTATGGCCATTTTCACCAAATCCAGTGCTATTGCCCTGTCCATCCGACTTTTTGCATCACAGCTTATGCTGGACTTGTTTTAACCAGGGTGGATTTGATTTAAATCACTAGTCAGTAAGACTTGATTTAAATCATTTTTTTACAGAAAGATTCATTCTTGCTGGTATAATCTTAATACAGTACAGTGGTACCTCGGTTTACGAACTTAATCCGTTCTGGAAGTCCGTTCTTAATTTGAAACCGTTCTTAAACTGAGGTGCATTTTCCCTACTGAGGCCTCCCGCTGCCGGTCCCCTTCCAGCTCTTGAATTCCGTTCTTAGACTGAGGTAAGGTTTGCAAACCGGGACACTACTTCCGGTTTTCCAGAGTTTGTAAACCGAATGGTTCGTAAACAGGACTGTGCTTAAACCAAGGTACCGCTGTAATAAATTTTGAGAGTAGTTTTTACAGTTATATCAAAAATTACAGATTTGGTTATACTATTAGAAATATATAGACAGATAATTATGAAATTATTGTGAAGTTTAGTAAGTTAACTGTTTATATTTGGACAACTTTTCCGCTGTACTTTATTGGAAGGAGAAAAATAATTTCCTTAATAACAATATAAACAATTTATTTAACTAAAACAATAATATTATAGCATATGTATCCATGTTTGTTAACTGATGGTTAAACTTTTTTTAATTAAAAAACCCAAACAAACCAGGAGACTGAGTTTTAGCACACATGAAAAACTTAAAACAAATCCTTATTTCCTGATGAATAGCCTTTGGACTATAATGTAACATAAATAGAAAACTGTCTTTAGAAAGATTTTTCCTCCAAAAGCATTTTATTTTAAAAATCCAATTTAAATTTTAAAAATCTGATTTTTATTTATTTATTTTAAAAAACCATTGATTTGTATCCACCCTGGTTTTAATTTTTAGAAATCCAGTTCAATGGACAAAAGCTTATGAGAAGAGAAGATCTGGCATGCACAATCCCCCATGCAAATTCGACACCACTTTCAGAGTTACTTTTCAATTCTCAGACCTGCTCCTGAAACATAAGCGATCATAAGACCTGGAAGCCTGTCAAGACATATCTTCCAGCCAGCATCCTATTTTCTATGGTGGCTAAACAGAGACATTTTGGAAGCCCAGAAGAAGGTGATAGCCATAGCACTCTCCCACTGTTCCTGGGACCTCCAGTGCCACTCCTCCACTGACCTATGACCCTTCTCCCCTTCACCTTTGCAACTGTTCAGCAAAACTGTTGGCTTGAGAGAGGTCTTAGGTAAAGGTAAAGGGACCCCTGACCATTAGGTCCAGTCGTGGCTGACTCTGGGGTTGTGGTGCTCATCTCGCTTTATTGGCCGAGGGAGCCGGCGTACAGCTTCTGGGTCATGTGGCCAGCATGACTAAGCCGCTTCTGTCGAACCAAAGCAGCGCATGGAAACGCCGTTTACCTTCCCGCCGGAGCGGTACCTATTTATCTACTTGCACTTTGACGTGCTTTCGAACTGCTAGGTTGGCAGGAGCAGGGACCGATGAACCGCTGACCTTCTGATCAGCAAGTCCTAGGCTCTGTGGTTTAACCCACAGTGCCACCCGCATCCCTTGAGAGAGGTCTTACTTCTCTGCAAAGAAAGGATATCTTAGAGCAGCTGGAGACCACTTCTCAGAAGTCCACAGATCACAATAGCCTACCACCTATTCTTGGTGGCCAAAAAACCCAGGCCACTAAACACTACCTGTACTTTGGAAGTTGTGTAGTTTGGCTGATTTGTCACCAGACTGAAGAGCAGGTGCTTAAACACGGCTACTCTAACAGTGCAAGATTCTTTATAGAAATGTGAATATACAGTTAAGGTGTCCTGTGTATCTGAACGAAAAAGAAAAGTAGCACATGCTAGGCCCATCCCCACCTCCAATTTGGGAGTTTATAGCTAAAAACGCACACAGTGGTACCTTGGGTTAAGTACTTAATTCGTTCCGGATGTCTGTTCTTAACCTGAAACTGTTCTTAACCTGAAGCACCACTTTAGCTAATGGGGCCTCCTGCTGCCATCATGCCGCCAGAGCATGATTTCTGTTCTCATCCTGAAGCAAAGTTCTTAACCTGAACCATTATTTCTGGGTTAGCAGAGTCTGTAACCTTAAGCGTATGTAACCCGAGGTACCACTGTATATATCTATGCCTCAAACTAAGAATTTTTAATCCCATATCCAGTCCTTGCAGAAGACAGGTTCTGTTTTCCTCTCTCCAAAAGAAGACCTGGAATGCAGTACTCCCAGCAGGGAAATTTATGAAACAACTCTGTACAGTGGTACCTCGGTTTACTAACTTAACCCTTTCTGGAAGTCGGTTCTTAAAGCGAAACCATTCTTAAACCAACGCAGGCTTTCCCTAATGAGGCCTCCCACCACCAGTGTCCTTCCACCTTTTGGATTCCATTCTTAGACAGAGGTAAAGTTCGCTAACCGGAACACTACTTCTGGTTTTGCAGAGTTCGTAAACCGAATCATTTGTAAACCGGACTGTTCTTCAACCGAGGTACCACTGTATTTGCATTAAGGCACTGCTATGTTGGTGGAACAGCCTCTAGTGCATGTTCAGCCAGAGAGAAAGAAAAACACAAGTACAGTGGTACCTTGGTTTACGTTACCTTCAGGTAATATAATTTTGAGTTACGAATGCAGCAAACCAGAAGTGTATATGTGCGGAAGTGCTCCATCACGCCACGCACGTGCGCAGAAGCAGCACCTCCGGATACAGACTTTTTGGGGTAAGTACGGACCCCCGGGACGAATTAAGTTCATATCCAGAGGGTTCCACTGTACAAAATACAAAAACGGTGACCTGGGAAACTCTGCTAACAACAATCAATCAGGGGCCAGCCAAGGAGAAAACAGCAGACATGCTGCCATTGACCCTGGAAACAATTCTAGTGAGAACCAATGGCCACATGCCACCCCCACAAATGGAGAAAGCCAGCAAACTCAGTGATGATGGAGACATGCCTTGAGCATCACCCTCACACAACCCACAAAAGATGCCACATTGTGTCTGCTCCAATGCCACAGGTGTAAAGTTGCACCTTCTTCAACTGGGGTCAGGAGGGCTAGGATCCGGTCTAAGTGTGCTCATGCCTTGTGTCACCAAAGTCCCACCCAATTACTCTAACTCATTTTAGCTGTTCTGCTGGTGTTATCCATCACAATAGCGGTATCATGTGGCATTCTGTTGGCATGGTAGGGCTTCCACAAAATCCGAAAGCCCTACATCTGCCAAACCTCCAGAACAGGACTGCACGTTTAGATTATTTAGAATACAATGGATGGAAAGTAACTCCTAACGTGCTGATGTGAACATGTTAAAATAAGGCCTGATGCAATAATTCAGACCTCACAATTAAGCCCAAGTCTGTGGAGTAGATAATATCATTTAAAATCTACTGCAATTATCAAATTAGTGAAGATTTACCATACTTCAAAGTATTTCCCTGACCATACCTCTGTACACAGATTAGATTTAAAACACACACTAACACACCTTGCCTTTAAAAGTTGCCCACTGAGTTACAAACAGCAATTCCCAAATATGTCACCTTATTGTAAGACAGGTAGCACTTATTTTTGGCTGGATCATGCATGATTGGGAGTCATTTATTTCAGTAGGAATTATTTCCTTTTCAAAATACTTCAGTTTGGTTGGCTGTGTCCTTTCTAAATCATTTGTACACACACACTTAAGACTGCTTCCCTTTCTCTCTCCCTCTCAATATAGTCAATTACTCAGTGCTTATTAGAAATGGCAGTCAGTAGGGTCTGCAACCTCAAAAATACTCCATTTTATTTCCCCCTCACTGTTCATTCCCCCCTCCACATAAAGTCAACGGTCCATGTCCAATACATGCAGATTTTTTACCGGGCTATTTTTAGAATCCTCCCGTTCCAAAATTCTTTTCTAAAAGGTTTTGTTGGTCTTGATTGGGCTAATGTTGAAGTCTCTTAAAGTTTACACTTATCCTGCTCATTCAGATCATTGCCAGTACCACTGGCAACCGTTCTGAATAATTTCTTTTGTGAGACATTTCAGCTTGTGTTCCATTAATATAACAGGGATCTGACGATTTTGGGGGCAGAGAGGTGGACTCCTGTAAAACATTCCCAATATTCCAAGCATGACTGAAGACAACAACACAGATATTATTAGAGTTAGGTCAATACTACTCAGTTACGCAGGTGGTCCCACAGAGAACCTTTTTGTGTTCGAACTGTAACAACAGCAACAAATTAAATGCAGTTTTGTTCTGAAAACACAAAGAGTTGTCAGGTACGATTCCAAATATGTTTACTTATAAAGAAAAAACAAAGGTTTCAATGGTACATACTCTTTATTACACAGCCTTGAAATAGGATTCTATGTTGTCTACTGTCCAGGGGTGATTTACCTTTATCTATTTTTAATTTCACATTACCATGTGAAGTAACTTTAAAGGGGATTAAAAAAAAAATTTTAAGGCTACTGATTGCTGACAA
Organism: Podarcis erhardii; assembly: GCF_964252035.2. Taxonomy (NCBI): domain Eukaryota; kingdom Metazoa; phylum Chordata; class Lepidosauria; order Squamata; family Lacertidae; genus Podarcis; species Podarcis erhardii. The sequence continues at coordinate 18,445,653 of NC_138510.1, read as the reverse complement.
GCTTCTTTTAAGAAGTGTCCTTAGTTACCTGCTGGGCTTAAAATGAAAGCCTTAACTGGACATCTGTTCCAATGCTATTAACATGGAGATTAAAAAGGAGGCCAGAGAAAGGCATTTATTATAGTGAAGATAGCTTTGTTCTGCAGAAATGGGTTATTTTTTGTGTTGGCTCATATTAAATACACCTGTATGCTTTCATAGTCAGAGTGAACTGTCTTTAAAACAACAGGCAGAACAAAAGGGGTGGCATTTCACAAAAAGAGAATCGCAACTGATGTGTTATCTATGCACAAACCAGAAATACTTTGCCCATCCCAGTATTATTGGCCAATCCTGCATTTTTGCCCGAAGCATTTGCTAAATAGCACTACATCTGCCTATGCAAAATATTGCAAGAGCCATAAAGAGGTTATTTTTATTTTACGATCTAACCCAGATTTGCATTGAAAGATAAATGGGAAATAAACAGCTACTGAATTTCTGCCCCCTCCACCACTACCAATGATGCCCCCTCCCAGTATTGAAGGGGCACAGAGACACCCCCACCTCCCATATATCACAGCTCAGTGCCCAGAAAAGAAAGGAAAGGGAAGGGGGCGAGAACAAAATCTTACTTCTACCTTAGCCAAGGACCACTTCTTCTTCCGCACTCAATTACTTCCACCAGCAAGACCCCTCAACTATAAACAAGGCAGCTCCAAACCACACTTAACACTAGCGCAGTGTTTAAGGCGAAGCTAAACAGCCGAAAGCCCCGCTGCCAGGGTCAATTGCATGAGAGTCCTAATTGTAAGCTTGACATCAACTTACCACCCACAGCAGGCAGGAGGAGGCAAAGGTTAGAGCAGCAGCTCTGTCAAAACGTCACAAGCTGCCGCGTTTCGCAGAAAAGGCCTGATCACTACAACCAATATAGTGTTCCACTGGCATTTTTTCCCCCGGGGGGGGGGGAATATGAGGAAGAAAACGAAGAACAAGGCATCATGCACAGCACCCCATGCTTGGCGCCTCCAGCAGCCCTGCCAATCAGGTATTCTCCTATTGCTTCCTTTAAAAACAATTTCATCTCTCCCAGGCAAAGAACACAGAGGGGAAATGACATCTTAGTTGGGACTCTCTCAGTTTATCACGTTGAAAATAGTTGAAAATAAACTCAAGACGCTCCTATAAACACGACATCTATCATCAACGCAAGTTTAAAGAGAGCTCATTTTATCAGAAGGTATTTATTTTGCTTAATCCTTTCCATTTATGCAAGTTGGTCCTTTTTAAAAAGCAAAACTAATTTCTTGTTGAATTTCTTGATATTCAATTCACATGTCTAAAGAGTTATGGCTGCCATAGCAAGAAAGTGCAATGTTTCACCACACTAGTGAGCAGTAATTACTTCTTCTTTTTTTTAGTGAAACTGTGCACAAGTTGCAGGTCTGGAATTTTCCTAAGTGTTAGAAAAAGTTCTACATTCTACACAGCATTAAAAAGAAATAAAGAATTTGGCCTTGTGGCTGTTATCAAACACAATAGGCAGCTAAAATGCAAGGGGAAAATGCTAATTTTCAGTATGCAATTATTGTTCTCAAGTGACCCACCTGCTATTTTTTTTACCTGCTAATTGATCACTAGATTAGCAGCAACATTTCCAACCCCACCCCACACAACTGCAAACACACATACACACACACTTCACTGAGATGGTTCTCAGATTGCCTCACAATTTTTGTGTCTGCATTTATTCCCCCCCCCCCGAAGCCCAAGGATAGAAGTGTTGTGCTTAATTGTGCCTCCTTGCTATGCATATGCAGGAAACCTTGAAGGAATTTTCTGATCAAATTTTACTCTTTCCATAAAGAGCACAATATGGGCATATTCAAGTTCTTGCCGTGATTTTAAACGCACAATCCATGCACGGAACTGAGAGAAACTGTTTTCAGACACCCACCAACACTTTCTGCTACTCTCTCTTTTCTATTATTAAATGAACTTCCAGGAAGTTCTACCTAACAATATGAAAGGAAAGTGAAGATCTTCATCACATTTCTTCTTTGTCTGAGAAAGCTCCTACACCCTCCACGCTGTTTTGTAGAGAGTGCAAGTTTAAATGTGAGGACGCACAGATCCAAACCCCGACTCAGCTACACAGCTCAGTGGGAGGGTCTTGGGCAAACCATGCCTGTCCTACCTCACAGGGCTGTTCTGCAGCTAAATACAGGAGGGCAGGCTACACTTTGGTATCAAGCAACAATATTCCTTCTTGGGTTTCATTTCCTTCTTGCCTCAAGCCCTCTCCCTCCGCAACTAACAATGCATTTAGAGAACACAAAAAGCTACCTTCCACTTGTCACATCACTAGTTCAGTTTTGCAGCAACTGTTCAAAGTTTCAGTCAAGGTTCTTGACTTTCATCCCTATGTCCATTCAAGGTAGACGCTCTTCTACACCTGACATTTGTTGCAAAACATTTGTTGTTTCTTTCCAGGAAAGTGGCACTTGTTGGGGTTTGGGGTTTTTTTGGGGGGTAACAGAACACAAAGCATTCCCTGGCACTTTAAAGGACCACAGCCTGTTTCTCCATGCAAAGGCACCCAATGAACTCAGTAGCTTCGCTATCAAAGTCCGCATTCTTTTGAAGTAGCTCAGATTCCTGCATTGCAGGGGGTTGGACTAGATGACCCTGGGGTGTCCCCTCACAATTCTATTATCACACTCGCAGCAAAAAAAAAAAAAAGGCCAACAAATAGCTACTCTCCTGAAACAAAAGAAATGTATAAGTGACTTAGCACAGAGCGGCTTCCACACAGCTCTTGCTAGTTTGCTTTATGGGGCAGGGGGAAAAGAGGACAAATCTCTCACCCAGGCACCAAGCAGACTAAGGCCCGTCTCACTTCGCCCCAAGGGCACCACGGACACATTCTCAGTTCCAGGGAAGGCATCCCGAAACAGCTTTAGGAGGCAGATTTAACCTAGCCCCTAAGAACCATCAATAGCAGCAAAAGGGAAATATAAACATATGGGATTATTGTGACCAGCTAAGTTTTACCCACTGATAGGACCGAAAAGTTAGCCATGTGTCCATCTCATTTCAGCTTGTCGAGCTAAAAACCGAAAGAACCTATAAAGAGAAAATGCGTTTTTTCCAATACCGGCGGCGCATCTCCGGCAGAGCCCCCTGGGTGGCGCTAGAGAGCAACTCTCCCACGCAACCTCCCGCGCGCCCTCGCCAAAAGTTACCTTCAAACAATTTCGCGCGAGTGCCTAAAGAGTGTTTTTACTACGGACAAGGCACTCGCGCGTTAGTGGCACGGGGGGCTTCTTCTCCTCCTCCACCGCCCTGCCATTATTTCCTCCCCTAGTTACAGAGCTCTGCAGTATCGGAATCCAGTAATGCTGAAGGCTTCGTTGGTGCAAAGTTAAGTATTGCTTGATCGACGTTTTGCACTTAAAAAGAATAAGTATTATTTGCAATCCAGGTGCCTGCAGCGGGATATGGGCTCCTCCAGGTCATAATTCCCCGATAACCCTCTTGTTTCTTCTTCCCCGCCCCGCCTTCCCGGAGCGCGCCACTCCGAGGGCGTCATTAACCCTTTTGTTTCAAGGGAGCCCCCCGGAGGTGATTCCCCAGCTGCGGGCAGAGATTTACACGGAAGAAACATCACCTCCAGTGGCCGCCCCGCCCCGCCCCGCTCCATCCTAAGCACATGCACAAAGGAAAAACAGTCATGCATTAAACATGGGATTTATTGCCTTCTGGCCAGCTTGCCGTTTTCTTAAATCACCATTAACCGGACTCAACAATCGCACATTTGGGCTCGAAAGAAAAGAGGCGGAGGACCGCGGGAGAAAAGCCCCCCACACCTCCTGCGGGTCGCAAATAGGACCGTCCCCTCCCCCCGCGCCCCGCAAATATACATTGTTATCGACTATTTCCATCCATGGGGGGGGGGGGAGTTTTCCCGGGAGGGGGTTCTTTTGAACGAGTCCCCCCTCACCTTTCCAAAAAAAGACACAATATGCATTTTTAAGATTGCATCCCAATGTTTCCATTCGCCCCTGAACAACAGCTTTAAAACAAATCTGCAAGTTATGGAACTGGATTTCATCTAAGTCATTGTGAAAACTAATTTTAATCCCGAAAGGCTCGACTGCTCCCCCACTTGAATTGCAAAGGTTCGGGTTTGCATCGATAAACCAATCTTAATACCCCCCCCCTTTTCAATGTTTTATTGCACTCATCCTCCGATTCGTGTTCTTTAATTAATAAAAGGGAGTCGAAATCAAGCTTTCTACGTCCGCCTTGCTACCGGCGAGGCTCCCCAAAACTCCCATCCCGGTCTCAACTCCTCGCACCACCCAGGAATTTAAAGCCCTCCGCTTCGCCTTCGAGCGAGTTCTGCCAACATCCCCTTTGCTCCGCGCTGAACATCCACACGCAGCCCCTCCCTTGATCAAGGAGATCCGGAGAGGTAAAAGCCAGCAAATTTCTTTTTTTCTATAAAAGGGGAAAAAAATCACGAAGCACCGGCGATAGAAGAGAAGGAAAAGGGGAAGAAGAAGTAGTAGAAATGAGAGACGAGGCGCCCACGAGTTCTGGAAGATTGTTAAAAAGATCTCTCCCTTTTTGCTCACCCCCCACCCCCAACACACCATATTAGCTCACCGGAGTTATTTTAGGAAGTCGGAAATCAAAGATGGCTGGAGGTCAGGCTACAAAAGGTCCCGAGTGATTGCGATCTCTCGCTTGCTCTCCTCCCTCCGACCCCAACACCAAGATCGTCCCAAAGTTTTGGGTGCGCAGGAGAGGAGAGAGGAAGAGACCCATCCAAATAAGGAAAGAGATGGAAGGGTGGGGGGAAATATTCAACCCCCCCCCCCCGCCAGCCAGCCTTGCATTACAAAAGGTGTTGCTCTCGCCTATGCCCCATCCCTCCCAGAAATATTTCCTGGAGGTGGGGGGGGGAGGAGGAGGAAAAATGAGTTACCTTCCAGCAACATCCATTGGGATTTAAGGACAAGATTGTCCCACACAATGGAGTGGGGTGGGGTGTTGATGCTAAAGGGATCTTAGAACCACCATAGAAACTTTCCTCCCCCCTGGTGCGGGGTGGAGGTGAAGTCCCACACACTACAAAAGCCTGAGTTGTTGTCTTTTTAAATAAAAATATGTGTATTGAGATTTCATCCTCCCCAAAGCTAAAGTGATCAGAAGCCAGGTCCAACACTGATTTTTTTTGGGGGGGGGGAGGAGGAAGAGAGAGAACGGGTCCCAACCTAGAATACTAAAATTAATAATAATAATAATAATAACAACAGGAGCACGCACATTATCCGATCCGTTCCTGCCGTCGTGAGAAATAAAGGTGGGATAAAAGTGGTCCAGATTCCGAAAGGAGCACTCAAGGATCGCGCACCAGCAACCCCCAGCGCGCAACGTTGGGAGAAAGACCCCCTGGCACAAAAGCGACCTCTCTTTCTCTCTTCCCACCCCCCCGTCCCCTCCCCCGCAGATCCGATTCCCTCGTCGATTTCTTTTGCCCATCAATTAAAGTTAGCGACTGACCCGCGAGCTCCGGCGGTGTCGCCCTTACCATTTGCTGCGCGCGGGGCTTGCTGCTCGTCCGAATGGATGTGCTGGGGCTTCGCCTGCTTGCGCCTCGACATGGTGCACACGCATCGGGAGCAAAATAGTAGCAATTATTTTCTTCTTCTTCTTCTTCTTCACAACAAATTCCTAGAGTTGGGAAATTACTCCCCTGGACCGGAATGCGCATGTCAGAGTAATTATGATTATCAATAATGCATTGCGATTTATCATGGGTCCCTGACAGCTGATTGGCCTGAGTCCAAGAGCTCACAGATTATTCAAATAAGGTCCATTGATCAGGGCGAAGAAGGGGACGCCGGGCGTTGTAGTCTCGGGCCGGCCGCTGGGCTCGCCCATGTGATGGAAGCGTGCGCGCTGAGTCCGGGAGCGCAAGGCGCGCCGAGGGGCTTTGGCGTAGCGCTTTCGAGCGCCTGATTGGATCGGATGTCCCTTAAGGGGAGCGAAGAGGCGCACGGAGCGTCCCGAATCCATCTTTGCAAGTAAACAAACAACCAGCCAGGCTCCTCCAGGGCAATCGGAAGAGAACAAAACCTCTGCGCTCTCTCTCCTTCTAATTGCCTTTTTTAAAAATTAGGGTTTCCCCCACTTTGGTTCAGAATCCCGAAAAACACCGTCAAGCGGAGGAGGGATTTAATTAGTCCATCTCCCACGCATTAAATCAAAGAGAAGTGATCCTTCCGGCACAGAAGGAAACATCCTCGCGCGCAGATTGATCCTTTAGCTGAGCTCAATGTTGAGACATGCGCGTTTACTCGGAAGTCAGGTCCGCTGAGTCCAAGCGGAGGCGGGGGGGGGGGGGGCTTGCTGCTGCGTGAGTTGCGCGCAAAACTGCAACTTTACTTCCAGGGAAGGATCGTAAGCATAATCGCATACATGTCTCATCGGAAGGAAATCCCACTTATTTTAAGGAGGATAAAGGATCATCTGGAATTAATGGAGGTGGATTTTATATGGGGAAGGAGCAAGGGGTTTGGGGTTGTTATTCCTACTGCCATCAATGTTGTGGGGAAACTTGAAAGAACTTGAAACCATGCTTCTGTGCGAACCTGATACTCTCATGTTAATACTCCAGTTTTAAGACCAGTGTACAGTAAGGGGCAGGCATGCTACCGTTGATTTCAGAATTGTTGGAAGTTACTTTGTAGAGCCTAAAAAGCAGCAAATACTGTGGCATTTTGACCCAAAACAGTTTTTGTGGAACAGGGGGGGGGGTACTGTCAGCTGGTTAGAACCTCACAGAGAATAAGCAAAGACCAATAATAATAATGTATATATTTCTTTTGAGTGCCCCAAGATGTTTCATAGACAGCATCCTTACAACAGCCCTGTTATGGGAGAGGTCAAGCCTTAATTTTTATTATATATTGTGTCCGGTCTATCCACCTCCAGCAGATACTTGCTGATCAATGAACTTTGGATTTGAGTTCATATCCCATTTGTTCCATGGACTCACTCTGTGGCCTTGAGCAAATGGAAACGATGGAGTGACAGAACTAGTGGAGTCTGAGGAGAGGAAAACACAGAAACTGTAAATGGTAGATAGATAATGCATCTTGCTGGCAAAGTCCCTAAATTGAGATTCCTGCATTGCATGGGATTGGACTTGTTGGCCATCAGGGTCATATTGAAAGATTTTTGCACTTTTGTTGTTGTTGTTTAGTCGTTTAGTCGTGTCCAACTCTTCGTGACCCCATGGACCAGAGCACGCCAGGCACTCCTGTCTTCCACTGCCTCCCGCAGTTTGGTCAGACTCATGTTTGTAGCTTTGAGAACACTGTCCAACCATCTCGTCCTCTGTCGTCCCCTTCTCCTTGTGCCCTCCATCTTTCCCAACATCAGGGTCTTTTCCAGGGAGTCTTCTCTTCTCATGAGGTGGCCAAAGTATTGGAGCCTCAGCTTCAGGATCTGTCCTTCCAGTGAGCACTCAGGGCTGATTTCCTTAAGAATGGATACGTTTGATCTTCTTGCAGTCCATGGGACTCTCAAGAGTCTCCTCCTCTTCACCCTGAATTATATATATATATGCACACACTTTGCCTCAGTCTTGGGAATAACACATTTAAGTGGCAAGATGCATGTGTGACATGAACATTTGTGATTGTTGTTGCTAAGTGGATTTAAATTACTCGGCTTTTGCAAAACAGACACAGAAATGGCAAGTGGGAAAGGTTTGGAGCCATTCTCCTCATTTATTGTGGGGGAGTCCAAACGCTGAAGCATTTATGCAGTATTAAGAACTGATGCATTTAATATTTTGCCATTTAAACTCTGGTGCTCTAAGCCAGTGTTTCCCAACCTTTGGTCTCCAGCTGTTTTTGGACTACAACTCCCATCATCCCTAGCTAGCAAGACCAGTGGTCAGGGATGATGGGAATTGTAGTCCAAAAACAGCTGGAGACCAAAGATTGGGAAACACTGCTCTAAGCAAATGAGTTGGCTCACACAAACTAATAAACCTTAAGAGAATAAAGCCTGAATGGAATTACTCTAGTCTACAGTATGTGTCTTGAGGATTGTGATTTAGGGGCACAATCACAGCTGTGAGTTTAACTAGGGACGGCATTACAGACTTTTAATTCAAAATACAACTTGGGTTGCAATATCCTGCCCCTGAAAGTAAGCCTTGGAAATGGGACTTAACTTCTGTGCTGTGTATAAGACGGCTCTGTTTATCATAGTTGTTTTTGAATAAATGTACTCAGGTTTGCAGCCTCAGTTAATATGATAACATAAATCTGGTTAATAATCTGAGAGGGTAATAAATATTTCAAAAATTTTCAGAATAAAACAAAATGGGAAAACAAACAAAAAAAACTACAGGTTTCCCCCTTTTGCAGTATTGAAGATGATTTGATGAATAGCTGTGCTAGATCTAAAGAGAGCCCTGGAAAACAGAACTTTGCAAACGCATGCAAAGCATGGCTATTAGCAGTTCGAATCCCTGCGACGGGGTGAGCTCCCGTTGCTTTGTCCCAGCTTCTGTCAACCTAGCAGTTAGAAAGCACACTAGTGCAAGCAAATAAATAGGTACCACTGTGGTGGGAAGTTAAGTGGTATTTCTGTGCACTCTGGCTTCTGTGTCAGAAGCGGTTTAGTCATGCTGACCAAACAACCCAGAAAGCTGTCTGTGGACAAGCCCCGGCTCCCTCGGCCTAAAACGAGATGAGCACCGCAACCCCATAGTTGCCTTTGACTAGACTTAACCACCCTGGGGTCATTTGCCTTTAACTTTACCTTTGCCTTATTAGTGTCCCTTTGGGTGGAATCCTGCAAATAGCCAACTTGAGCTCCTCTTAGAACTCTGCTGAAGTCAATATTAGGACATGTGCAGAGGTCTGCTGATTCATTTTCCTCCACTTGCTTAACTTCCACCATGGGAGTGGATTCACACTCAAGAGCTGTAAGCTATCCTCTGTGATGGGCATTATTTGCATAATGAAGCCTTTCCCTTTCCATTGTAAACTCCTCTTTTGGGATAGCCACCTTGACTTTCAGCTAGCATTCATCAGATGCTGCAGCTTCCTTGAAAGATGGCTAAATATTAGGTGGGTAATCAGGAAATGCGCTTGGCTGGGAAGAATGGTGTGCTGAATATGAGACGTAAAGTAGCATACATGCTCCCCCTCCAAAATTTATCCTCACGACAGCCCTGTGAGGTAGGAAAGGCTGAGTGGGGATTTGAATCTTGGAGTTGTAGCCAACAAAGCCATCCAATTAGCACAATGACTTTTCTCTGCGCAAGGGAACTTCCTCTCGCTGTGTGCCCCCCCATCTGCTCCAGTGGGCTGAGAGAATTCCTAAAAAAGATTGGGTGGGGCAGGAGAGGAGAGGTAGCAGTCCTCACGTTTTGTGACAATTGTCTCCACAGTCTTGGTCAAACACTTTGTGTGAATTAATATACTGCTTGATGCCAAAATAGATTTCTAAGCGGTTTACAAGGGTTAATAACAATGACATAGATGTTACAGTACAAATATCCATAATTAAAATATGCAGGCAAACAATCCCACTCTTAACTTCTACATTGCATAGAATTTCAAGACATCATTTGATAATAATAATTTGTCCTGACATGTTACCAAAAGCGGACTCATGTAACCCAATTGGATGTGTCTCAGTCTGCAATAAATCTGCAACTCTGAATTCACCTTCCCTCAGCAGCCAACAATTTATTTCAAATTGTTCCCGTGATTTCAGCATCTATCAATCTTTGTGATACTTCATTAGATACCACACAGTATACATAGCACTTTAGAGGGCAATATAGAAAGTGTTTGTTTGTTTTAATGTGTGTGTCTGTGTGTGTGTGTCTGTCTGTCTATCTGTCAGTATCAAATCCAGACTAGGAAATATATATGTATATTAAAGTGTCCAAATACAAAACAAAAAGAAATATTTCTCTGTGTAATAAAGAATCAGCCTGTGGAACGCATTGTCACAGGATGCTGTTACAGTCATCAGCCTTAACAGGATCAAATTATTACATCAGTTGCTAATAGCCTTGTGTTAACTGCAAAATGAGTTGCATTTTTATTGTCAGCATACTTTATCCACCAGATGCTAGGGATTAAGCTCACCATCATGCTTCTTTATAATCCTCCTTGAGGAATCTGTCTGCTGCTTGAGAGACAGCAAGAAAAATTCCATTCAGTTTTGAAGGAACCAAAGAAAGTGCCGGGATTTAAAACACCCCTGGGGAAGAGTTTAAAACAGCACAGAACTGTGCTGAGTTTTCATCAATAAAAGGGAAGCCCATGGCACCAGCGTGCTGTCCTCTTCTGATCACTTATGATAAGATAAACAGGATGCAGAGATGTATGGACCACAGGTTGCACTCAGTGTGGTTCTCTTTATTACATACTGTAGGTTTGGGCTTCATGTCCACGGGGAACACCTGCAGTTTGGGGAGTTGGGCAAGGGGCTGCTGCTGCATGCTAGTTTCTGAGAGCAAGCAAACAGCTACAAACCATAGATCAGGGGTAGCCACACATGCCCCAGATGTTACTAGGTTCCAACTCCCATCAGCCCCAGTCGGCATGCCCAGTGGTTAGGGATGATGGAAGTTACAATCCAACAATGTCTAGAGACCACCACATTGGCTACCACTGATCTATGGCTTGTAGCTGTTCTAAAATGCTCTAAAACATTTGGAACCAGCCTATGTTGAATCTAGGAAGGAGATGTTCTAATCCAGGATGCTGGTCCTTATGTGCTTGCACCAGCGCTTGTTAAACAGCCACTCCCCAATATTCACATGCTCCAAAGGAAGGAAGGAAGGAAGGAAGGAAGGAAGGAAGGAAGGAAGGAAGGAAGGAAACCTGGGAGACCCCCTAACTGTAACAAATTAACACAGACTGATGAAAGTGACTTGTACTGTATCAAGAATATGTGTAAGGCAGTGATGGCCAAACTTGGCCCTCCAGCTGTTTTGGGACTACAGTTCCCATCATCCCTGACCACTGGTCCTGTTAGCTAGGGATGATGGGAGTTGTAGTCCCAAAACATCTGGCATGCAAGGCTGCCAGGTGTTGACCCAGAGACATTGCACTTCTCTTTAAGGACTCAAAATAGTCTTCTAAATTCAGCAGAATGCTCCTCTCTCCTTCCTGTGTTCTCTCCTGACTGGCACTTTTTGCTACTCCTCTTCAGGGAAGGGATGTGGGTCCAGTAGTAGGGCAAGTGGTTTGCATGCATAATATGCCCGGTTCAATCCCTGGCATCTCCAGGTAGGGCTGGCAAATACTCTGTCTGAAATCTTGGAAAGCTGCTGTCGGTCACTGCAGGTAATACTGAACTAGTTGGAGACAGGCAGCCAAGGTGTGTATCCACAGCAGTGACCAGAGGAAGAATGATCGCTGGGAAGAGCACACACAGAAGAAACGCCATGGTGCATCTGCAGCTGCACAACCAGACCCCTTCATCTGCCCCAGCTGCAACAAAACATGTCTCGCCCTTATCTGTCTCTACAGTCACAGCAGGCGCTGTGGCCTTCCAACAGTTTGACCTCACCCCCAAAGGCGCATTCCCTCCATCATCTCCCAAGATAGATGCCAACAACAACAACAACCATAGATGGACCAATTGTTTGTTTTTTTGTTTGTTTGTTTTGGCAGTTTATATACTCTTTAAAAACATCCTTTCTTAGATAGCCACATGACCCAGAAAACTCTGTTGTCTAACGCCAGCTCCCTCGGCCTGAAGGCGAGACATGCGCTGTACCCCATAGTCGCCTTTGACTGGACTTTACCTTTTACCTAATAAAAAACAGCTAAGTACCTGACTATCAGAGACTGTTCTGCATTTCATTTCTGGTATTTTAATACATAATTTATTTTGTAATGTATATTTTAACGGCTAGTTTTAGTTTTTTCCAAGTTGACTTGGGTTTAGCTTCTTTTACTGATAATTTTAATGTTTATTTTATTTAAAACACTTTGAGGTGTTTTTTTTTAAGTGATACATACATTCTGTTTAAATAAAAATGAAATAAAATTTCCCTCAGGTGTCCGTTTTCACACTTCTGTCATACAGCTCTGTATATATGTACCTGCAACTCAGAATAACATTCACGCATCTGATGAAAAGCTTCTATCATAATAAATTTGTTAGGCTGTAATCCCAGCCCCACTTCACTGGGAGTAAGTGCCAATGAATTCAATAAAGTTTAGGATTGTACTAAGTCTTTTAAGTTACCATGAGATCCTTTGTGGTTTTTCCTACTGTGAGAGAGACTCATACATACTGCCGCTTATTTGCTTTGCTTTTTAAAACTAAAATGCTGTTTAAAATTAAAACTCAGCAATCATTTCGCACAGAATGCACTCCCCCCCCCCAACACACATATTTTTGTGGGGAAAGAAATTATGCAAACCTAACAGGAGCTGAAGTGAGATCTAGAAAAGACAGATTCCGGGAGCCCATCTTTCTGTAACAGATAGCTCAAGAGGTCTATAGGATCTGTAATATTTTGAAAGACACTCTGACTGGCTCCACTGCCCCCAGAAGAATGACAAGTATGTGGGTGAGGCAGGTAAACAAACAAATGCCAGGATGTTTGTTAAAATGCCCAGGCGTTTCATCTCATCCAAAGTAAACATCATCAGATCTATTTTTCACAGTATGAAGCAACAGCTTGCGTTCCAGGGGGAGGATGGGATCTGTGAGGCAAAGGGCCCCGATTTGCTTCAGGCTCTGACATTATTTCTGGGGGTGCCTGGAGCTGTAGCAACATAAGGAAGTTGCCTTAGTTAGATCACTGCTTCATCATTGCCTACCGGGTCTACATCAAGCGTTCTGGACTTCAACTCAGCCAGCGTGGGCCCAGCTTGGATATGCATCCAAGTTGCTAGTCAGCTATGATGGTCTCTGAGTGACTTTGGTTCAATTTGGGGGTCAGTGTGGCATGGTGCCTAGATTGTTGGGGAGGGAAAGCGCTCAGACACAGCACTTTAAATTGTGGACCTGTGCTTAGGAAGCACAGGGCAAAAGGTAAGTTTGGCTGAGCCCTGAGTCACAAAGCTCATGGGGTGACCTTGGGAGCAATCACTGTCTCTCTGCCTCACTACCAAGGAAATATAATAAACAAATAGATGGAGAACCTGCCCAAGTGACGCTGGCATAAAACCCCCACATATACACTAAGTATTACCACTCCCTTCTCTCTCTCCCCATCTCTTCCTCCTTCCTCAACCTTATTCTGTATACAGTGGTACCTCAGGTTAAGTACTTAATTCGTTCCGGAGGTCCGTACTTAACCTGAAACTGTTCTTAACCTCAAGCACCACTTTAGCTAATGGGGCCTCCTGCTGCTGCCAGAGCACGATTTCTGTTCTCATCCTGAAACAAAATTCTTAACCTGAAGCACTATTTCTGGGTTAGTGGAGTCTGTTACCTGAAGCGTATGTAACCTGAAGCGTATGTAACCCGAGGTACCTCGGGTTAAGAACTTAATTCGTTCTGGAGGTCTGTTCTTAACCTGAAACAGTTCTTAACCTGAGGTACCACTTTAGCTAATGGGACCTCCCGCTGCCACCGCGGTGCTGCCACACAATTTTTGTTCTGATCCTGAAGCAAATTCTTAACCCGAGGTACTATTTCTGGGTTAGCGGAGTCTGTAACCTGAAGTGTCTGTAACCTGAAGCGTCTATAACCCAAGGTACCACTACAACACTAATGTCTCACTTCAAATGTAAAAAAAAGACTAGTCTACAACCAGAAAAAGAGACAATGCACATACTTTTGTAAAGCAAGAAAATATTTAATAAAACTTTTTTTTAAAAGGATTGCTATGAGGACAAAATGGGAGGGGGAGAACTTGTCATGCCAATCAGAACTCCTTTGACAAAAGTGATATGTGTATAATAAATAAATAAATAAATTAGCAAATAGCTATAGCAAAATTAGGGACAGGACTGTTGGGTGCACTTTTCTGTCCCTCACACATTTGCTGAATGCAATTTGTGTGTGTGTGTACCAGCCTGTAATCTGTAACTATTCAGGGTCTTTTAAGCTCCCATGGTATCTTTGAGATCAGGGAAGCTAAATGCTCCTGAGATGTGATACATTACTCACATGAACAAACATCCCCCAAGAATGAATAGAGCGTCCTAAAGTAATATCTAGACCGGCTCTAATAGCCTCTGGAGGACTTCTTAGGATGGCTTTGAAACATGTTGTTTTACCTGACCTGCGGCTCAGTTTGTTTTGTTATTATTATTTTATTAAGCACAATTTGTATATATTGCCTTATAAATTGTTTGTGGGGTGGGGTTTACAGAAAACAATCCTCATTAAAAACGGACATTAAAAACAGTGGATACAACAACATTATCAAAAATACAGATAAAATCACCAGTTTGGAGCAGATGTCCAGGTCCCCATTCAGTAAAATAGTCAGGAGGGTGCCGCCCCTAAAAAACACACACAGCAGGGCTGGTTTATCACATTTGGAAGTAAGTGCATCTGCATTACTAAAGAAGAACTCTCCACACACAAACACCTGTAAGATTATTCAGTCCAAAGTCCAAAACAACCTAACTGCAGCACGGCACTACCCCCAAAGGACTAAAATAGGATAAAATGGGATAACCATGTATTACCCGAGCTCCTTGGAGGAGAATATTCCAACCAGCTAAAAATAAGAAGAATATGATTATTAGTATGCCTAAGTTTCAACATATTGCCTGTGAACTACACGAACAGCCATGTCATATTAGGAATACTGTGGTACCTCGGGTTACATGCGCTTCAGGTTACAGACTCCGCTATCCCAGAAATAGTACCTCCGCTATCCCAGAAATAGTACCTCGGGTTAAGAACTTTGCTTCAGGATGAGAACAGAAATCGTGCTCTGGCGGCGCGGCAGCAGCAGGAGGCCCCATTAGCTAAAGTGGTGCTTCAGGTTAAGAACAGTTTCAGGTTAAGACCTCCGGAACGAATTAAGTACTTAACCCAAGGTAACACTGTATAAGAAGCTGAACCAGACCCTTGGTCGATCTAGCTCCATATTGTCTGCAGTGAGTAGTTTTTATCTCTCCAGGGTTTCAGATGGGGCTTTTCTCACACCACATATTTAAACACTATTATACCACTTTAATAATAATAATAATAATAATAATAATAATAATAATAATAATAATTTAATAATAATAATAATAATAATAATAATAATAATAATAATAATAATAATTTATTTATACCCCGCCCTCCCCAGCCACGGCCGGGCTAGAGCGGCTTACAAGCAATAATAAAAACAAGATGAATGATTACAACTTAAAAACAAAAATAAAATACAACATTAAAATAATGGAACATTACAATATTAAAATGTAGCCTCATCGCAGGAGGAGAAGGAAAAGAAAAAAGAAAGAGAGGGAGGGAGGGAGGGAATCAAACTGGCTCCAAGCCAAAGGCCAGGCGGAACAACTCTGTCTTACAGGCCCTGCGGAAAGAATTCAGATCCTGCACAGCCCTGGTCTCATGAGGCAGAGCGTTCCACCAGGCCGGAGCCGGAGTTGAAAAGGCCCTGGCTCTGGTTGAAGCCAGAGCTTTAAATTTAAAAGTCATAGTGAATCTTAGGAACTGCTGTTTGTGAAGAACGCTGGGAACTGTAGTGCTGTGAAGCCATCACCCTTAACAAACAACATTTCCCAGGTTTCTTTGGGAGTGGGAAGCCATGGCTGTTAAAGTGGAGTTAAGAGCACTTTAAATGTACGGTATTTGTGGGTGTGACACAGGGATTGGACCTGGGACCTCCTGCATGCAAGATGGAGGCTCAAGCACTGAGCCCTTTCCCATTCAGTTCCCCATAAGGGCTTTAGCCCAGTCGAAAAAAGTGTTTTAGTATCAGTCCTAGAATGTTTTATAGTGAGATGTAAGCTAAAAGGCACCACTGTTTAAGCCAATCTCATTCCTTTTGCTGACATAGCTTTTGCAATCATTTACATCTGAAAGAGACCTTGGATTGAGCAATGCTCTCTGCATTGGGTGGAAATACAAGGGAGGGGGGAGAAGGCTTGAAAAATGTATTTTGTCTTCTTTGTTTACTGACTTTTGTACTTCTCAATTTAATGTCTGAATGCCTGCAGCCACTAAACAGATCCCTGCCCCCATTGGTGAAACAGCATGCTGCAGAATACGGGCCACGCCTTTAAAACACATCCCCGCACCTCAAAGAATTCTGGGCACTGTAGTTTACCCCTCACAGAGTTACAATTCCCACCAGCCCTAGAAACTACAGTGCCCAAAATTCTTTGAGGGGAAAGATGTGCTTTGATGGTGCTTTGGGGATATAATGTATATGCAGCTTCTAACAGGACAACCAGCCCATTAACTGCCCGGTTGGGTTTGTGTGAAATCCTGCCTAACTGAAGTTAACAGAAAAGAGCCAGAGTTATGCAGCGGATTGTTGTTGTTTAGTCGTTTAGTCGTGTCCGACTCTTCGTGACCCCATGGATCAGAGCACGCCAGGCACTCCTGTCTTCCACTGCCTCCCACAGTTTGGTCAAACTCATGTTCGTAGCTTCGAGAACACTGTCCAACCATCTTGTCCTCTGTCGTCCCCTTCTCCTTGTGCCCTCCATCTTTCCCAACATCAGGGTCTTTTCCAGGAAGTCTTCTCTTCTCATGAGGTGGCCAAAGTATTGGAGCCTCAGCTTCAGGATCTGTCCTTCCAGTGAGCACTCAGGGCTGATTTCCTTCAGAATGGAGAGGTTTTATCTTCTTGCAGTCCACGGGACTCTCAAGAGTCTCTTCCAGCACCATAATTCAAAAGCATCAATTCTTCAGTGATCAGCCTTCTTTATGGTCCAGCTCTCACTTCTATACATCACTACTGGGAAAACCATGGCTTTAACTATACGGATAGTGTAGGGTTATTGTTTTCATAACATCATAGAATTGTAGAGTTGGAAGGGACCACAGGGGTCATATAGTCCAACCCCCCTTTAATGCCGGAATCTTTTGCCCAATGTGGGTCTCAAATCCATGACCTGACATAACCAGCCGACGTGGCCGTTGGCGGGAGGAGAGGGTCAGGCCGTGCTGGTGGTGCCTGCATGAGGGTGCCTGGTTTGCGCCCCATCAAAAATTGTGCGCCCAGGGCCACAGCCCCCCTGGCACCCCCTTCGCTCCTGCCTCCCTGGAACTGCCAGCTGTCCCCTACCTGCTAGTTTTTATCTGCCAAGAGGGGCAAGGATCCAGAGCTCACGTGAATGTGGCCTTATGATGCCACACTAGTAGAAACTCTAGTAGTCGCCATGGTGTTTCCTCATGTCGTCTTCTTAGCTGGTGGAGAAACTAGTAACTAGCTCATAGGAAGAGGCCTTAAGTTCAATATTTGTGTTGCTCAAAATCTGCAGAAAACTGGACAAGATTAGTAATCACCTTGAGTATACTATAGGCTGACCAGAGGAGGTGGGGGGGAGGGACATTGCAATTTCCTGTATTTACTAAGCTTTCTTCATTCCCATTTTTTTTATATAGCTTGGCAATGATATATTGATTTTTGTGGGGTTTCTTTTAACAATTACAAAAGAAAAACTAAATTACTCATTGCAAAGGGGGAAAAAACCTTCTTTGTGCCTCTTCTGGAAAAAGAAGCAGCCTTTTTGTGTTTGTGTGTGTGGAAGAAATACAAATGCATTAAACAAGGGAAAAAGAAAGAGAATAAGATGGAGGGATCAATACAGGGAATTTAGTGAAAGAGAACTTCTTGCACACTGTACTTTTAAAAAATGGAATAAAATCATTTTTCATATACTAAACACATTTGGAAACTTCTTTGCTCTGAAGTGCAATTTGAGTCCACACTAGGTTTTGTGTTTTATACAGCTGAGAACTCATCTTCTAAAAGACTTGAGGTTACAGAGAATGACAACTTAGAGATGAGATTTGCTTTGTTGCTCTAATGCTGTTTCACCTGCTATGACAATGACTATTCCTACTAGTAAATTTATGGGAACGAAGAACAGGCACATTCCCTTATCTTGCCCCCAAACAAGGCAGCAAGATTGGTCACATTGCAGCAGGATTTGGTCCATCCGCAGCGGCACTGGTAACCCATCCATTTCAGAGTCCAGTTCATTCAAAACTCTTTTTCTTTTTTCCCTTCTTTTTATTAAAATGCAGTAAAATGACTACATACAAATTCTATAAAACAGAGAACACAGCACAAAGCAATAAATAGCAGTTCCAAATCCCAGATAATTCAAAACTTGCAAACCATTAAATGGCATGAGGACAGGTTGCCTAATTGATGGACTCTTCCCACGTTTAGCTATCTGGATCTTCAGAGACCTTCGCTGGGTTCACCTACTGAACAAAAGGTTGTATCCCAGTACGTTATTCTCCGAGTAGACCTGCTGAAATTAACCTAAATTACTCATGTATATTAATTTCAATGGGTCTACTCTGAGTAAGACTATCATTGGACACAATCCATGGTGTGGTGGATAGCTTCTAGGGCAGGCATGGCCAAGCTTGGCCCTCCAGCTGTTTTGGGACTACAACTCCCATCATCCCTAGCTAACGGGACCAGTGGTCAAGGAGGATGGGAATTGTAGCCCCAAAACAACTTGAGGGCCAAGTCTGGCCATGCCTGTTCTAGGGAATGGGCCTACAAGTGGTGGCACCCTATGTAGAAAATGCTCTCCTCAGAGAGGCTCGCCTGACATCTAACACCTGTGTCAAGTGAAGGACAAGGGAGGGGGCAGGACTTGCCATGGAGCATATTACCCAACTCTGTTCTCAAATAGATGGGAATGACCAGGAGGCTTAGGAGGAACAGCAATGGGATGCTGAGGACCCAGCATCTGCCTCCTAAGGTGGTTGCCTCACTTTGCCAAATGCTAGAGCTGGCCTTGTCCTTGTGATGCCTTTTCAGACACCATTTGAAATATCTCAAGGAGCTAAATTACTTGTTAAACTGTTCAGATTATTGGCTGGGTGGTAAGGAGGCTGTTACCACCCAGTTCCTGACTTCCCTGGTTTTAGTTTTCAAAAACAGTAGCTCAGGGGACCATCAGAAAGGGATGGAAGCCAGACTTCTTCTATACCCACCCTGTAATCTGAGCACTCCTTGCCAGAACTCAGATTCAAAGCCAGAAGCAGAGCCCTTCAGTGACACCCCCCTCTCACCCAGGATATGACCCAGGAAACGGGGGAAGGGGGAAGATTTAGGAGCCGCAGTAGGATTTCTATTCCCTATGATGAAGTCATGCTTGGGGGATGGTGTAGGAAGGGGTATTGCCTAAGGACTGAAAGATTAGGCCGTGTGTCATCCCATCCTAGAAAAACACCTGACCTTGTCATAATGAATGCAATCACCCAACACTTTTTTCTGCCTCTGCACTGTATGAAAATGACTGGATACTGATTTTGCAAGACTTGCTCCGCAAGTGAATGTTTTGTCTGGCCTGAACATGAAGTAATGCTGAAAGTTCAGTTCGATGACTTGGAATTTTTTGTGAACATTAACTCTTAATACCAGTTGAGCCATCTACAATAATCAGCCCGCTGACTAATCCCATGTGCTGCTCATTCATTTATTATTTCTGGGCACTCGGTACTATGCAAACACACGATAAAACACTGTCTTTACTTAAACAGCCAGGCCTTATATGGCAACGATTAGTCATCTATCAAATCTACACGGCTTCGGTCATCAGAAAGGTATCTGATTCCTTTTTATTCATTTTTTTGAGTGTCATTTGTTACACTGCGAAAGGATAATAAGCACCTACAAATAAAAAGATTTTAAAGACAAATTATAAGCACAGATTTCACGAGAATATAGCATAATAATTTTAAGGACAAAATAAGCAACTATGCCCTAACTTGAGCTCCTCCAGTATTGACAACTAATAAACAATTGAAGATAAAATCCTGCTCTCTTGCAGGGTGCAGAACACTAGCATAAATGAAAACAAAGCAGCAACTGACAGGGTTGGATTTGAAATCAGTGAGGGTAGGGAGCAAGGGGGAAAAGATTCAGCCCAGGGCTTAGCTGTCTTGTGACCATTATCAATCAATCAATCAATTATTAACAATAATTTATATAATTAATTGTTTACTAGATAGATGGCTTCCAAGCAATCTACAAAATATAAAAACCAATTGCACAACTTTGTTAAAATATAGGATAACTAAAAACACAGCACAATTAAAATGTGCCAATCTTTTTTCGCCATTTATGACTGTTACTGTTTCATTGTGACGCCGCCTTGGGCAACTAGAGGGATGAAAATAATAAACAAGCAACCCTATGGACTACTCACAGGGTTATCTGCACAGAAAGCCCTGAGGAGAGTTGAATCACTTCTCTGCGGTAAATTAACATAAGTTTGTATCCAATACAAATCACATTTGTTCACTACGGGGCAATTCAAAGAAGCAGGTTTAGCACTGAAATCAATGCAGCTGCGCCTCTTTTCAGTCCATGTGACTCCCATTGATTTCACTAGGACTTAAGCTCAGTGGCGTAGCGTGGGTTGTCAGCACCTGGGGCAAGGCAAGTAATTTGCGCCCCCTAACCCATGGAGTTGCGCCCCTTAACCCGTGGATTTGCGCCCCCAACCCATGGATTTGCGCCCCCTAACCCTAACCCCCAGATGTTGCGCCCGGTGCGGCCGGCCCCCCCTGCACCCCCCACGCTACGCCACTGCTTAAGCTTCTGGATTGCACCGGTCTGCCTGCGTTTTCTGGGCAATGAAAGGCCAAACTAGATGTAGCACTATTTATGTCCTTAGCCCTTGCAGGACTGTATTTTTTAAAAAAGAAATTGCTGGGCAAACTGGACTGGGCATCTGCCAGGATTCCGATCAAGATAGTTCTGATCAGGACCACCTCCTGCCTGGTATTTGCAGTGGCAGGAAAAGCTCCCGTGGGCATTCATCCTATTGCAAATGCTAGACACAAAGATGCCCGATTCTGATTAGATCTATGGCAAGGGCAAAAGATTATAGCCCCCCCCCCTTTCACCCATGATATGGTCCAAATATGGTTTAGTACAGACAGACAGATGCATAGACTGTGTACAAACCATACAATTACCCTCCCCCCAAAAAAGAATCCTGGGAATTGCAGATTGTTAAGGGTACTGGGAACTGTAGCTCTGTGAGGGAGAAACGGCAGTTCTATGGATTCTTTGGGTGTGTGAAGTGTGCTTTAAATGTGCGCTGTGTACCCAGCCACACCCACCCACCAATTGCCATTTGTTAAAGCTACAGTAGGGATAAAGACGTGAGTAATATTAGAACTAGTTTGTCCATCGATCTACAGCTTAGCCAGCATGTACTGAAATTTGTAATTCTGAGGTGAGAGTCTGCCGAGAAATCAAAATGCACTAATTTATATGCTTTCTGAGCAGGGCGGGTTGCATGCAGTCTTTAAAATTATTTACCCATATTTATTGTTTTCCAGTCGTTTTCCAACATCTCTTTGGCGGGGCTGCCAGTCCCCACGCAAGGAGCAGGTGCCATTCTGTAAACCAGGTAGTGTAAAGAAGCAATGTCCTTGCAAGTGTAATTGCTGTTTACAGGAAGCTCTTCTCCCAACCTCCAAAAGGTTTTGAAAAATATTTCCCTGATGAAAAGAAACCTAATGAAACAAAGGGCTCAGAAGGAGAAACTAAAGATGTAAAGCAAGCCAACTCTCAGCACCCTTCCAGAACCAACAGTGGAGGAGGAGGAAGCAGTGGTGGAGGAGGGAAAAAAGGTGGCAAGAAAGAAGATACTAGCTGGTGGTCCAGAATGCAAAAGGGTGACTTTCCCTGGGATGACAAAGAGTTCCATTTTTATTTCATGGGCACTGCAGTTTTCTGGGCTTTTGCTACATACTATGTTTTCATAAGGAATGCTGGGAGAGAAATCACGTGGAAGGACTTTGCGAACAACTACCTTTCCAAAGGAGTAGTGGACAAGCTAGAAGTGGTGAGCAAGCACTTTGTTAGAGTTCTCTTTAAAAGACATCTGAAGGCTGTTTAGGGAAGTTTTTGATATTTAATGCTGTATTGTTTTTAACACTTGATTGGAAGCTGCCCAGAGTGGCTAGGGAAACTCAGCCAGATGGGCGGGGTATAAATAAATTATGATGATGATGATGATGATGATGATGATGAAATGGGGAGTAGAGGCCTGTGCATGCTAGACAGTGTCACCCCCCCCCCGACTTCATCTGCTAGTCTGTCACTTGTGTGGCAAAATTCTGTTGGGGAAAGCTACACACACAGATATACCATCATAGGGCCATAGTTCAGTGGTAGGGCATGAAATTTTCCCAGTACATCAGGTTGACTTTAGTAGTATGTTCCACTGAGTTCAATGGGACTTACTCCTATGTAAGTGTGCATCAAATTACAGTGTTGGATCTGGAGCCTGTGGAAATCTACACCTAAGTAAATACTCTCATTTGGTCTGTTGGTGCACAGGATTGCAGATTCAGTTGGACTGGGGCCAGCGTGTAGAGGCTGAATTTGCAAGAGGAACTTAAAAACAGGCAAAACATACTTCCATCTTAGGGGAGATGAATGGCAGTCAGTGACGTGATGACTGAATCTATAGTTTAAAACGCATTTTATTCTAACACCTAAGGAAGGAGTGATGTCAACATGATATATTAGTCCAAATAAAGTGACATACTCCCCATGAACAGAAAGTTGTCTCAGCAAGACTGAGCACAAACTAAGTAGGCACATCCGATCGGGCCTCTCGCCATCTCAATACTTTGCCAAATTGCCTTTGATTTATTGTACTTATGACTTACAAAAGCATGTAAAATTATTTTTGCATGGGATTTTTTGGGAGAGGGTGTAGCCCACAAATAACACCAGTGAAGGGTTTATCATGAAAGCAGAGTGGTTTGAGTTGGGCTCATCAAAATTCTGATTTAGAGGCTTTAGAAACAAACAAAAAACAACAACCCTGGAAAAGAGGAGACTGAGAGGAGATATGGTAGCAGTCTCTTGAGGGCTGTCACATGGAAGATGGAGCAAGCTTGTTTTCTCTTGCTCTGAAGGGTAGGACTCGAACCAATGGCTTCAAGTTACAAGAATGGAGATTCTGACTAAACATCAAGAAGAACTTGCTAAGAGTACAGTTATTTGACAGTGGAATAGTCTCCTTTGGGAGGTTGTAGACTCTCCTTCCTTGGAGGTTTTTAAGTGGAGGTTGGGTGGCCATCTGTCATGGATGCTTGAGTTGAGATTCCTGCATTGCAGGGGGTTGGACTAGATGACCCTCAGGGTCCCTTCCAACTCTATGATTCTACAAAATCCTGATGATACAGCTGATGATCCTGATGATATAAGACACTCAAGCCTTCTCCAGAAGACCTGCTTGTTGAGCATTCATCCTGATTTGCTAGCACAAAACTTATGCAGAGGTTAGACGATGTCCTGCATGGAAAGTCTATTGTGGGAACGAGTTCTCAGCGCAGCAGGAAAGAGAGACAAAACCTTACTTTCAATTTATTTAGTTTTTGAAAATTCTCTCAAAATACACACCTACACATACAGACCCCACTTCTATGTGGCATAGCAGGATACTGGCAGTCAATGAGGATCCCTGATCAAAACAGGTGCTTTGACCTTGCCCTCTCTGTGAGGATTTAATACAGGCTTTGGGGCAGGTATATATCCTCAAAGCGCTTGCCTCTGCTCTTTCAGCATTAGTGATCAACAGCCTGCTCATTGGGAGGGCATTGGAGTGCTGCAACATAGCTCAAATATTCACAGCAGTCATGCACTTTTTCGTAAAAGCACCAAATCTACACTGCTTTATTGACTAATACAAAGCCATGATTTTCAGGTACTGGGGCTTGTTGTCCTGAACATGTATGAGCATGCACAGCAGATTGAGCATGGTTTAATACACAGCGGCTCATAACAATTATATGATTTTTTTTTTTTAATCAAAACACCAAGTTCCCATCATTTGTGGATGAATACCATGTGACTATTTTCAGATGCTGAGACCCTGAACTTGTGTGTGCATGTGCAACCCACTGAAATAATGTTTCTACTGGAGCATAATATAACACACGCATGACTTTTATATGAAGCATGATGTCACCACATTTCATGAAACCATTTCAAGAGACCAAAGAGCTCTGAATGATCGTCATTCTTAGAGCATTGTGCTAATATAATAAGTAAACGCCCATGCACAAACAGTTGAAACAATAAGTCTGTGCTGCACAGGTTCATAGGTACCAAGAAAAAACAAGCATCTGGGCTGAACAAGGTTGTCTTAGGTTACCAGGCTTCATGGCTGGAGCATTCTCTGTCAAAAAGAGCACACAGCACCGTGCACAGAAGATTTGCCTTTGCACCGACGGCACTTCTGACATCCTTTCATATAGCCACAAGAGAGCAGCTCATCGCAAGTCTGGCAAGCTTCAGGGAGTGTCGTCCAGAGGGGCTTTTACACAGGTCCATAATACTGCTCCTCAACTTAATGGACTAGATGTGGAGAAGGCTGGAAGGAAGCTATTTGCTAAGAGTAGCACTGCGTGCCATACCATGCTCAATTTGCTGTGCACCTGTACATATGTGCAAGATCAGCTGCCCCAATATCTGAAAATGATAACTATGTGTATAACTATCCACAAACAGTGTAGATTTTTCTGGAAAAGGGGCCCAACTGCTCAGCTATGCACCGTTGGTTCTACTTTGATTTAAAAGAATTGAGCTTTGACAGGGACACCAGAAGTCATCTAGTCCAGCCCCTGGCGCAGTACAGGCTCTATAATGCAGGATGCGACTACAGAATCCCTGACTGATGGTTGTCCAACTTCTGCTTAGATGCCACCAGCAAAGAAAGGTGTATCTCCGAAGCAGTCTGTCCTGCTGCCCAAGAGCTCCGACCATTAGGGAGTTGCTTCTAATGCTCAGCATCTGCTTCTGTGCAATTTCCACACATTGCTTCTAGCCCTGCCTTGTGGGGGCAACAGAGAACCTATCTCCTCCTTATTCAGCTGCATGTCTGAGGCTCCCATAGATGTTCTAGCTAACAGAGTATAGGGCCTGTCACTGCAATGCCATATTTCCCTATTAGCTTTCATTGTACATAAAATGAGTGACTGAAAGGAGCTGCAATTGAGTGGGGAAAAAGAACAGAGGACTAGAATGAGGGAGATACATCACACCAGGTAGGAAGAATCGTCTTCTTATCCTCTTCAGCAACTCAAGTTAATGGTCACTTGGCCCAGTTTTGTAGGTGCTGGTGTTAATACTAATATTAATACTGTTAATACTAATATTAAAAATCAGCACCTTTTTTGAGCTGTGCTATGGGAACAGACATGAAGAATTGTTCAGAAAAATTATTCTACACCACTGCCAACAACGATATGGGCTTTTCTGTGGTTACTTTGTGCTTTAGAGCAGTGTTTCCCAACCTTGTGCCTCCAGCTGTTTTTGAACTACAACTCCCATCATCCCTGACTAGCAAGACCAGTGGCAAGGGATGATGGGAATTATAGTCCAAAAACAGCTGGAGGCCCAAGGTTGGGAAACACTGCTTTAGAGGACACCAGCCGGTTTGAGAAAACATGAGAATAATAACAAACCAGGGAAGGTGTCTGAAGTTGTGTGGGTGGACCAGAGATTTTCCTCTCCTCCCCCCCCCCCTTTAAAAGATGCAGAGAAAGGGGTCGACTTCTTTATTGGGAAGTAACAGTTCTGTATCTGAACTTTCCCCAGGCAAAGTAAAATATTTTGCTTATACAAAATTTTCATAAACATTTCCTGGGATGTGTAGGGGGGGGGGGCGCATGACGAAGGATGTGCATTAGGAGTAAGCTAAACAGGATGGTATAAACACAAGAATAGCTTGTAATAGGAGAATAAATGATCTGCCCTTGCCGCTTCTGGAAGTTAGCTTGCAGAAATACAACCCTGCTGATACTTTGAGAGCCGGTGTGGTCCTTCTGCAAGACACCTTCCATGGAAACGAACAGCCGGCCCCACCATCGGGGAGCTGGTCTGTCTAGTTCAGTATTGTCTGCATTGGCAGAAGCTCTTCAAGATTCCAGGCAGTCTCTCCCAAGGATTGGACCTGGGCCCTTTTGCATTGGAGTTGTTGTCCAAAACGTTTGGAAATCACCAGGTTGGCAAAGGCTGACTAATTCCATACTAAATGTGTGAGTGTCTCTAAGGTGCCACAAGTCTCCTTTGCTTTAAGGAGGCAGGCAGTCACCATCTACAGTTCTTATAAGAATTATATTAATGACAATAGTGTTTTTTCACATAGAAAGAGCAGGCAGGTCTCTGCTTCAAGAGGCTCCCAGTATAATAATAATAATAATAATAATAATAATAATAATAATAATAATAATAGTATATTATTTATTCCCTGCCCATCTGGCTGGGTTTCCCCAGCCACTCTGGGCAGCTTCCAACAGAATATTAAAATACAAAAACCTATTAAACATTAAAAGCTTCCCAGAACAGGGCTGTCTAGTAAAGGGTGTGAGAGAAAAAAAGGGAGGAGAAGGAAAGGGGGATGGGAAGTCATAGAGACATAGAGAATATGGGCTGCCAAACATCCATGTCTTCCCGGACGTATCCAGGAATTGGGCTGTCAAAATGGCATTTGGGCAGATTTTTGCTGAACTGGCAAAATGTCCGGGAAAACCTGAATGTATGGCAATTAGGGTGATTTTTTAAAAAAGTTTTTAAAAAGTTTTTGAAATCCCCCCAAAGCCCCCAAACTTTTTTTTTTTTTTTTTTTTTTTTTTGAGAGGGGGAGATGTTGCACTAAAAGCTTCATGGAATCATAGAATTGTAAAGTTGAAAGGAAACTCTTATTTTAGGTCTCTTGGTGAGAAAGAAAGCCTCTTGAATGTTGTCAAAGAAGAGGGTACAGATTTGGATGAAGATTTGCCTGCACTGATTTATATGTATGGGTGCAAATCTAGAAATAATGCCTGTGATTTCAAAAAAGAAATGTAGCACATCTCACCATAGTGGGGAAGACTGTGACCAAGTGACCTGCACAGGTGCTCACCATTGATGGGCAACTTCAAGGCCCCTCCTGCTCTCCCTTCTTGGGGTCTTTATTTACTTATTTCTAAACCAGTCTAAAGGGACGTGGGTGGTGCTGTGGTCTAAACCACTGAGCCTAGGGCTTGCCGATCGGAAGGTCGGTGGTTCAAATCCCCGCGACGGGGTGAGCTCCCATTGTTCAGTCCCAGCTCCTGCCAACCTAGCAGTTCAAAAGCACATCAAAGTGCAAGTAGATAAATAGGTACTGCTCCTGCGGGAAAGCAGCTTAGCCATGCTGGGCACATGACCTGGAAAAACTGTCTGCAGAAGTGGACAAATGCCGGCTCCCTTGGCCAGTAAAGTGAGATGAGCGCCGCAACCCCAGAGTCGTTCGCGATTGGTCTTAACTGTCAGGGGTCCTTTACCTTTTTCAACCAGTCTTGGTCAGAACAGTCCTTCAACTAGAGGATGCCTTTAGAAAGTCATTTTTTGTCAAATGGGACACATGGGCATATTACACTGCCCCCAGATCCCTTGCAAATAGTAGATTATCACTTTTGTAAGAAGTTACCAGTCTGTAACTTCATAGGAGGAATCAACTATTTGAGTATCCCCTTTTAAAAGGCTACTTCCTCTACACAGTTGTTAACTGATGCTGTGTTTTCTGTCTGTGGCTAGGTGTTAAATTAATTCTTGCTGTGGGAATGTTGACCGAAGGGGAGAGAAGCAGCAGCTGTGGAATCCATTCTCAATCTAATAACACTGCGGTGGCATCTTCAATTAAAGCAAAGCAAGCCCCATTCCACCTAACCAGAGGAGTCAATTTCCATTTTAAGTGTAAACAGGAATATCTCCTGTGCCTATTTCACTGGTGCTCCCCTCCTCCCTCCCTGGGGACTATATGTGTTGTTGTTTGTGCTTTCCTTAGCTGTTGGAAGTTTTTTTTTAATGCAGATCTACAGCAACATCACAAGATGGTGTATTTCAGTTTAGCACATATGTTCTGAAGAGCCACACAGTGAATTTCTACAGTCTGGATTGAGATACAAGAAGGTGTGTGTGTGTGTGTGTGTGTGTGTGTGTGTGTTTAAAGTAAAAACTTTTTCCACTCTCTTGATAACAGCCCCAGAAATGAATGATTGAGAAACAGTTTGTTGGTTCTACAGAACAATTTAGAACAAAGGGATGAGCAGAGGGGAGAAATTCCTGGAGTTTCTTTACAAGATTTGCTCCAATATGAAGGGGTCAGGCGGAGGGCTTCTGAGTGCTTCAGTAATGGTGTTTACACCGATGCTTCCACCATAAACAAGTAAAGTTTCAGGGGCAGATACATATCCTTAAACACTTGGA